>NC_060123.1:240585574-240895576 GCF_021461395.2 Schistocerca americana | reverse complement strand
TTTGTTGCCGGCCGGAGTGGCCGTGCGGTTCTGGGCGCTACAGTCTGGAGCCGAGTGACCGATACGGTCGCAGGTTCGAATCCTGCCTCGGGCATGGATGTGTGTGATGTCCTTAGGTTAGTTAGGTTTAATTAGTTCTAAGTTCTAGGCGATTGATGACCACAGAAGTTAAGTCGCATAGTGCTCAGAGCCATTTGAACATTGTTTGTTCTCTATCAAAATCTTTCATTTGCTAACTATGCCTATCAGTAGTTAGTGCCTTCAGTAGTTAGAATCTTTTATTTAGCTGGCAGTATTGGGGCTCGCTGTATTGCAGTAGTTCGAGTAACGAAGGTTTTTGTGGGGTAAGTGATTCATGAAAGGTATAGGTTAGTGAGGGCCATTCTTTTGTAGGGATTATTGAACGTCAGATTGCGTTGCGCTAAAAATATTGTGTGTCAGTTTAGTGTTGATCAGAATAAGTAAAGAGAGAAATGTCTGAGTACTTTCAGTTCTGCTCAAGTGTTTGAAAAACAAATAACGTAAGAGGTTTATCAGCACAATAATACATTAATTTTTCTAAGGGGATGTTTCGTGCATGTAAAGACAAATGATTACAATTTAAAGAAATCGCATGGTTTATTCAAGAGAAAGAGGTTCACAAATTGAGCAAATCAATAACGCACAGGTCCTCCTCTGAATCTTAAGCTAGCAGTTATTCGGCTTGCCATTGACTGTTAGTTTTTTGATGTCCTCCTCGGGGATATCCTGCCAAATTCTATGTAACTGGCGCGTTAGATCATCAGAACCACGAGCTGGTTGGAGGGAACTGCCCGTAATAGTTCTAAAGTTCTCAGATGGCGAGGGATCTGGTAAGCTTGCTGGCCAATGTAAGCCTTTGCAAGCATGAAGCACTCGAGACCATCACTCCTGGTTATACAGTCAAGTTGTTGCCTCACCGTTGTCCGAGGCTTCCCCAACCATGTCTTCACTGGTCATCGGGGTTCAGTCCGAAGTGGGACTCACTGCTCCAGTCAATGAGATTCCAGACCACAACGACCAGCGAGGACAGGTCTGGAGACGCCCCAGACAGCGTGGGATACCAACCTGACTCTCGCCCGCCAGACAGCCTGAGCAGTATGAGACTTAACTTCTAAGGTCACCAGTCCCCTAGAATTTAGAACTGCTTCAACCTAACTAACCTAAGGACATCACACACATCAATGACCGAGGCAGGATTCGAACCTGCGACCCTCGGCCACAGCGCCCGGCAGGAGAGATGATCTCGAGTGTCATTTCATTTCATAGCAGGAAACCTGTAGCTGTCATCAGCGACACCCTTACAACAAAACGGCACGTCAGCGATATTCTATGCCCATTTAGTTGTCCTTCATGGCAAACCATCCTGAGCCTACATTTCAGCAAGATAATGCCCACCCACACTATGAGAAGTTCTGCTGCTTGTCTTCGTGCTTGCCAAGCCCTGCGTTGGCCAACAAGGTCAGTGGATCTCTCTCCAATTGAGAACGTTTTGAGCATTATGGGCAGGGCCATCCAACCAACTCGAGATTTTGACGATATAATGGGCCAATTGCACAGAATTTGGCACCATACCCCTCAGGAGAACATCGAATAATTCTGTCAATTAATGAAAAGCAGAATAACTGCTCATCTGATTACATAAGGGCCAGAGGTGGAACAACGCTTTAGTGAATTGCTCTGTTTGTGAAGCATACTTGAATAAATAATACAATTTTTCTGAAACTGTAATCATTAGTTTGTCTGTACATATATAGTACATCTACTGATTTCCGTCCCATTCGGATAATTCCTAAGTGATGTGAAGATTTTTTCTTTTGTATAAGAGTGAATGTCCAAACATTCTTTATGGGATGAAAATCAGGAGGTTTAATGGACCAATCGAGATGCAATAGGATAGCTTGTCAAACCGTCAAGGAATATTTGTGTGTGTGTGTGTGTGTGTGTGTGTGTGTGTGTGTGTGTGTGTTGCCATATTGGAAGACGGGTGTGTCCATATCACACTCACCATTAAGATGTACTAGAAAGGTCATTACTTGGTCGCCGAGAATGTTGAAATGAACATACGGGTTTATGTTCATGGTAAACTGAACGAGGGAGCTCAAGACACTGTAATTAAGTCCAAAACATAATAGAACCACCTTGAACTGAAATACACCCTTCACGCACAGATATTTGTGACATTTGAACACTGTGTACTTCTCATCATTTGAAAATAGGCGCTATCGCGATTCACCGGAGCACACTGTACGCCTCTATCCAGCTACTGCGTTCTTTGGCCCACAGAAGACGTACAGCCGTATGTGCTTTTGTGCGTTATGGCCTTTGCGAGTTACCCGACTCCTTGTGTCCATAGCATATACTTTCCTTCAGAGTGTTCTCTCGAAAACTGAGTTGAATCTACATTCCCTGACAGCTTGCATTAACTAATCAGGCAGACCCATTCGCGGTGTAGTCATGGCCACGTCCAACCACCACAGCTACTTTCTGCCTTTCTGTTACAGCACAGCAATTCACTGCCATAACTTACGTCGTCGGGAAGGTTCACATGGTTGCCTGATACCATTTCCACGCCCTCTCTAGCTCTCCAAGCGACCAACGTGTCTTTTGACGCCGTCACTAATATTAATTAGGTTGTCCACCATCCTATGCGGCCTACAAGGTCGAAGTCTTATGTCATTACAGCGGTACTGGTAAGTCGATTTAATATACACTGCTCAAAAGAATTAGAGAAACATGACATTAGGTGTTTACCATACTACACAAAGCAATAACTGAACACTGGGTATGTTACCAAATTATACCTTTATCTTGTCCGCCTACTTAGCTGGGTGGTAACGTGCTTGCCTCCCATGCAAGCGGGCCCGGGTTCGATTCCGCTCGTGGACTGGGTGCTGTGTTGCCCTCACCATCATTTCATCCTCACCACCGGTGCGCAAGTCGCCCAGTGTGGCGTCGAATGAAATAAGACTTGCACTTGGCGACCGAACTTACCCGAATGGGGCCTCTCGGCCAACGATGCCATACGCTCATTTCCATTTTACCTTTATCTTTCACAAAATAAATGCACAACGAGACTTCATTACTTCTTCGAACGTTTATATAAAGAGAATTGAAATGTCCTATCCCTTTTTTACGATTCGAATGTGCTCTTCCTTGACTGTAGGTACGGTGATAATGGTCCTTTCCCACCAAGATTCCGATTAACAGTTCCGCCAACTTCAAGGGCGAATCATAGTACTATTTCCGCTTTTGAGATTGGTCGAAGGAACGTATCACATGTGGAATTTGATGGGCACTGCAATTGCAGAATGGCAGATGTTGACTCACCGAATTTTATGTTTTCTCGTGGTTATGTCGCAGTTTCAAAAAATGATTCAAAATCTAATTTGAAAAAAGAGCTACCACTTCTAATCAAAATAAAATGAATACTGGGTGATACCCAATCCTTCTGAGTGTACGTACTGAATATATACGAACGTTCAAAAACTCCGTTTATGTGTTGCATTGGTCGTTTGGACATTCATACTTTTCAGTGGCGTATTAGTAGAACAACTTCATCGAATGGACGAAACACAAATTGTACATGTTCTGCAGTGGTATTTCATTTTGTTTAGCGTCCGCCCCCGGTAGCTGAGTGGTCAGCGTGATAGAACGTCAATCCTAAGGGCGCGGGTTAGATTCCCGGCTGCGGCACAGATTTTCTCCCCTCAGGGACTGGGTATTGTGTTGTCATAATCATCATCACTTCATTCCCATAAACGCGCAAGTTGTCGAAGTGGCGTCAAATCGAAAGACTCACCCGGCGAACGGTCTACCCGACGGGAGGCCCTAGTCACACGACGTTTACATTTATCTTGTTTAGCGATTTTCGGCCTAGGTGGCAATCGCAAGACTGTAAATGGTTATCGCTGAAGACAACAATATTCTGACAACTTGGGTAAAACAACCAAAATATATGTAGCAAAATTAGAGTACATTAAAAATCTACTTAAAATACATATAAAACGAAGCGGTTGAATATGATGAACAGACAGTGCAGGGAGAGTGGAGAAAGGATTGAAGGGATTATTCGTATGTGGAGCTTATAAGATAGGAATAACCGAGATGAACTTGATTGCTGAAGATCTTGAGAGAGCTGTGTGCCAAATTATTATTGATCTCAAGGGCTTCCCACATATTCAACTTGTGCCTTCTGTTTGCTGGCAACAGTAACGATTCTAAGACGAGTGGGTGAGTTGGCTACTGTCCCGTAATTAAAAGCTTTGTAAATTTGCTTGTTTGAAATACAGTGTCTTCGACCGGTTTGTTTCATTCTTCATCTGACATTCGTACATAAGAAACCAGTCTTTAATTTCGCGTTTACTGAGATCTGTTTTTTTTTAATAAGACTGAGGTATCACATTAATGGGATGCCTATTTCTGGACGACTACAATCTTAATGTTATCCCATTTTGGATTGTTTTAGAATTCGTAAAATAAAACCATTTACGTTTTGTCTAAAAAATTGCCACAATCTAAGTAGAACAAAAATAAAATAGCAGATGTGCAAAATCCGAAGATTTTCTGCAATATTTACGACTTAGCGGTGTCCCAATAACAGTAGTTGTTTACGAGTGTGTACTACTAAGCGCAAAATATTCCGATAATGAAAGTAAAATGCGAAGGAAACGTACTCGTTCTGATAATCCTAACTTGAGGACGTACTTGAAATATTCCAAGGAGACTCACGTAGCTCGTAAAGTGGTCTGGTTTTCTTTATCTCTACATAAACATGCTTGGCAGGTAGGTAGTCAAAAACAATTTATCGCGACTATAGATAGAATGGACTCGTCAGACTTGTAAAAGACAGTAGGTCTCTGTAACTGCTATGTATGCCTTTGGTCATTCAACTGATGTGGCGCTATAATATCTGTGAACGAACGTAAGAGAACACAATCTCATTACATGTATCAAATGATGTCATTGTTTCGTTATTTACGCAAATGGCACGCTCTTTGTATTTATACCCTAAGCAATACGAAAAAGTAGGTCATGAAATCTCCAGTTTCATGTAAATAGCCGTTATCACCGAAAGAAAAAGAGAGACGCACAGAAATTATGAAAAAGAACGGAAAATAAAAGAACACCAACATTCCCAGAGGCACGAGGCGCCAGGTATGCACTCATAAACCAACCAGTTCTCGTAGTTTATGGATAAGGTTTTTGTGTTCTCTTAGGCCTCTCTCTAATAAACGAGGTTTGTCAAATACACCTGATACCCGGAGAATATGGAGATCAGGAAATTAACTGGATCTTGCCATTATGTATCTCCATACACTACTGAAACATATGAAATCGGTAAAACAGAACAGAGCCCATGGACCCGCAGAAACCGTGTTAGATTCTGTATTAAATTTGCGTCCGAATTAGCACCTCTTTTACCTAAAATATACTGCAGATCTCTCGAATGAAACGGTGTGCCCAGTAGTGGTAAGAAAGCACATGACACACCCGCCAACACGATCGTCTAACATCATTTCCTTCAATCTGTTTGGCATCTTGCTTCTGAGTTCGAACGAGGTATCTCCAACAAAGCGTATTCCTTAATGTCAACCATTATTAATTTGAAAACATCGGTAACGGCGAACCCAATTCACACATCCTCACACGACATCTTTACGGCCATGGATCAAGGTAGTCAGATATGTATAGTATTTATTACCTTGGGGAAAGCATTTGACTCAGTCTCACACCAACGCTTATTGACGAAAAAAGAACCGTTTGGCATATGAAACGAAGTTCCTGAACGGACTGATGTTTTATTGATAGAGGGGAAGCAGTAAGTTATTTAGAACGCAATCATAAACAGAATAAGGAGCAACTTCAGCTGTGTCCCAGGGAAGTGTGTGGACCCTTCTCTTTATGCTGTACGTTAATCACCTTGCATACAACATTAAGAGTAACCTCACATTTTTCGCGGGCGATGCAGTTATCTATAATGAAGTATTATCTTAAAAAAACTGCACAAAATAAAACTTCATCACAGTCTCAACAGTGTACAGAAAAAGAACTGAAATGTCCGACATATGCAGAACATATAGAGGAAACAATCATTCATCATTTTTTCCTAGGTGCTTTTCATTGGACTTTGAGAGCTTCAGTAACATGTATGCCCTCCGTGAGCGTTTATTACTGCCTGGCACCGACGTGGCTTGCTGCGTATGAGTCTACGGAGTTCTCGCTGTGGTATCCGTTCCCATTCTTCAGTGACATTTGGTTCAAAAATGGTTCAAATGGCTCTGAGCACTATGGGACTTAACTTCTGAGGTCATCAGTCCCCTATACTTAGAACTAATTAAACTTAACTAACCTAAGGACATCACACACATCCACGCCCGAACACGATTCGAACCTGCGACCGCAGCGGTCGCGCGGTTCCAGATTGTAGCGCCCAGAACCGCTCGGCCACTCCGGCCGGCTTGAAATCACTGTTATATGTGATTTCTTAAGCGACTCCGGTCATGACTTACGACCAACAAAGACGATGTGTAACTCTGTCTGCAATGGTTGCACTTGTTCGCTGTTTCCTTAACAAAGTGTTGGGGTGCACCAGGTCTCAACGACCTGCAAATTGAACGCAGGACTGACTACCACAACGGGGAACGAAGGAAGAACACTGTTTAGATTAACATTGAGGACTAGTTAATTAGAGACTGGAGAAAATATTGGCAGAAAATCGGCCGTGGTCAGTTCTAACAAGGGAACCTCCCCATCGCAACCCCCTCAGATTTAGTTATAAGTTGGCACAGTGGATAGGCCTTGAAAAACTGAACACAGATCGATCGAGAAAACAGGAAGAAGTTGTGTGGAACTATGAAAAAATAAGCAAAATATACAAACTGCGTCGTCCATGTGCAATATAGGCAATATTAAGGGCAGTGTAAGACGAGGAGAGTCGTGGTCCCGTGGTTAGCGTGAACAGCTGCGGAACTAGAGGTCTTTGGTTCACATCTTCCCTCGACCGAAAAATTTTAACTTTTTATTTTCAGTTTATGTGACAAACCCTTATGTTTTCATCACTTTTTTTGGAGTGATTATTACATCCACAAGAAAACCTAAATCGGGCAAGATAGAAGAATCTTTTTACCCATTCGCCAAGTGTACTAGTTAGGTGGGTCGACAACATATTCCTGTCATGTGACGCACATGCTGTCACCAGTGTCGTATAGAATATATCAGACGTGTTTTCCTGTGGAGGAATCGGTTGACCTATGACCTTGCGATCAAATGTTTTCGGTTCCCATTGGAGAGACACGTCCTTTCGTCAACTAATCGCACGGTTTTGCAGTGCTGTCGCAAAACACAGACACTAAACTTATTACAGTGAACACAGACGTAAATGAACGAACGGACAGATCATAACTTTGCGAAAATAAAGAAAGCAAAATTTTCAGCCGAGGGCAGATTCGAACTGAAGACCTCTCATTCCGCAGCTGTTCACGCTAACCACGGGACCACGGCGCTCCTCGGCCCACATTGCCCTTAATATTGCCTATCTTAGGCATAGACGACCCAGTTTGTATATTTCGCTTATTTTTTCATAGTTCCACACAACTTCTTCCTGTTTTCTCGATTGATCTGTGTTCAGTTTTTCAAGGCCTATCCACTGTGCCAACTTATAACTAAATCTGAGGGGGGGGGGGTGCGATGGGGATGTTCCCTTGTAAGAAACCTTTCCCCAGAAATGATTTAGGAGAATACCAGGAAAGCTGAATATTGATGGCGAGAAAGGATCTAACATATTCTTGTCGAATGAAAATACAATGGCATTAAGCCCCATCGTTTCATTGCAAAGCATTCAACGAGGCGTCAGATGGAACAACCGGATCCACTGTACCTGCACTCCGTAGTATCGCAGAAAAATTACCCCAACTTTTTTCAAGTAGGTTTATAATGTGTACACCATATTATCAGATCGTAAACGGTAGTATAACAGAGACTGACAATGCAAGACCTCGCCTGGATGAGAATAAGTAGCCGCAGGGACTTGTTTGGCGTGTAAGAACGAGTACAGTTTCCTACGGACGTGCCCGAGTGTGTCGTAAGCAGCATGACTCTGCTACCCCCTTACTGTAACGGCCTCTGAGCTTTCTCTCGCCACGCCCTACAGTTGTCGGTCGTGCCGCAGAGCAGCAGCGAGGCCTGAAATCTGTTGACGAATAAGAAGAAAAGAAATAATAGAATCCTAAATCGAGCTACTCTGTTGGAAAAACACGAGCAATTTCTGCGAGTTGTGCCGGAATGCCTTGGATTGAGGGCGACTACGGCTGAGAAGCCAGCTGAACAGACAGCTGGCAAGAGTAAACAAGCTATCTACAGCTGTGAACACTTTGTACAGTACACAGCACACTTGAAGGGCCAGAGAAATGACTAAGCCGGGTCCTCAGAGAAGTATCTTGAGTTTTTGTATCTCTTTCAGTGTGTAAGATAAATGAATAGACGAATCTAGATGCTAGGACTGATAGCTGAGGTGGAGTAATGTGGGAGATATTATGTAATAAACATATTATAGGAGGTGTACGGCATTTCAAAAGGAGAATGAAATTAACGAGCATAGTAGGCAAATTTTGGTGTGGAGTTTAGTATATTGCATCGAAACCAAGACATTGTCAGTAAATTTCGATGAAAGGAAAAAAAGTAATAGTATGAATACTCTAGACATATTTTCTGCTATTTCCGGTACAGTGACTAGCTAAGTATATTTATAAGTAAATGGTGATAATTTTACAATTCTAATATCAATAAGAACAAAGAAAGATAGAATACATGAGCAACAAGGAAAAATGGCTCTGCAGTACGAATGAAACAGCAGCATACAAAAAGCTATCGCGCTAGTGAAATGAAAAGTAAGGGAAGAGATGGTTATGAAGAAGAGGCGAAATAAGTTACTGATCAAAGCGGGACAGCAATACTGCTTGTACGACGAACGGGTTTCTCTCTATAAGCATGTGTGATTGGGAAGATGACAGTCGCTACAGCAGAAATGCAAGAGAGAAAAAAGAACTGCAGTTGTGTCTAAGAGAATACGGATGGCAGTATCAAATATTGTCAATATAAAGGCGATTAGCCTTAGGGAAACACGTAGGCCACTGAGGAACGAGTATTACTTGAAAGCACCAAAGTGAAAATTTTGAGGAATTTTATCTTCCACTTACTATTTGTGTCATTTAACTGAAGTACTAGTGCCGGTCGAAGTGGCCGTGCGGTTAAAGGCGCTGCAGTCTGGAACCGCAAGACCGCTACGGTCGCAGGTTCGAATCCTGCCTCGGGCATGGATGTTTGTGATGTCCTTAGGTTAGTTAGGTTTAACTAGTTCTAAGTTCTAGGGGACTAATGTCCTCAGCAGTTGAGTCCCATAGTGCTCAGAGCCATTTTGAAGTACTAACACGCTTGTATAGACGAAAAGGCAGAGCCCTGCAGCATACAGTAAAGTTGGTTGACTATCGGGTATTATAGATCAATACGATAATCACGGGTCTACTGCAACTAGCAAAGTAGATCACGCGAACACGTGTGTGTCCCACACGTATGTTAACGTTCCGTAACCGAGGTAACTAACGCGTGCACTTGTGCGATGGTGTTCGATCTGAGAGTATGTGGCTCAGATCGTAATGATGGGAATAATTTTCAATTTTCTGCCGGTCACACACGTGTGCAGAGCACCAGAATTTTCGGACATAAGCAAACTTGGCTGACCTCGGTACTGCGGAGTATACACGAGCTGCTGTGAGAAAGAAACGCTCTTGAAATAAACATAAGACACTCCTTGCGGTTTGTGAGCTGCCACTGGTCAGTATGGATGCGGGGATTAGTCGTGCTACACGTGTAAAGCAACGTCTTACTTCAATAGCTTATTCGGTAAGTAATACTTCTAGGAATACCTGTCATTTTGTCTAACCAAGTTCGATAGCGACTGTATGGACCTCAAACATATTTACAGTTAGAGTGAACTGTTTTGAAAGACCATGATTGTGACCTGTAGTTTAGTTCATGCTTTCTGTTTTATTTCGTTCCTTCTCAAAGTCAGAATTTGCCTCAGTGTGACTACCGCAAGTGGTCGAATAAGGGAAAAGACAAATTATCATTAACTCTGCCAACTGATTACAAGATATTACAATGGTTGTAGAAATATAATATTACTTTAGAAAATAATAAAAGATATTTAGAGGGTTTGGTGGTGATGATCAGTGTCCAGAAGGCGCAAGCTCTCCTTTGTTAATGTTCATTCACCTCCGATTTTTTCGACCGGTGTTGTTTGTAAATTAGGAAGGACTGCTAATAATTATTTACAAGTCCAATCTAACGATATTGGTTCAAATGGTTCAAATGGCTCTGAGCACTGTGGATCTTAACATCTGTGGTCATCAGTCCCCTAGAACTTAGAATTACTTAAACTTAACTAACCTAAGGACATCACACACATCCATGCCCGAGGCAGGATTCGAACCTGCGACCGTAGCGGTCACGCGGTTCCAGACTGAAGCGCCTAGAACCGCAAGGCCACACCGGCCGGCCATACGATATTAATTATTTTTTATTTAGTCACTTACTGTTCGCTTCTAGCATTCGTATCTTTTGAACCATCACAAGGCAATGAAGTTTACAGTCATACAACAGTAATATTTGACCACGTTCGTACGTTTGTTCTAGGGCACACATTCCCAATCTTGGTTTTCTGTTGAAATTATTGTACTATTGGCTACATATTAGTAACTAATAACTTGTTTGCATTAAAAATATTTAATTCTCTCCTTCCATTAAATTCAGCGTCCACCCCTCCTAGGTTTTTATGTCTTCTTGTGCACTTCCGGCTGTATCTTAAAGAGCTGGAGTAGTGCAAAGAGCGAGTAAGGCTCGAGAGCTCCTTTAAAAGTTTGACTGCTTTTCTCACTTTCCCTATAAGAAAAATTTGAGGGTACTCCGACAATGGATACAATGCAGCGAAAATTACTTATAACTGAAGTATGGGATACCACCCGTCCACTTTTAGCCATGATGTCATCAACATGTCGAACTACGGAAAAAATGGTATCGGCCGCAGCTTCGACATGCTTGAACAGTCAATGACATCGCTTTTCAACACCAATAACTTCACTGGTATCGTTCGCATTGCAATTACCAAAACGAGAAACTGAAATAAAAAATTTACGTCCTCTGAAATAAATCTTTGGCACTCTTCAAAGTTCTCAACATCGTAAAAAAATTACTTTGTCGACGAAAAAGTTTAGGGGTACACATCCCCCAACGTTCCCCCAGAAAAAACAGCACTGCCCATAAGAAACCACAATCGAAAATATTATGCCATGAATTCTTCCTTTTTACGTAGGATACGGAAAAATAAAAGTATGTAACACATACTTACTCTGTAACTTTCGTTCTCAGATGACGGTATTTACACTAATGGAAAAAGTAACTAATAAATTCACATCATCATTTTCTCATTTTTTTCATCCGCATGCACCCCCTCAAACTTTCTGTCCTGTCAACTGTTTGCTGTTAGTATACTGCATTCAGCGACCATATGCGCCTGGCTGCAACCGCAACAAATGCAAGCGTTTACTTCAGGTTCTTGGGTTGGGCACTTCCGGTTGCATATATCACAACGCGATTAAAAAAAACTTCCGTCCACGTGCCCGAGACTGGTTCTGATTTACTATTTTTCTGCAACCTCTGAATTACCGGCAGCAACTTTTACGTAAGAATAATTCGATAATTAGTTTGAGCATGCGACAACGTGTATCTATATACATCGTAATTTTCCGGTAAGTGTGAGCAGATACGTGTCCCGCCGCCTGAGTTTTCGTAACTGCATGCTCGCGGCGCCTGAGTGGAGTGACTAGGCGCGCTGACTAAGTAAAGGTGTTGCACAAGATGAACGCAAACTCGCTGGCCGGCATTCCGGCGACCGGTGTCCTTGGCCGTGCAGCATCAACAAATGCGACAGTCCGAGGGAGCTGCCAGCGGACACTTGTGTCTGCTGACTGAGACGGTGCAGACAGAACAGGGTCGTTATTAAAAGATATTCAGGGAAAATTTGTGGACTGATCTCTTCTCGAGTGAAAGCACACGTCACACTGCGCTGAAACAACGACTTATATTTATATGGGTATTTGAATTTTGTTTACGAATACCAATTCAATCCATACTTCTAGATTTAGAAAATTCTTTCCACTATATAGAGTGAATTACAAGACCTATGCGAAGGAAGTTAACAAAACATGTGTTACCTTTCTGAAAGTACACAACTCCGTCCGAGGTTTCTTGACGCCCAACAATACCAACCGACCGCCATGTCATCCTCTACCGATAGGAGTCATTGGACGCGGATATGGAGGGGCATGTGGTCAGTACACCGCTCTCCCGGCCGTTTCCAGTTTTCGTGACCAGAGCTACTTCTTTTCAATCAAGTAGCTCCTCAATTGGCTTCACAAGGCCTGAGTTCACCCCGCTTGCCAGACCTGGCCAATGACCCTTCCAAGTGCTAGCAAAGCTCAACAGCGCTTAACTTCGGCGAATGCGTTACCTTCCAGCTTTAGCAGTTAAATCATGCTTTAAGAAAGCAACACTGTAAACGACCAAGATAATTCCATGTTTGCGATAAGGACGTACTAGGAAAATGGTTCAAATGGCTTTGAGCACTATGGGACTTAACATCTGTGGTCATCAGTCCCCTAGAACTTAGAACTACTTAAACCTAACTAACCTAAGGACATCACACACATGCATGCCCGAGGCAGGATTCGAACCTGCGACCGTAGCAGTCGCACGGTTCCTGACTGAGCGCCTAGAACCGCTAGACCACTGACGTACTAGGAAAAATAACTCACGAATGCTTGGCGATACAATGCCGTGCTGTAGGGCATGTGTCTTGAGTGTAACAATTCGTACCCTACTGTGGGGGACGGTGTCAGAGGCTATAAAGATGAAGTTAGTTGAATACCAACCGCAAAAGTATTTAGTTGGCTGAAATTGCAGAACTGGTTAGTGGTAATTGTGCAAAAGTCGTGTTGTGACATCACCTGATCACTGCCAAATATCGCGCCGAAATGTCTAACCCTTTCGAAACTGATGGGACACTCATATCCCAGTAAAGGAATATAATATGTACTTTTGAGCGTTGGGAAGATTATGTCTCACATCTGTACAGCGCCGCCATCTAGCGAGAAGCTTTCGGAACTCTCAGAAAATACTACGGAGTATGAGTGGATATGTAGAAGGCTGTGAGCTATCAAATGGGGCCTGCGTTTTGTTGTACCACAGTGCGTTCGTTCCACGAATATCAGATCAAATCACCATCTCATTCATTCTTAGAATGTATGAAGTAATTAATAACCAGTAAACTTTACAGAATGTACAAAACATTCGTATATGAAATGTCCAAGCTAACTTGAAACTTCATGTCAAAAATTTGTGCGCAATATTTCACACTTTCCATTGTTACGAGAATAAATTTGTTTCGGTATCAGTTTGCTATACTTTTTTCCCTATTTACCATCTGATAAAATCACTCTACAAACAAAAATTTGAATTTGAAAATAACGATTCGCATAAAAACATGGATCTAATTATGTTAGTGGGACGCAGGTATCCTCCGCCTTACAAATTTCTAATTTTTCGAATACATGGAAAATAAATTTTAACTACGAAAAGTTTAACGGAGCTTTTGCAGAAGATGAGTTGGCTCAGTGTGCGTTATTCATCGCTAAGGCTAATAACTTGTCTAATTTCAGTCCTTATTTCCCGTTAAAGGTGTTTTTGTTTGAATTTCTGTGGCCTTTGAGTACAAACAAACAAAAAATGATGGTTAGCGCAGCATATAAATCTTTACTGCAATAAAAAAAAATTCGTACAGGACGTCTTAAATTATGATCAAGTTATTTCAGGGAAATATTGTCTACAGTCACTGGGGGGAAAATCTTATAACGTGCACGAGGACATTGGATAAGTACATAAATACTAAAATCTTACTAACGATTGACAAAGGACACTAACACCTTTTCGTGATCAGTATTACTAAGACAAATTCCAAAAGACCTTGGTTATTGCAGAGTAAAGCGGCCATCGGGCACTTGCCATTGGTAATGAAATACGAAAATAACTTTCGATGTTTTAATAATGAAAAGTTTCATACTATGCAAAGATAAGAGATATAGCTGGAGACGTTGGTAGGTCAGCGATAGTGACATAGTAACGTAGGAAATGAGCGCATGCTCCTCAAAGCGAGAGGTAATTGTACATTAATGTATTCATTAGAATAACAGTCGGAATGAACTGTGTGTACTTCATTGCTTCTAATGAAATGGTGGTCAACCGTAACCGTAGATGTTTCTTAAACATGTCAATAATGAACGGACTCTCCAATCTGGATAAAAGTGAACCACATTCAATCATTTTTGTCTTACAGTTTCAATGCCCTAACCACTGCGTGTTTTCTCCTTTACTGACGGAATTAAAAAATCGCAATCCAAACTTCTCACGTTTGGGCGACGTATTTAGTTCTTAATACCATGCTAAACTGATGCAAATTAGTGTAAAACCATAGGTCCTGTATGCATTTTATGAGCAGTCTTAGGAATAGATACAGTACGTAAAGCCTCTATCTCTACCAAACATTAGGTGCTGCATATAGATATGAAAATGAATATTGTACGCAGCAATTTCTGCAAAATATCTGATTTGGCTACAAAAACGTCTGGGCAATCAAAGACCTCGTTAATGTAGCCCAATCCTCAACAAAAAGAAATAGCAAAAGTAAAATAGAGGGGATGGAACGTTAGGTAAGTGCATCTACGACGTATAGCGGTATAGGACAAAAGTGGACATACCAAATGGCAGAGCGCTTTATCTCATTCTTATCTTACTCAGCGTTCGCTAGCATACTAGTATTTTTAGCTTCCATTGCGCGTATGCGTGTTTCATTCTGAAGAATGTTTCATGGAGGTCGCCGTGTTTGCACGCACATCTATGTTATACGATTAAAAACCGGGTACCTGCATAACTGCTGTGTGCTAAATGAGTAGAGCACCAAATGACTTTTATTTGTTTCAAAAGGGGGCTCTGAGCACTATGGGACTCAACTGCTGAGGTAATTAGTCCCCTAGAACTTAGAACTAGTTAAACCTAACTAACCTAAGGACATCACAAACATCCATGCCCGAGGCAGGATTCGAACCTGCGACCGTAGCGGTCTTGCGGTTCCAGACTGCAGCGCCTTTAACCGCACGGCCACTTCGGCCGGCTTTATTTGTTTCGTCTTCTGCCAGTCTGTCATACAACATGTGCTACAGGTCTTAGTTATTTAAAGTCAATTTGGGATACTGTGCGTAAACAGCTATTTCTCTCGAGAAACTCTCTCTCATTGATTCTACACCGAGTTTTCAGAGTCTATCACTTACACAGTTCACGGTAATGAACGAAATCTGTTGATTTAATTGAGTTTAATGAGATTCATCCAGATGGTGATTCATCCACTGCGGTATAGAGTAGAGTAGCATAAATTAATAATAAAATTTCTATCTGGTTTACTGAATGGCTGTTCTCCTCATATGCGAAAAAATGCAAAATAACATCCATAAACAACGAAAAAACCAATGAAACTCGAAATGCGTGAGACCAAAAGCTAGGATGTCAAATTGTAGCAATAATTTTCTTCAGAATATTCCGGAAAGGTGCAGTGTGCTTGTCGAAAACCTAATGCTAGGTGCTAATGCAACATACTTTGAAGTAATGTTCTAGTATTTGGGATGTCGAGGGAATTCAATAACGTGCTTAAGGATACTGACGGATCGATAGAACCCCAAAAAGCTTGTGACAGAGATGCTCAGTGAACTTGCATGGAAACTATCGGAAGAAATATGACACTGTTCTTACGAGACACTGACGGATAATTTGGAGAATCGGTAATCGAGGAGTGTACACCAGTTCTTTTATCAAAGCGTATATCTCGGCAGGACTAAGGATAAAATGAGAGATATTAGCTCGAGTACAGACGTGTTCGGAAAATTTATTCCTTGATCCTTACTCAGATGAAAGAGTAGGCAGATACTGCTATGGTGTACTCTCCGCGATGCATTTTACACTGCGACTTCAGGAATACTGTAGCATGGAGAGTGGAGAAGAAGAGATTATAATGTCACAGCAGGATAGGGAAGTTCATAATGAGGAAAATATTCCAAATAATCATAGTGGAGCAACGACCATAAATTGACAGCCGTTCAGAAGTATTTGCTTGGAAGTGTGTGCATTTAAACTAACTTACACGATCCAGTACCTCTCTGCTAAAGAGCAGTTATTCAAAGCGAATTTTCAGTGATGTTCATTATGTAAAACTTGGCTCTATAATTAAGTACGCCGGCCGCTGTGACCGAGCGGTTCTAGGCGCTTCAGTCCGGAACCGCGCTGCTGCTACGGTCGCAGGTTTGAATCCTGCCTCGGGCATGGATGTGTGTGATGTCCGTAGGTTAGTTAGCTTTAAGTAGTTCTAAGTCTATAGGACTGATGACTTCAGATGTCAAGTCCCATAGTGCTTAGAGCCATTTGAATTTGAAATCAAGTGCGATGTAAATATTGCAACGTTGTTAATAAGTTAAGATAATAAGACAAACAGCAAAGCCTGCACTGCAGCGAGATAGTCGACATGTGGTACTGTCAATCACAGTGTTATTAACAATGAAATTTGGAGGTCACATGCTTTGATTTTCGCTAATGTACAGAGAGCATGACTGAACTTTTATTCTAATACGTACGGTGGATACTGAGTGTGAACTAAGACACTGGCAAAGAAAACAAAAAAGCAGAGATTTGATTTTACACAACATTTTCCTCTCAAACCACAATTTTTGCACCAGATGCTTGAAATTTCTACCTCTAACCAAGCTAAAAGGATTGACGTCGGTAAAGAAATGAACATGGTAAACTAACAAGTCAGGAGAATGTTGCAGAAGCAACGGAAGAAGGATGCTAGATTTACAAGAACGCAAAATGTCCCAGATTGTAGAGTTTTACAGAAGCTCGAAACTTAGCCCGGACTTCAAGGCGAGGTGCTTATAATAGTTACCACGAGGAAACAGTGTCTCAAAATTTGGCAGAAAGATTCTGGTCGTATGTAAAGTATACCACCGGCAAGACATAAGCAACAATATTGTTAGCAATGACAGCACCACAGAAACACGGTTACTAAGGATGTTTTTCGAAATTCCCTTATCACAGAAGCTGAAGTGAACATTCTGGAATTACAATGAAAAACAGTTATCAACATGAGTAATTCTCGGTGTAGTGAAGCAACGTAAGTCGCTTAATAAAGACAAATCTTCCGTTCCAGATTGTACGTTCCTTTCAGAATATCATCATGAAACTGCTTAACGTCTATCAGTCACATGCAACTGCTCCCTCGAAGAAATATCTATTCCGAACGACTGGAAAATAGCACAAGGCACAACAATACACAAAAGGAAATAGAAGAAATCCTCTGAATTATGTGCCCATATAATTGACAATGATTTGCAGTAGGATTTTGAAACATGTGCTGTGTTCGAATATTGCGAAATACGTAGAATAAAACGATCTATTGACACACATCCAGTACGGACTCAGAAAACATCGTTCTTATTAAACGTCACTGAGTTTTTATTCACGCGTAGTAATGAGTGATACAGACAGAGGATCTAAAGATGCTTTCATATTTTCAAGATCTCCAGAAGGCTTTTGACACCTTTGCTCACAAGCAGCTTCTAATCAAATTGCGTGCCCCTGTAGTATCTCTCAGCTGTGCGACTGGATTCGCCATTTCCTGTCAGGAAATTGGTATCTGGACTTCCCCATGGACATGTTATGAGTCCTACGTTATTCCTTATCTATAGAAACTATTTAGGAGACACTCTGAGCAGCACTCTTAGATTATTTGCAGAAGATGCTATAGTTTATAGTAAGTACATCAGGAGATTAAAACGAACTGAAAAATGATTTATGCAAGATATCTGCAGGGTGTGAAAAGTGGCTGTCGACCCTAACAAGGGAACCTCCCCATCGCGCCCCCCTCAGATTTAGTTATAAGTTGGCACAGGGATAGGCCTTGAAAAACTGAACACAGATCAATCGAGAAAACAGGAAGAAGTTGTATGGAACTATGAAAAAATAAGCAAAATATACAAACTGAGTAGTCCATGCGCAACATAGGCAAATCATGGAATGTATGAGCGCAGGAGTGCCGTGGTCCCATGGTTAGCGTGAGCAGCTGTGGAACGAGAGGTCCTTGGTTCAAGTCTTCTCTCGAGTGAAAAGTTTAATTTTTAATTTTCAGACAATTATCAAAGTTCAGGCACTCACACATAATCAACTTCGCTCTCCAAAATTCCAGGACATGTTCAGATTTGCTTGGACATATGCAGGATTTGACGGTCTACACACGGAAACATTTGAAAACGTAAAAAACATATGTTTTGACAGAGCACAGGGAAAACTGTGCCACTGTGAAAGTGTTGCATTCATTTGTTGCAGTTTATGCGACAAACTCTTATGTTTTCATCACTTTTTGGGAGTGATTATCACATCCACAAGAAAACCTAAACCGGGGAAGGTAGAAGAATCTTTTTACCCATTCGCCAGGTGTGCAAGTTAGGTGGGTCGACAACATATTCCTGTCATGTGATGCACTTGCCGTCACCAGTGTCGTATAGAATATATCAGACGTGTTTTCCTGTGGAGGAATCGGTTGATCTATGACCTTGCGATTAAATGCTTTCGGTTCCTATTGGAGAGGCACGTCCTTTCGTCTACTAATCGCACGGTTTTGCGGTGCGGTCGCAAAGCACATACTCTAAACTTATTACAGTGAACAGAGACGTCAATGAATGAACGGACAGATCGTAACTTTGCGAAAATAAAGAAAGTAAAAATTTCGCTCGAGGGAAGACTCGAACCAAGGATCTCTCGTTTCACAGCTGCTCACTCTAACCACGGGACCACGGCGCTCCTCAGCTCATATTGTCCATGATGTTCCCTATCTCGCACATGGACTACTCAGTTTGTATATTTTGCTTATTTTTTCATAGTTGCACACAACTTCTTCCTGTTTTCTCGATTGATCTGTGTTCAGTTTTTCAAGACCTATCCACTGTGTCAACTTATAACTAAATCTGAGGGGGGTGCGATGGGGAGGTTCCCTTGTAAGTAATAAAGAGCGTGAGGTCTTCCACGAGAGTGCGAAAATGTATTCGTTAAGTTTCAGTTACATGATAAATCACACAAATTTAAAGGCTCTACATTCAGTTAAATACCTAAGGATAACAACAACAAACAGCTTAAATTGCAGCCAGTACAGAGAAAACGTTGTGGGTAGGTGAATCAAAGACTACCTTTTATTGGCAAAACACTTAGAGAAGATTCAACAAACCTAATATAGAGAATGCCAACACCATGTTTGTTCGTTCCCTTCTGGAGGACAGCTCCGCGTTATGGGATCCTTAACAGATAGGATCGACTGAAGACACCGAAGAAGTTCAAAGGTGGGCAGCTCGTTTTATATCATCGCGATATAGGAGAGAAAGAGTCACTGACATGATACGTTAGTTGGATTGGCAGTAATTGAAAGAAAGACGTTTTTCTTTACGGCGAGGCGAGATCTTTTCATTGAATTTCAGCCACCAACTCGCCCCCTCTCTCCCCACACAATCTCTCTCTTCTCTCTCTCTCTCTCTCTCTCTTTCTCTTTCCCCGTCAGAACAGGCCTTTGAGGTCCAACGTTGTCGACCGACTGCCGTGTCATGCACAGGCCATTGGCGTCACTGGATACAGATACGGAGAGAGACACGTGGTCAGCAAATCGGTCTCCCTGCCGTTGTCGGTTTTCGTGACCGGTGATGCTACTTCTCAGTCTAGTAGCTCGTCAATTGGCCGAACAAGGGCTGAGTGCACCCCCACGCCGCTTGTGAACAGCGCTCGGCAGACCTGGACGGTCACGTATCCAAGTGCTGGCCAAGCCCGACAGCTCTTAGCTTCTGTGATCTGATGGGAACCGTTGTTACCAATGCAGCAGGGCTTGGTTCAAATGGCTCTGAGCACTATGGGACTCAACTTCTGAGGTCATTAGTCCCCTAGAACTTAGAACTAGTTAAACCTAACTAACCTAAGGACATCACAAACATCCACACCCGAGGCAGGATTCGAACCTGCGACCGTAGCGGTCTTGCGGTTCCACACTGCAGCGCCTTTAACCGCACGGCCATTTCGGCCGGCTGCAGCAAGGCCGTTGGCACCAAGTTTCTCTTACGAATGCGAAAATATCTTGTTGACTCACACCTACATAGGGAGAAATGACAATCTTAATAAGTAAGAGAAGTCAGAGTTCGCATGGAAAGGACTGAGCGTTCATTTTTCCCGCGCGCTATTCGAGAGAGAAGCGGTAGAGAAATGGTGTGAAAGTGATTCTGTGGACACTCCGTCATGCACTTAGCTGTGAATTGTAGAGTAGCCATGAAGACGTAGATGGTGTTATTTCGAAAATTTTTGCTCGATTCGAAGTTCCGCCATTCTTTGGCCTCATTGTCGGGTTGTTTTTCTCCACCCTGTACGTGAAAGCAGAAGAAGATTACAGATCAGGAGCGATCTCGCGATCAGCTGCCGCTTGAGCGTGAAATTGCTGCACAGCCTCTCTAAACGACAGCTGTCCGGCCACTTACCGGGATTGCCGTACCGCTCAGAATAGAAAGCTGGGGCAAATTTCACGCGCGCTGGCCGCAGACAGTCGTTGTGCAGGTAGGGATTCATCGCCGCGGAAGTTACGTAAGCTGCAGTGACCGGCGGCGGGTGGCGGTGTCCTCACACGACCTGAGGAAGCTAAGGATCGGCGTTAGTGGCAGGAGCCAAGCAGTATCACGACGAAGACGGCGCCGCTAACGGGACCAGAGCCAGCAGCCGTGTCCCTGTCTGTTTCGGTGGGAGACAATGTCTGCTAAGTGACGCCGCACTTAAGGCGGTTCATGAGCCGTGACTGCCGCTGGGACTCACAAGGTTCCCTGCTCGCACCGACCCTTTTCAATATTTGCCTGTACGTCTGTGCAGGGTTGCGTGCAGTTGATGTATCTTTGTAATGAAGGGACACTGTCGGATTCACTCACTCGATTTTTTTAATTTTTAAAACAACTTACGACATTAACTTCAGTGCTGCAACCAGCAAAATCACAGCACAATTAGTCCAGTAGGGTTAAGAAAAATATGCTATGTGACAAAGACTTTTTTTTCATGATATTAATACTACACTACTGGCCATTAAAATTGCTCCACCACGAAGATGACGTGCTACAGACGCAAAATTTAACCGACAGGAAGAAGATGCTGTGATATGCAAATGATTAGCTTTTCAGAGCATTCACACAAGGTCGGCACCGGTGGCGACACCTACAACGTGCTGACATGAGGAAAGTTTCCAACCGATATCTCATACACAAACAGCAGTTGACCGGCGTTGCCTGGTGAAACGTTGTTGTGATGCCTCGTGTAAGGACGAGAAATGCGTACCATCACGTTTCCGACTTTGATAAAGGTCGCAGTGTAGCCTATCGTGATTGCGGTTTATCGTATCGCGACAATGCTGCTCGAGTTGGTCGAGATCCAATGACTGTTAGCAGAATATGGAATCGGTGGGTTCAGGAGGGTAATACGAACTGCCGTGCTGGATCCCAACGGCCTCGTATCACTAGCAGTCTAGATGACAGGCACCTTATTCGCATGGCTGTAACGGATCGTGTAGCCACGTCTCGATCCGTGAGTCAGCAGATGGGAACGTTTCCAAGACAACAACCATCTGCACGAACAGTTTGACGACGTTTGCAGCAGCATGGACTATCAGCTCGGAGAACATGGCTACGGTTACCCTTGACGCCGCATCACAGACAGGAGCGCCTGTGATGGTGTACTCAACGACGAACCTGGCCGCACGAACGGCAAAACGTCATTTTTTCGGATGAATCCAGGTTCTGTTTACAGCATCATGATTGTCGCACCTGTGTTTGGCGACATCGCGGTGAACGCTCATTGGAAGCGTGTATTCGTCATCGCCATAGCGGCGTATCACCCGGCCTTGATGGTATTGGCTGCCATTGGTTACACGTCTCGGTCACCTCTTGTTCGCTCTGACGGCACTTCGAACAGTGGACGTTACATTTCAGATGTGTTACGACCCGTGGCTCTACCCTTCATTAGATCCCTGCGAAACCCTACATTTCAGCAGAATAATGTACGACCGCATGTTGAAGGTCGTACACGGGCCTTTCTGGATACAGAAAATGTTTGACTGCTGCCCTGGCCAGCACATTCTCCAGATCTCTCACCAATTGAAAACGTCTGGTCAATGATGGCCGAGCAACTCGCTCGTCACAATACGCCAGCCACTACTCTTGATGAACTGTGGTATCGTGTTGAAGCTACATTGGCAGCTGTACCTGTACACGCCATCAAGTTCTGTTTCACTCAATGTCCAGGCATATTTGAGGCCGTTATTACGGCCAGAGGTGGTTGTTATGGGTACTGATTTCTCAGGATCTATGCACCCACATTGCGTGAAAATGTAATCACATGTCAGTTCTAGTATAATATATTTGTCCAATGAATACCCGTTTATCACCTGCATTTCTTCTTGGTGTAGCAATGTTAATAGCCAGTAGTATAGTAATCTGTTCGCTGCGTCGTCATGTGTTCAGTTATGGTACCAGTGTATCTTCATTCGTTGATGACACAAATATTTTCGATGTTCCAAACATTTAGCGTTAAATGATACCGACGCTAGAGGATAGTAAAATTAATGTTTCGAGAAGACAAACCAATACCCTGAAATGATACAAGATAAACACTCTTTGCAAACTTCTTATATTTCGTAACAAACAATTGCAAGGAACATGAACTTTGTGGCGCTACTTTGAAATGCCTTTTACAGTCGTCTGTGATGTGCCCGCGGGGTTTCTGATCACTGTTTACTTGCATCGACTGTTCGTGTGAGACGAAACATTAGCTGTTATAGGAAGTTGAAGACATACTTTTAATGTATGGTGCACCATGATATAATGCGTAGATGGTTCAAATGGCTCTGAGCACTATGCGACTTAACTTCTGAGGTCATCAGTCGCCTAGAACTTATAACTAATTAAACCTAACTAACCTAAGGACATCACACACATACATGCCCGAGGCAGGATTCGAACCTGCGACCGTAGCGGTCGCTCGGCTTCAGACTGTAGCGCCTAGAACCGCACGGCCACTCCGGCCGGCATAATGCGTAGAAAACCGAACGAATGAACAGATACGTTTTCCACAACATGCGTCGTCCAGACTGAACGAAATTTAGCATCTTAGTTAGAAACTTGTGAAATCTTACAGGAATATGGGAAAAGTTCTTCATAATTGTACGCACAGGAGAACTTTAGATGGCGTGAGCGAAGGTTCATCAGTAAACATCATCCTGTCTCTCCTTCCCCTTCCGTCCTCCCTTAGTGAAATGCACACGTCGAAAGAAACAGTGCAATGTTTAGAGTCCTTGTTGGTAGGTGGTACGGTCTTAGCATTTGTCTCATTAAACAGCAGACAGGGATCCAGAAGGAATTTTTAGTCTGCAGTGAACTGTGCGCTGATTTACCTGCAGTAAGTTTCAACAAACAGCGATATTTGGGACAGAGCCACAAAATTGTATGCGACTACACTGCACTACGCTACACTACAAGTGCGCGCAGTAACATTGGCGGTCCTCACTTCGAAAAAGTGTTATAATCTTAATCTGTTACTATAAAGCATAAGTTATTTATATTAGTTAAAAACCCTAAATTAAAAATTATTTCCGCCCTTCAGTTCCGTATCTTAATGTACTCACATTAGAATGCTGTACCATCCATATAATTTAACGTTAATGTTTTTTTCATATCATGTATACTGGGTGAATCGAAAGGCGTCAATATGCGTCTTCCACATTTCGTTAGTAGTGATCGAGCTGGCAGAAACGCACACTACGCATGTCAGTGGAAAAGCAGAGGGAAGAAATTTTTCCCGCCTCCGCTCTTTGCTGAAGTAAAATTTGTTTCCTTGTGTGGTATTACATCACTTTGGCCACCTGTCAGTGGCGAAGAATCTCTTTTAACGCGTGTTGTAGGAACGGACGAGACAGTAGGCACTATGCTTGGCTCAAAGTGTTGAGAATCATTTGTGAAACACATCGTTTGTGAAACACAACAAATGTGACAATCTTTCAAATTTTTAACCGAATTAGTATTCGTTAAAGTCTCACAACTGCAAATCAAGCATTTCCTGACTCTTCCTTACAACCTGCGCTTCTTATTTCTACGTCAGGAATCCCATCTTTTAAATATAGCTCACTATTTGCGATACCCCCTGTATACTCAGATACAACATATCAAACATACCGCAGGAAAGACGGAAAGAAGGTAAGGTAGTGTTTCAAAAACAGCAGATTACGAGGACGTTACAGACGGAGAACAAACTCAAAGTTGATAAGGTTGGTGCACAAAACAAGCTTTTGTGATATTGGTGAACTACTTATCTGTCTAAGGTCATATGAGAAAACCGAGGAAAACCGTTACCAGAACGGCAAAACGTAAGTTTAAACGCTGTTCCCTTGTACTGGTTCCTGTGATATTCTGGGCCGCCTAGTTCAGTAAAGGACTGCAGACCGATGGTTCAAAGTAATTGCGAGCAGAATTCCTTGTACTAGTAAAAGACTTGACTTACGAACACGTCTACTTTTGTCCTATGAAATCGTACAAGGATATACTACCCAAAACGTTGTTAATTTGAACATTCGATGTAGTCTGAATTACATATTGCTAGAAACTGCGAACAGCAAACTGTGTTCTCCAATATACCGTTTTATATTATTATTTATACCCGAAATCCCTAATAGTGAGATATACATTGAAAAGTAATTTAGTGTTAGAGGCACTATGGAAGTTTATAGTTGTAAGCTCGAATTACAGGTTGATAAAACTATACTACGACACACACTTATACCAGTTATAGATGTGGTTTACTGTGTTTTCTGTCGAAACATTTAAACTTAGCACATATAGCTAGTTTTGTTTGCGAGAATGACGTAAGTACTGTTGGGTAGAAAATCTAAATAAACAAATAAATACGTAAATAATTTGAGGTATTAGGAGTTATTTTATAGAGCCGCCTTATAAAAGAGCACAATCGTTTGAGCTCCCCAAAATGTTTAGTATCTACAGAAAACGTCCTATAAAAAAATAACTAAATCGACGGATAAAAAGATAGAAAACAATGGGGCGCACTCTTCCTCTCGTGATGAATTATGTGTTATTTTAATTTCTTCATGCGTTCATTTATAGATCCAAGGGCTAAGAAAATCTCATTTTTGTGACTACTTGCACCAACCATTGTGCTTTCTTGACTAGCCTTTTAATACTTTACAATGACTTGCATCTTTGTGTGTCTTCAGGAAGCCACTACATTAGACACTACTGTCAGACAACTTTCAGTGGGACGTCTATGTCCGGATGCCCTTAATTTCACAGTGTCTCGAATGTTACAATCGTAAACAGGGAGTGAATTTCGTAAGCTTTATTACCTTTGATTTCTTGGGAAGTTTTTGATCCTATTCCATTGAAGAATTATCGCTGTTCTGGGGCAATATTTTCTTTTTTTTAAGTTTTTTTTTTCTACTTGTAAGCATCGATGTTTACAACGTATTTTACATCGCCCTGTCGACACATTTAAACTTGACACATATAGGAAGTTTGGTTTGCGAGATAAATGTTGGGTAGAACATCTAAATAAACAAATACGATTTTCTAAGCAAATACGTACTTTCGCGTTCGTCCGCTTCCGACTGGCAAATGGTTCACTTTGTGGGACATACAGGTAGGAATGCGATTTCTTGACACATATTATCGGCAGTCATCTAAGGCCCGAATCAACTTCGTTAATTGCAGATTTAATTGCTTTAATAAAATGAAAACAAAAGCGGTAAAGAACAGTTACTAGCAACTGCCAAAGTACCTGTTATGCCAATAGGACTTAACAGGGATAAGAATTGTGGCGCTTAGTATTTTAGTTTTGTCGTTAATAATCCGCTCAACATTATTTTTCAACCCGACAGCCATTCACCTGGGTAGATATGTACCTGTACCAGTCGGCGTCTGACGACTTTCTCATAAGACTTATTAACGAACTTTTCGGAGTAACAGAAAAACACATTACTGAAATGGTAAATGCCAGACTGATTTCAGATATCGATGATGTTACAGTTTTCATTTTTGATGTGACATGTCTCTAACTGTTTCACGTAATGTAACTTCACAAACTCAGCTGTTCTACAAGTTCAAAATATAATGCAAAAGTAGAAGATAGTATCATTATTGCCACCATGTTGGGGCACAGTCCAAGTGCAAAGCACAGGCGGTTTGTAGTACCTATTACTCTATTTGCAAATATTTCCAAATCGTCTCTGTCAGTAGCATTAAATCTGGTCTCTACCGACATCGTTCATCGTTTTTTTAACACTTTTGTGGTTCAAGTATTTCGCTCTCTTCTGCACATTGAACTTGTGTGAGCTATAAAAGTGCAAAAAATGAATTTCATCTGCTTGAAGTACTTCGTTGTATGTTTCGAAATAACGTCACTTCCACATCATCGTGCGAAAGATCACAACGCATGTGTGTGTTTTTGCTCTTAAATACCTACTTGCTGATATACAAATATTTGTGAATAATGACGGGTTTTTATGAAATTCCTCGGTGTTTATAGAAACAGTAGACTGGTTGGTTAGATGAACTAAATAGCTGTATGGCAGCAGAAAATATGAAAATAATGAGCCAGAGAGCGCCACCAAAAAAGACGTAGAAAGTGTTATTGTGGATAGCGACGGTCAAGGTCCACACGCACATAGAAAATTGGGTGAAACGCGAGAGTCAAAACTGTGTGCTGAAAGCAGAAAATCATGTTGACTGTGGGGGCGTGGAAGATGGAACATCACATTACAACTCGATAGAAAGAATTAAGCGGGAGTTATGGCAGTTTAGTTTCGGTATGTTTCTATGGCCTGTACGAATGGAATTCCCTTCATTACTCTGTGAAGGAAGAGGGGATGTAAAACGAAAACGAGGGCACGTGAGCTGCGAATTATCGGTTATCCGAAACCGGCCGTTATTTAGGGAAGGGGATTTAGCAGGAATTTTTAGCGCGCGCATGCCTGGAATAACCAGTAAGCGTTCGTTGGCCGCGTGTGCATAATGGATGAGCTGCGTCCCATCGAACGGGCCTCTATTATTAATCCGTAGATTAAACTGATCTATTGGCGTCGACTGCCCGACCTGCTTTTGCAATCCGTCATTTTCGCGACAGATCTTACTGAGCTGACAGAAAACTTCGTCCTTTGTTGCTCGGCTGACGCTTGTCTACTTACAGAAAACTTTAGTTTTGACCTCTTTGAAATCTATGAGCTAGTCTATAGATTTTCTATTCGCGAAGAAAGCTCTAATGGTCTTTATGTCTGCAATGAATTTTTGTATTTGATCCGCAAAGCCGGCCGAAGTGGCCGTGCGGTTCTAGGCGCTGCAGTCTGGAACCGCAAGACCGCTACGGTCGCAGGTTCGAATCCTGCCTCGAGCATGGATGTTTGTGATGTCCTTAGGTTAGTTAGATTTAACTAGTTCTAAGTTCTAGGGGACTAATGACCTCAGCAGTTGAGTCCCATAGTGCTCAGAGCCATTTGAACCGTTTGATCCGCAAAGCTATTCAACATCTGAGTCATGTCTACATAAATGACAGAGCTGGCGTTTAAAATATTACACTTAGAAATGATGTGTGAAACTTCTTTAAAATGCCAGCCTACAGTGCCGATGAGGTGGCAGTAATACAACAAACTGTCGTAAGCAAAAATCAACTCACGTTTTCGAACAGCCTTAATTTTGTTGTAAGGAAAGTATTTTGCGCCTGGTTTGGATTCATTAAAAATAGATAAAACTTCATATATTCTTATGATGATTTTTTTTGTGCTGGTGCAGGCACACGCAGATATTTGTTCAGGAAAGACTGTTTAAATAAATTCACAACTTTGTGTAAAATATTTTATTCTACAAGCTCGTATGTGATAATGATATTCTGAATGTTTGGTGGGCTCAACATTCTTTAGATTGGTTTTATGAGCATCACGATGAAGTGCATGTGGAAATAAAGACGAGGTAAGCTTATGACACTCCCAGTGCTATTCTGCCAGGTGTCTGAAGTGAAACTGTATAGTCGTTAACTTGAGGTAGAACAAACATTTATTTTCCTGAAATGGCTTTATTGCTCTGCTTTGATACGCATTTTAGTTAACATAGAAACTTTGTACGTAGCTATTATTCGCCAATTCTAACAGAGTACTTAGAAGATTTTCCGGCTTTTAAAATAAACTCATACGTGCTACAGTCAAGTAGTTGATCATTAGGCGTTAAGCATTGTCACGTAACTGTAACACGCACATTTTTTTTTTACTAGATGTCTTTGCTTCAGTATCAGTTGCCTTCTGTTGGCTGTTTAACAGGAACTTTAGACACAGTCACATAACCCGTAACAAATCAGCTGACTAGCCCTGCAGTGGAGCCATGTATGACTTACCTGTACATGCTGTAACCTATTTTCATGATAGTCATAAGTGAAAAGCGAAAAGAAAAGTGGCGAGTTGGTAAGACTAGACCCTGCATCAATATTTCTTTATAGAAACTAAGGTCTCATGTGGCTGCAGTATACAACACTACATCATTTTATCAATTTTTGTTAGAGAACACTGCAGTTGTTTTCGTCTATTACACGGTAGGAAATACTGCAACCAGCCACAAGATATTTTTGTAATGATTTTATTATACGATTACTAATAAAGGAGGGCTTCTCAGGAAGGCAGTACAATATATACAGCAGATATAAGTGTAAAAATACGTAATCGCAAAAGCTTCGTTATGTTTTAGGACACAAATGTAAAATTTGTAAAGAAGTCCACGGTGCCATCTGTCGACGGGTTCAGGCCCGTAACTAGTAATGGTACAACAAGATCATTTTAAAAAAGCTTGTGGCTTGCTGCAGTATTTACTAATCAACACTAAAATACTGGAGAAGAGTGTTTTCCTGGCGGAGGCGCAGGTGCGTGCGACCCACGTCCGCGAACGTCGTTCAAAGACGCTACAGAGCGTCAAAGTTACAAGCATCGGTGCCAGTAAATGAAAGTACGTACAGGGTGATTCTGTGATGACGTTACGAACTTCCAGGGACGGTGGAGAAGGATTATATCAATACTAGGTAAAAATCTCTGTATCGGAAAACACCTTGAAAATTATAAGCGAAAACAGTTCTGATACCTCTGACAGTGTAATAAATTTGCTGATACTGTTGTTGCTAAGACTGTTCAAATGGGTCTGAGCACTATTGGACTTAAAATCTGAGGTCATCCATGTCCGAGGCAGGATTCGAACCTGCGACCGTAGCTGTCGCGCGGTTCCAGACTGAAGCGCCTAGAACCGCACGGCCACAACGGCCGGCCGCTAAGACTGTAGTGTAGGAAACTTTCAGTAGTTGTAGTGGGGACAAAAATAAGAAAAAAATGTCTAATAAACATGGGCCTTAAAAAGCATACCTTAAAAGCTATGAGCAGTTGTTCAATAGAAGAGATATGTTTCACACTAGCGAACGTGAACAAGTACTTATAGTTCTTCAGGTATGCATTTTACAGCCCATGTCTACTGCCCACTTTTTGCTTGTTTTGGTCCATACTACCACCTCTGAACGTTTGCCACCCTACATTCTTAGCAACAACAGTACCGGTACTGTCTGCGGGCCGGCCGGTGTGGTCGTGCGGTTGTAGGCACTTCAGTCTGGAACCGCGTGACCGCTACGGTCGCAGGTTCGAATCCTGCCTCGGGTATGGATGTGTGTGATGTCCTTAAGTTAGTTAGGTTTAAGTAGTTCTAAGTTCTAGGGGACTGATGATCACAGCAGTTAAGTCCCATAGTGCTCAGAGCCATTTGAACCACAGTCTGCGGTATCGAAACTGTTTTCGCTTATTAAAGACGTTCGTTACAGATACCCGTACCTAAAATTGTACATTTATTCTTCTACATCATCCTTGCAAGTTTTTTACATCGTCATGGAATCACCATGTGTATACATAAATTTACAGGCACCAGCGCTAGTAGCTTTGACGCTGTGCAGCGTCTTTGCATGACGTTCCCGGGCATGGTTCCTATTCAAAATATCACGTACACCCTCCTCTACAAGTCCTAGAAGTTTGTAGCGGGAATTTTCGAACATCCTGTTTGGGAAGTGCTATGGCAATCATTCTGGGCTATGTAAGGACGTCTATGATAATCACGGGGATGGAGGAGAGTCGTGAGATGGTAACAACACTGTCATGTAGCAGCCTTGTGCGCCACTACTCTTCCGGAGCTTCAAGTTTTCTTGGCAGAGGCGGGCGGACACGCGCACACATACGTAAGGAAACAGCTGTGGCACTGACCTGAAGCTGGAACAGGGGTGGATGACCCAGTGTCCGGCGGCTTTCTGGCGGATGCGCTCCTTCATGAGCGCCTTCTTGCTGCCGAAGAGCTTCATGGCGAGCTTGTTGTCGGTGGGCTGGAAGATGGCCTGCAGCTGATTCTTGAGGAAGCTCTGCTTCTCGCTGGCGGCCAGCGGGTTGGGGCCGGGCTCCTCCTTGGGCGTCCCGTAGAGGCTGACGTCGTCGCCGGCGCCCCCGAAGTGCACCTTGCCCGCGGCGGCGCCCGGGCCGGCGTTCGCCGCCGGGTCCTTGTTCATGTTGGACAGCGAGCTGGACAGGAAGTCGGCGATAAGCAGCGTCTCGTCGTCGATGGCCGTCACCAGCGAGTCGGTGCACGTGTTGGTGTTCTCGATGCTGATCTTGATGGAGTCATCCTTGAGCTCCTCCTCCGACTGCGCGCTGCCCACTGGCGCGGCGCTGGGCCGGCCGTTGGCGAGGCGCAGGCTGGGCGCGCGCCGCCGCTCCCCGTCCCTCTCCGCCGACTCCCTGCAACAGCCAATCGCCGCCGGCGCTCAGGTCACGTGCCGGCGCCGCCGCCGCCGCCGCCGCCGCGCCGCTGCCGACCGCCACATGGGAAACAGCTGAGCGCAGGTAAGGGCTCGGCGCAAGGGCAAAGCGCGCACGAGGCGCCGCGCGCCGCGAGGGCCCACAGCCGCTCTGCCGGTTCTTAATGAGGGACGAAAGCGAAAGCGACCAAAGTTGTAAAAGAAAAATTATTGGCTCTTCACCCAAGTGGCACAAAAATATCAATTCCTCAATATTATGTTCCGATTCCATTCCAATGTGCGATAAAAAAATAATAAAAAAAAAGATCAACGGAAAAAAAATCGCGGCACCAAAAATTAACTAATGTAGAGTAACGAAATTTCTGAAATATATTTGTCTAGGTAACATATTTAAGCGATTAACATTGCAAGCTCACAGGTTAACGTAAGCGCGAGCACTGGACTCGCATTCGGGAGGACGACGGTTCAATCCCGTCTCCAGCCATCCTGATTTAGGTTTTCCGTGATTTCCCTAAATCGCTTCAGGCAAATGCCGGGATGGTTCCTTTGAAAGGGCACGGCCGATTTCCTTCCCTAACCCGAGTATGAGCTCCGTCTCTAATGACCTCGTTGTCGACGGGACGTTAAACACTAACCACCACCTCCACTAAGCGCAAGATAAGCCATTGCGTATGTGAAATGCTATTAAGTTAATAACCGATGTAACCGCCAGAATGTTTGTAAGTAGGCTGTTTAGGTTCTTATATTTGTAACGCCACCGCCACGTAGCACTCTATATGAAAATCACTGACTGTGCTGTGTGAAGGCTGTGGTTGGTTTGCATTGTTGTCTGCCATTGTAGTCTTGGTCAGTTGGCTGTTAACAGCGCGTAGCGTTGCGCAGTTGGAGGTGAGCCGCCAGCACTGGTGGATGTGGGGAGAGAGATGGCGGAATTTTGAGAGCGGACGATCTGGACGTGTGTCCATCAGAAAGGGTAAATTTGTAATATTGGATATCATGGACTGATATATATATTATGACTTTTGAACACTATTAAGGTAAATACATTGTTTGTTCTCTATCTAAATCTTTCTTTTGCTAACTATGCCATTCAGTAGTTAGTACCTTCAGTAGTTTGAATCTTTTATTTAGCTGGCAGTAGTGGCGCTCGCTGTATTGCAGCAGTTCGAGTAACGAAGATTTTTGTGAGGTAAGTGATTTGTGAAACGTATAGGTTTATTTAGTCAGAGCCATTCTCTTGTAGGGATTATTGAAAGTCCGATTGCGTTGCGCTAAAAAATATTGTGTGTCAGTTTAAGCACAGTCATGTATAATTTTTCTAAGGGAACGTTTCATGTTGACTGCAAGCATGCAAACGTGTGTGCGTAGTGTTGTACAGGTGCCAGATGTCAGATGTCAGTCTCTTGTTCGGAGTTTGCAACGTTCTCTGGCAGCACGCATCCAAAGTGGAAGTTAAAAGAACATTTCGATGTATAATGCTCACTGTAACAAATAATTTATATATATTTCTGTTAATTGAATTTCAAAAGGACACTTAATCTTTTGAGGAAAAAGATAATTATGAATTTTGCTATTATAAATGATTATTCAAAGAGTGTGAAATACTATTTGTGGCGGAGGATGTGACAACCGCCACAGAAGAAACGATATGTAATTAAAAATGACAAAGACTGTACAAGAATTAGTTAAGATATAAATAGGCAATATATTGTAACAGAATCGCTTGTCTTCTGCACGGACTGAATGGGAGAGGAACCCGTGACGTTGCATTAGGCTATTAGGTAGTCTCCATTTGCCATAAGTCGATTATCGAGCCATTTGCAGCTGGGTTTGTAAAAGGTGTGCAATTGTTTCTGTTAAAATATATTTATCTAGTAAAATCTATTTGTCACAATTACAGCAAAGTTCGCACCGGACATTACCCACATTATTTAAGAAATTTGAGCATTTTATTGGACATCGCTGGCGGTGCGGAGCTGCGCCGCGAGTGAGCAGTATGCAGCAGCGGCAGATTTAAATATACGATCGCAATAATCACATCCTAAAAAGGGTTCAGGGAGAGGCGAAGGAAAATAATAAACTGTTTCCTTTCACAGCATTCCAGAATAAAAAGAGATGGCAGATTTTATCTTGTGCATTCACAGGTGAATACAAGCTGCAGCTTTTGTAAATTTTCATTCAAAAAAGTGATAAATTCTGAACATATCGTAAAGTGTATTTAAAAGTGGATAATTTTCATCAGAGTTTAGCAATAAAAATGAAAACATATTCATATAGTAAAGATAGTCTTATGCTTCAAAGCTAGTCGGGGTATACCCAGTTAAACAAAAATACACTGCAACGTGAAAATGTTTGCTAACTTCAATGGACAATAATATTTTCATTCTTGCACAGACAGCTTTAGTACGTGAATAAAAGTAAAACTTGAATCATTATTTTGGAATATTCAAAGAAATTCATTTTTATTACTCTGCAACAGAATATTTCATACATAAAGTAATAATCACAGATGAAAAATTTATTGCAACCTTTAATTTCTCATGTCCATCCACGTATATGTTAACTTCAATCTCAATGGTTTCCCAATCAAATTAAACGCAAAAAGCAAAGAAAGTTTAAAACCAGACGGTCAATTCTTGAATAATTAAAACAGACAGAATCGCATTAAAGGTTCCATGCCTGATGCATTTGGTCGGTCAATACAATGACGGTTAATGCTGTTTGTGAATGACGCTGGAGTTGTCTGATAATGTCCCATACGCGCTCGATTGGAGACTGATCTGGTGATCGAGCCGAGCAAGACAACATGTAGCGTATGGTGGGTTACAACAGCGGTATGTGGGCAAGCATTATCCTGCTGGAAAACACCCACTGGGAGGCCGTTAATGAATGGTACCATGACACGTCGAATGACATGAAGTAGAAATTTGCAATTACGACGCATGTGATAACCGCGAGAGTGCTCTTGCTGTCATATTAAATCGCACTCCAGGCCGTAACTACTACTGTCCAGTGTGTCTCGCACACACACATGGGTTGATTGCAGCCCTTAACTGGTCACCACATAAGCAACACACGGCCATCACTGACACCGAGGCACAACCAACTTTCAGCAGATCTCCACTCTGCCCTCTAATTCACAAATGGTTCAAATGGCTCTGAGCACTATGGGACTTAACATCTGAAGTCTTCAGTCCCCTAGACTTAAAACTACTTAGACCTAACTAACCTAAGGACACCACACACATCCATGCCCGACGCAGGATTCGAACCTGCGACTGTAGCAGCAGCGCAGTTCCGGACTGGAGCGCCTAGAACCGTTCGGCCACCGCGGCCGGCGATAAACGAAGACTGGAAGTAATTCTGTGAAGGCTTAACCTATAAATTTCTTCATCGTGTTGAATTAGTGCACCACACCAACCCAGTTATATCCTACACGGTGCATGGGATCAACTCTTGTCCGTCTCGCTTCCCTGTCTACGAGTTATACCTATAGAAGGTACAGGTACATCACGGGGACAATACCGTTTTACTGCCTTCATGTGCGTTGGTGTGCTGCATTAGTCCAACAGGCGGAAGTAGTTCATAGACTAAGCGTTCACAATATTATTTCCAGTCTTCGATTAACATTGTTATTATTATCTTCTTCTTCTTCTTCTTCTTCACTACATGTGTTAGGCAAATTGCCTGTTTCGGATGCGAAAATCGCTGTTCAGGTTGAAAGCACTGGTGCATACAGTACATCGATCCTTTTTAAATTTGCATTATTTTTTGAAAACAATATCGAAGGTGCAAAATTAAAAATGGATATACCAACTGAATTTATAGCCTACTTTTGGTCAGATATTGGTGTTAGAAAGAAGTTGAAAGATGTTGAAAAAATTATTAATCAGGGTAACTCGAAGATATTTAAAAGATGAGTGTGATACCGAAGTGAAACGGTCTTCTCATACGTGCCTCCATTTTTACCTGGCTGTGGAAAAAGTCTGGTATTTTACTTTCCACTTCAAAGTGTGTAAATTGAAAAGATCACATGAAAAATGCACGGAACATGTACAGATTGACTGTACAACAAACATCTACAACGTCCCTCGGTTAAGGAAGTTGAACAGGTGCAACCATTAAGAAGTAGAGGTTAACGGCATACTTATGGAAGAAGATAAGCATATTCATATCTTTCCGGTAGTATTGTGGCCTATTTAGTGACTGCTGTTTATTGTGGTCACTTTGCAATATATTTTACTAGTTAGTCTCAACGTAAATTGATCTTTTCGTATCATATAAAAAAAGGAATAAGAAACATTTGTTCGTAAAATGAAAATAATGTTGATATAGTGAGCTGTTACCAGTGGTCCTGTGATTAAATGACTATGGGGAATCATGAGAAGTCTAAAACTATCAACGAGGAAAGAATCGCAATGAAACAGCTGCGATATTACGTCCATCTTGGCCGATATGTAAACTGACCCATTAGTATCGTCATTTGCAGCAAGATTTATATTTTTCTCGTCTTGACGTCTTTTACTACCGAATACAAGCTCCCCTGGATAATTATACCTCTTTTCTGCCTCAGTTTCATTTGTCATCAAAGCAGAAGAAAAATTCGTGTCAAGGCGATGCAAAAAAACTGAAACACTCTCTTATTAGGAATGAGAATGGAAGGAAGTCCGAAGCCATCATAAAGAATTAAGATATTCTGTAATATATTTAAATGAATAATTTCGAAGAAGCAAATAAAGAAAGGTTATTTAGGGAAGTCCTTCGTACTTCGTTCCGTTATTTCACGGTAAAATTTAATATTTCACTCCAATTTTATTAGATCTAAATTTACCGGGACAGTAAATTTATGCCTAACGAAACTAAAGACGTCTTAAGAAAGGGTAAAAGTCGTTCACTTTAATAAGTGCCGCGTACACCCAAGAAAGCAACAAACCATTATACAGTTCATTACCACCATTGATATGTTGTTCTGTGGATATTAGGTGACTAAAGAGGCTAATTTTCCCGTTCACGAAATTAGGACCCAATCTGTAACCGAAGAACAGTGCAAGGTGCACAGTGGCTTTGAGATACCCCACGGAAGGGGCAGAATTCAAATTCCCGCCAGGCTTAATTTCCTGAAATCTCCTCAAGCGACCACCAGTCAGAATTTTTTAACTGGTCTGCAGCAGATTTCCTCAGTAACACATTTCACTCAGTACCGTTACTACCTTGACCTCCACATGACGGAATGTTAGAATATGTTGTGCCCTCTCCTAGAGTAGATGTTATCTCTCAGGAAAAAGCAGAGGCCACCTTCTGCCCACCGAGTGAGAGGCAGCCTGCGATTCGCGTACGCAGTAAGCAGAATGAGCGGCAGGCTTCCTTGGCTTCTCGCGGCAGCGGCCTACTAACAGCCAGTATGACCCCGTTTCGTTTGAGGGACTGGAAGGAAACAAAATAAATCGTCACGGTCGAGCAGTAGAGTTAACGAACCGAAACTTATTGTCGTCCCCTTCCAAACGCTCAGCTCTCTATCGATGCATAACTGCACCACAGGCCGGATGCTGAACTGGCAGAGCGCTGCGTTTAAAACTCAGCGATACAGTTAATTCCAAGTCAGGTCCACAACATTTTCTCGTCTTCTCGGCTCATAGAGTGATGCAGAGTTGCAGATCGCCTAGGCGTTGATTCCATGCTTAACGACGTGTAATTACAGGCACAATATTTCTCTTACGTGGACGTCACGCTATGTGCAGCACTATTATTTAGACAGCTGTTTGTCGCAGAATTTCTCACACTATCCCTCACGCATATTGCAATATTAAATGGTCGAGCTTTATTCATGTTTTATTTATGCAGCACTCTTCCGCAGGAACAGGTGTAGGATCTCAATAATTATTTTAAAAAATACGTGTAATGAAAATGGCAAACTAAATAAAATATTGCAAGTGGGAAATAAATAATAAGGGAAGCAAAAATTATCATTAATTATTATATACATGTGGCATCAAATATTGTTCCGCACAACTGGTAAACTGGGTGTTGTGTGATGTCCTTAGGTTAGTTAGGTTTTAGTAGTTCTACGTTCTAGGGGACTGATGACCATAGATGTTAAGTCCCATAGCGCTCAGAGCCATTTGAACCATTTTTGAAGAACTGGTAAAGTATTTCTTTAACGGGCACAGAATTTGGCAACTATGTAGTACGATGAAACCGATCAAAGTAGTTCAGTAGTTAGGACACCTGACTCGCACTCGGGATGACGACGGCTCAAACGCAAGTCCGGCCATCCTGGTTTAGGTTTTCCGTGATTTCTCTAAATTGCTTAAGGCAAAGGCTGGGATGGTTCCCTTCACAACGGCACACCCGATTTCTTTCTCCATCCTTCCCTAATCCGCGTTTGTGCTCCGTCTCTAATGACCTCGTTGTCGACGGGACGTTAAACATTAATCTCCTCCTCCTCCTCCTCCTCCTCCTCCTCCTCCTCCTAGTACGATGAAGAACAGAAAAACAAAAGACGAAGATTCCGGATTAACGCGTCCATCGTGGGAAATATAGTTGCAATGAAATAGAACATTCGAATGATACATCTCGTGCAACAACCTTAACGGTACAATAAGAATAGTGTGGTCAAGTAGACATAATGTGACGGAAACGAAAGTGGTTTTGAAAGTTGTTTTCCTCATGCTTGATCCTAAATAAAATATCACACAGTTCAATAATTTTTTTACGGGGCTCTGTTTTCTCCACCACACTTCGCAATCTGTGGTGGTATCAGGTATCAGCCTTCTTAATTAACAGATGTTCTCATATTGATAAGTTAGTTCGGATCGTGTCTAACCGTTAGCACGTTACACGAATAGCCTTCTCGCTTCATGTAAATCTCTTCTTGTAAACCAGACAGACAGTTTTAAAACTATCATTTATCGAATGAAACGGTTCATGGATTAATGAAATTATGACAATACAAATGCTCATTTACTTTTAAGTAACACTCGATCTCAATATACGTACAGTTTGTGGAGTTCATCTCTTGGCAACACTAACACAAGTTTATTCGATTTCGAAGAGGGATGGTTCCTTTGGAGAGGCCTGGGATGGATCACTTATGTTGACCGTCATGGCCTATTTGTAATGTTTGAATGCGCCATTTGGTTCCCTGGTTTTTAATAACACAGCCGCCGAGTGACTGACGAGCTACCGGAATGGAGTATTTTGTGCGTATTAAGTGGGTTGAAACTGTTTCCGACCATTGTAATTGGTCGAGCTATGCGGCCACTGACGCGACGGGTGGATTAACAGCAACGGGCCGTTGGCAGCGAGGCGATACATTATGTAGCGGTGGTCAAGGAATGCCCAATTGCGCCCGCTGCTGACTGAAAATATTTAATGATATTCCTACAAGCCAGTCCTGTATCGTCTTGTCATGAAAGATATCTTGTATTGCATGTACTCACCAGACCGGATTTGCTTGACTGGAATTTGAAATGAAATAATACCGATTTCTGATAGCCAGGGAACTACGGCACGATATGTGTATGAGAATAAGAATAATATAGCGCCGCTTATTTACTACATTTCTTGATATGTAACTGGTAGTTGCCTTTATCGAGTGAATTTATTAGTATTCGTCCTTGATTCAAGTTTTGCATTTAGAAGGATTATTATTTACTGTATGAGAAAATATTTATGTCAAAGTGACACTATTTGAAAGATATTACGTTCGGTGGAAGCAAAAATTCTTCGCAGCCGCGATAGTTTTGATTTCTCCCCATATTGAGTAAGAAGTCAGATAACTGTTGTGTGTGAAATCTTATGGGACTTAACTGCTAAGATCATCAGTCCCTAGATGTCAGATAACTGGAAAGATTATCTAGGGCTGGTTAACTGAGATAAGCCGCGATAGTTTTGATTTCTCCCCATATTGAGTAAGAAGTCAGATAACTGTTGTGTGTGAAATCTTATGGGACTTAACTGCTAAGATCATCAGTCCCTAGATGTCAGATAACTGGAAAGATTATCTAGGGCTGGTTAACTGAGATAGTTAAATTATTCGGGGATGTATATTTTTGCGTCCCTTTGTGCTGCATCCACTTGGCTCGATGACTCTTGCTAGATAAATCCAAGTTCTTACGGGCTGTTGGTGAACTAAAACCTCACAATTCAGGATAAATTATAGCCCGTCGAAAGCTGACAGGACACAGGTGATGTCTTTCCTCATCCTTCACAATCTGGGAATGTGCTCTCCCTGAATTTCTGTGGTTAGCACTTATAAGTCAGTTATAGCATCCCTAAACATACTGGTTTCTCGCTAACTTAGGAAAGGCTGTATGTTAGGCAACAGTGAGGTGCACGTGACGACGTAATACAAGCGCCAAACTTTGTTTCATATTAATTTTGAGGAGGAAGTAAAACTAGAATAGGTTATCAGTGCGCGAACAGTGTTCTCATAACTTTACCCTTACTACCTTCTCTGACAACAGTATTGTCAGAGAATGAAATATATCTCGTTTTTCGTATGAGATATTTCATTCTGGTTTTCTCCACCTTTTATGAGGCGGTTGCTGTAAAGCGTATGGTATTCCCTGACGTTATTTACAAACCACAAAGGCTTCGGTCTTTTGTCTTGTTACTCTGCATACAATGTATTTCGTACGACTGTCTCGTAGAAATCCAGTAAACTTAACGTGCTCTATGCAATGTCGGCTCCTAGCGGGCTACTAAACGGTTCTTGAATGTTAATAGCGTCATGGTTAACACACTTACTCAGTTCGTAAAATGCTGGAAAGTCTTTAATTTTTCAACTGTTTTACTTAAACACGTCTACGTACATACTACGCAAACCATCACACAGTGCATTGCGGCAGGTACCTTGTACCGTTGCTAATCGTTACATTTCCTGTTCCTCTCACAAAAGGAGCGAGGGAAAAGCAACTTTCTGTATGCTTCCATACGAATCCTGATTTCAAACTTCTTGTCCTTAAGATCCTTGATGTACGTTGGTGGCAATGGAACTGTCGGTGAAAAATGTCGGTTCTCTAAACTTTCTCAATTGTGTTTCGCGAAAGGAAGGACTTCTAGCAGCCAGGTATTACCATTTCAGTCTACGCAATATTCCCACAATAGTCGAGAGTTGATTCAACACGTCTAACAGCACACCTCTGAAGTCTTCCTTTACTCCGCCCTTATAGGGACCCCAGAAACTCAATCAGTACTTTAGAATGGGTAGCACAGTGTTGTGTATGCGATTTCCTTTATACGTTTCTCCACAGTTATTCCAGGAAACAGATGTCGCCCATTCGCTTTCCCCACATCCGATATTACATAATCGTACGTTTATGTTGCTTTGCAACGTTACACCCGGGTATTTAATGAACTGGAAACGTTTCTTTGCTCATGTAGATATTCACAAAAATGTTCATGTGTTTTACTCGCATGTTTTTTTAATATATTTTTGCCATCCCTGTCAAATAAGACTGATGCCTATAATTACCTCTTTTTCCAGTTCATTGCTGTGTGATACCGTAACCAGTAGCACCAGTTTCAAAAAACAAACAGTCTTGGTTGAAAACTGTATTTTTTAAATTTTATTTATCCTCCTATGACGCATTTTTTCAATTCATGATGGTTTGATACAGCAACGAGTTCTAACAATATGAAAGAACTCACAGTCTTGGTTGCAAAACTGGAATTTTTATTTTATTTATCTTCCAATGACACGTACTGGAGGCTGAATAAACTAAAAAATTCAGTTTTGCAACCAAAATCTTTGTTCTTTCATATCCTATCATAACTTATGGTTCTGACATTTCCCCCCCCCCCCCCAACTTGCTGTTTGTTGGTCTTTAATAACTTCGTCATTGACCGTGTGCTAAATCCTGATCTACTTGCCACTGAAATGAACATGATAAATATAACCTTCTCGCAAACAATTAATTGGTTTTCATCCTCTAGTCCACTATTTATTATTTAATAATCTATCACCAGAAACTTCGGACTGAAAGTAATCCAACACTAAGTATCCCTAAAGCAAGACTTTCAAGACTGATTTGTTTCTCATTTCGCTGAACTTGTTTCTCATTTCGCTGACTTCACATACAATAGCAGCAGTCTCCAATGAGCTTGTATCAAGAAAATAACTATGGTGCTGAAGTTAAGTATTTGTTTCCACACCCGAAGAAGTATGTTACAATTAATGTCTCACAAGCCATGGTCAATTAAGTAGAAATGCTTGCGACAAATGCCTTGAAACATATTTGGGCCAACAGATAACATGTCAACCGAGTCGCAGCAGTCCATGAAAATCATTTGCTTGTTTGGTGCCATTTGGGCTGTTGAGACCTTACAGTCATCTCTGTGCACAAATGAGCGACAGTCAAAAGCCAAATAAACACTTTCTCTAAACTACTTGTGGGCATCAGTCTCTTTCCTCTGTAGTACTTAAACATATTTCTAAGTCGACACGAGTTAGGAGTCGTTAAACACACGATTACATGTGACCCTATCACTTAAAAATATGAACTGGAAGATTGTCAAAGGAATTTTCGGATGCCCATATTGAAACTGGAGCCAATGTTGTGAAGAAACTGAACTTGTAATACTCTCAACCGAGACACGAATGTTTCCTCACTGCTTGTTGCTCGTTGGAGAAAAAAAAAAAGCGATACTTCCAAACGATGCGTTATCATATTTGCATTGGTACGCCGTAGCAGTGCCGATGACGTATCTGTTCCGACAGGGTTAGTTTTTTATTCCTTTGTACTCGTTTAGGTCTTATCTCAGAAAGAAAATCGCAAAAGAATTCCGCGACACAGACATAATTGCGCATATTTTCACGAACTTTTACGTTATATACGTTTTATGACATATTGAAACTTACATATAAAGTACTGTACTTTACGTAGAGTTTCTGCTGTATGAGTACTATGCCAAGACAAATTAAAATGAATGTAAAACCAGAGAAATAGGAAATGAAGGCAGTTGAAGAACATTTTTTAGAAGAGAGTAATGGTGATTTTTACCAAGTATTTGAATTTAGCATCGCATGTGGCGATAATGAAACCATTTCTGCTTTCCATATCCAGGTAAACACTACGTAACAAAAACATATTGTGGCACTTAGAAGGACGGGTAATCTGTTTGTCGAGTTGCTAAGGTATGGAAGATACTATTGACAGATGTAGTAGATAAAAAGACTAAAAAATTTTTCCCACGTATGGAATACGCGAATAACAGAAAGGAGAACACTGTTTTTTGGGGATGGACTTACTGGCGGGAAACAAGAGAATCACAAGGGTGAAGTAGATGAAAATCTGCAAATTTTTGTGTGATAAGTTAATTGGTTTTGTTGTTGTTGTTACGGTCTTCAATCCAGAGACTGGTTTGATGCAGCTCTCCATGCTACTCTACTCTGTGCAAGCTGCTTCATCTCCCAGTACCTGCTGCAACCTACACCCTTCTGAATCTGCTTAGTGCATTCATCTCTTGGTCTCCCTCTACGATTTTTACCCTCCACGCTGCCCTCCAATTCTGAATTGGTGATCCCTTGATGCCTCAGAACATGTCCTACGAACCGATCCCTTCTTCTTGTCAAGTTGTGCCACAAATTTCTCTTCTCCCCAATTCTATTCAATACCTCCTCATTAGTTATGTGATCTACCCATCTAATCTTCAGCATTCTTCTGTAGCACCACATTTCGAAAGCTTCTATTCTCTTCTTGTTTAAAATACTTATCGTCCACGTTTCACTTCCATAAATAGCTACACTGCACAGAAATACTTTCAGAAACGACTTCCTGACACTTAAATCTATACTCGATGTTAATAAATGTCTCTTCTTCAGAAACGCTTTCCTTGCCATTGCCAGTCTACATTTTATATCCTCTCTACTTCGACCATAATCAGTTATTTTGCTCCCCAAATAGCAAAACTGATTTACTAGTTTAAGCGCCTCATTTCCTAATCTAATTCCCGCAGCATCACCCGACTTAATTCGACTACATTCCATTATCCTCGTTTTGCTTTTGTTGATGTTCATCTTATATCCTCCTTTCAAGCACTGTCCATTCCGTTCAGCTACTCTTCCAGGTCCTTTGCTGTCTCTGACAGAATTACAATGTCATCTGCGAAACTCAAAATTTTTATTTATTCTATATGGATTTTCATTCCTACTCCGAATTTTTCTTTTGTTTCCTTTACTGCTTGCTCAATATACAGGTTGAATAACATCGGGGATAGGCTACAACCCAGTCTAACTTCCTTTTCAACCACTGCTTCCCTTTCATTCCCCTCGACTCTTGTAACTGCCATCTGATTTCTGTACAAATTGTAAATAGCCTTTCGCTCCCTGTATTTTACCCCTGCCCTTTTTCAGAACTTGAAAGAGAGTATTCTAGACAATACTGTCAAAAGCTTTCTCTAAGTCTACAAATGCTAGAAACGTAGGTTTACCTTCCTTAATCTATCTTCCAAGATAAGTCGTCAGTATTGGCTACGTGTTCCAATATTTCCACGGAATCCAAACTGATCATGCCCGAGGTCGGCTTATACCAGTTTTTCCATTCGTCTGAAAGGAATTCACGTTATTATTTTGAAGTCGTGACTTACTAAACTGATAGTTCGGTAATTTTCACATCTGTTAACACCTGCTTTCTTTGGGATTGGAATTATTACATTCTTCTTGAAGTCTGAGGGAATTTCGCCTGCCTCATACATCTTGTTCACCAGATGGCAGAGTTTTGTCAGGACTGGCTCTCCCAAGGCTATCAGTAGCTCCAAGGGAATGTCGTCTACTCCCTGGACCTTGTTTCGACTTAGGTCTTTCAGTGATCTGTCAAACTCTTCACGCTGTATCATATCTCCCATTTCATCTTCATCTACATCCTCTTCCATTTCCATAGTTTTGCCCTGAACTACATCGCCCTTTTTTAAACTCTCTATATACTCCTTCCACCTTTCTCCTTTCCCTTGTTTGCTTAGAACTGGGTTTCTATCTGAGCTCTTGATATTCATAGAAGTGGTTCTCTTTTCTCCAAAGGTCTCTTTAATTTTCCAGTAGGCAGTATCTACCTTACCCTAGTGAGATGTGCCTCTGCATCCTTACATTTTTCCTCTAGCCATTTTGCACTTCCTGTCGATCTCATTTTTGAGACATTTGTATTCCTTTCTGTCTGCTTCATTTACTGCATTTTTAAATTTTATCCTTTCACCAATTAAATTCGATATCTCTTGTGTTACACAAGGATTTCTACTAGCCCTCGTCTTTCTACCTACTTGATCCTCTGCTGCCTTCACTACTTCATCTCTCAAAGCTACCCATTCTTCTTCTCCTGTATTTCTTTCGCCCATTCCTGTCAGTCGTTTCCTAATGCTCTCCCTGGAACGCTCTACAACCTCTGGCTCTATCAGTTTGTCCAAGTCTCATCTCCTGAAATTCCCACCTTTTCACAGTTTCTTCAGTTTTAATGTACAGTTCATAACCAATAGATTGTGGTCAGAGTCCACATCTGCCCCTGGAAATGTCTTACAATTTAAAAGCTGTATCCTAAATCTCTGTCTTACCATTATATAATCTATATGAAACCTTCCTGTATCTCCAGACCTCTTCCATGTATACAACTTTCTTCCGTGATTCTTGAACCAAGTATTAACTATGATTAAGTTATTTTTTGTCAGAATTCTACCAGGCGGATTCCTCTTTCATTTCTTGCCCCCCATTCCATATTCACCTACTACGTTTCCTTCTCTTTCTTTTTTTGCTATCGAATTACAGCCACCCATGACTTAAATTTTCGTCTCCCTTCACTATCTGAATAATTTCTTTTATCTCATCATACATTTCATCAATCTCTTCGTCATCTGCGGAGGTAGTTGGCATATAAACTTGTATAACTGTGATAGGCGTTGGCGTCGTGTCTATCTTGACCACAATAATGCGTTCACTGTGCTGTTTGTAGTAGCTTACCCGCACTCCTATTTTTTATTCATTATTAAACCTACTCCTGCAATACCACTATTTGATTTTGTATTTATAATCCTGTATTCACCTGACCAGAAGACTTGTTTCTCCTGCCACCGAACTACACTAATTCCCACTATATCTAACATTAACCTATCCATTTCTTTTTAAAATTTTTTAACCTACCTGCCCGATTAAGGGATGTGACATTCCACGCTCAGATCCGTAGAACGCCAGTTTTCTTTCTCCTGAGTAGTCCCCGCCCGGACCCCGAATGGTGGACCATTTTACCTGCGGAATATTTTACCCAAGAGGACGCCATCGTCATTTAACCATACAGTAAAGCTGCATGCCCTCGGGAAAAATTACGGCTATAGTTTCCCCTTGCTTTCAGCCATTCGCGGTACCAGCACAGAAAGGCCGTTTTGGTTAGTGTAACAAGGCCACATCAGTCAATCATCCAGACTGTTGCCCCTGCAACTACTGAAAGGCTGCTGCCCCTCTTCAGGAACCACACGTTTGTCTGGCTTCTCATCAAATACCCCTCCTTTTTGGTTGCACCTACGGTACGGCTATCTGTATCGCTGATGCACGCAAGGCCTCCCCACCAACGTAAGGCCCATGGTTCGGGGGGGGGGGGGGGGGGGGGAGGGGGGAGGTAATTGGTAGCTTATTAGAAAACATTATTTATCACAGTATAACACCTGACGTAGAACACCTGACGAGAAGCCTCGACGACAAAAACAATACACAGTCACGAAATGTACTTGTCATTGCTATACTAAAGAATAAAGCGAATGGAAACAAACTTGCTTACAATTGTATTTGCCATTCTTGTAGTTAAAAATGATGTATGACCAGTATTTAAACGCTATGCTCAACAACTGAAGAATGTGGAGCAGTATCTACCCCAAGGCACTGTGTATTTTTGTGTCCTGTTCTGCACAAGAATTAGCATGTTTCCGTTTTTGTTTAATCCTTGGACCTTGGTCACTTTCGAGTCACACGCTGTTGCACCAATCGTTTCATACTGTATTGCAGACAATTAACGCTACCAATGTGCCGATGGTTTTGCGTGAGTCTAAGATAAAAACGAAGTTGAATTTGAGCGTGGTCCGGTGTCAGCATTCAAGCACCGATGTCAATAGCAGGCACGAGAGCCCGAAGGTCAACGGTAACGACAACTGCTACAGGACAAACACGCTCTTTGAGGAGAGGGCGTCCAAAGCCGGTGACGCACGTTCAGCGACCAGAACCAAACACGCTACTGCAGTGCTAACATGGGGCACAGCGCTGTTTGAACTCGCGACACCCACAGAACCACAGATCCCGCACAGGCGAGAACTGACGTCAGCCGGATGTGCTGCTTTTGCGTTTGCGCTGTGCGCATTCAGATGTACTCCGATAACGTGAACTCGTTACTGGTTAACCTTGGTATATCAACATCCTAAAAGAGGAAATAAAATCAGTTTTATGGGTGCGGATAGGGCCGGTGGGCGGTGGAGGGTATTATTTTTCCGCCGTGATAGGATAGATTAGAGACAGAGCACAGTCCCACCAGAACAAATGTACCAAACGCGCTCCTCTTTGGGATTTTACTTTAGTGTTTCGTGCATTCTTGTCTACTTGGGTTACCACAAACGCAAACTGCATCGCAAACAGCAATACAGCTCTTCTCGATCATGGACCCATCGTTTCCGGTGCTTCACTTAATGCAATATTCAGCGACTTTTTTCTGGTGACTTAGAAGGCCGGTTTAGTTAGCGTAAAAGTATTACACAGATAATCAGAAAACGTTAATGGGATTTGTTGGAAATGTTGCGAAAATCTGTATTCGCTGCACACAGAAATAAAAAGAATTGTCTCTACTCTTTTTTGACTAAAAACCGTAAGGATTCCGCAAGAGAGATCTGAGATTTCTCTTGGCGGACAACTATTTTTCCGTCGATGAATGAAATAGTAGAGGAAGCATTTCATAAGGTACTAAGTACCCACCACAAATACCCGTACAATGGCTTTTCCTGTTAGGGAGACAGAGAACTTAAGATATCACCGACAAAACTTATTCCACAGAAAGCATTATTGATACACCGTTGCGTGGAACTGGCGGTTCTCGTACTTACGTTGTGACATCCTGATCTGGAGCTCTTAATCAATTTGTTTGTTTGTGGACGATTTTTTTCTTTTTTTGTGGAAAAATATTCAGAGGACTCCAGGAGTCACATCTTAAAGGATTGATGAATGTCTGCACGTTGTGAGTGTTACACCACCCAAATGTTTCAAAAGTGAAAGTTATTGGGTGCCGTTTGTTGTTTTTGTAAGTACGATGTAGTACTGCTGTTATGAGTGTTACACTACCCAAATGTTTCAACAGTGAAAGTTATTGGGTGCCGTTTGTTGTTTTTGTAAGTACGATGTAGTACTGTGCTCTGTCTCTGCAAGAGAGGCGCTCTGCATTGCGGTGTAGCTTGCTGTCCAGGTTTCGAGAGGGTGCGTTTCTGGATGAGGTATCATTCTTTTAGATCCGATCTGGCGCTGTTGAATTTAATTTCTTAAGATCATGAACGAGCAGTCCGGTGGTCGATGATTTGTGGTCAGTTATGACCATTAGAATACTGCGATTCATAATACGTATTCTTTTTGTTCAAACGATGACACATTAGTGGACAGAAGACACGTATGTTGGGAAGTCATGGCAGCAATGTTGATAGTGTGTAACACATCTGTGCTAGTATATGTAGCAGAGAGTGCGTAAAAAAATTTACCGCTGGAGCCCATCTTGTATTGTACTGTATAGTATGTTAACCGAGGTCCACAACCCCACGACGACTACCGCAGTACACTTCACCCCTCCGCCACCCCACACCGAACCCAGTGTTACTGTGCGGTTCGGCCCCCGGTGGACACTCCCCCCCCTTCCCCCCCGGGAACGTCTCACACCATACGAGTGTAACCCCTATGTTTGCGTGGTAAAGTAATGGTGGTGTACGAATACGTGGAGAACTTGTTTCCGCAGCAATCGCCGACATAGTGTAGCTGAGGCGCAATAAGGGGAACCAGCCCGCATTCGCCGAGGCAGATGGAAAACCGCCTAAAAACCATCCACAGACTGGCCAGCTTACCGGACCTTGACCCAAGTCCGCCGGCCAGATTCGTCCCGGGGACCAGGCGCTCCTTCCCAATCCGGAAAGCCGTGCGTTACACCGCACGTCCAACCGGGCGGGCGCCTCCATCTTACTTGTATATACTCGAACACTTCACTGATGCAAGAATTAAGTTTTTATTGGATGATCAAGAGAAAGCAGAATACGAAAGAAATAATTGATCAGCATACTGTGAAGAAAGTCGTGTGATTTAATAAAGACGCCATAGAGCCAGTGGATGATTTTTAGATTTAGGACAGGCAAAGACGATGAAATAATTACTTATAAAGGCGGAAAATAATTTTCCGATGAGCTTAAAAGAAATTTTTCCAGTCATTACGTACTACCAGTTGCGGTCTACACTGAGGTGGTAAAAGTAATGGGATACCTTCTAATATCACTCCGGACCTCCACTTGTCCGGTTTAGGGCAGCAACTCCAGTGCAAAATTGTTGAAAGTCCCCTGCAGAAATATTGAGCCATGATGCCTCCAAAGCCGTCATAGGTGAGAAAGTATTGCCCCTGCAGGATTTTGAGCACGCACTGACTCCTCAGTTACGTCTCATAAATGTTCGATGGGATTCATGTCGGATGATACGGGTGGCAGATCATTCGTTTGAACTGTCAGAATTTTCTTCAAAGCAATTGCAAACAATCTTGAGTATTGCTCATTAGTGTGGGATCCGTACCAGATCGGGTTGACGGAGGAGATAGAGAAGATCCAAAGAAGAGCGGCGCGTTTCGTCACAGGGTTATATGGTAAGCGTGATAGCGCTACGGAGATATTAAGCAAACTCAAGTGGCAGACTCTGCAAGAGAGGCGCTCTGCATCGCGGTGTAGCTTGCTGTCCAGGTTTCGAGAGGGTGCGTTTCTGGATGAGGTATCGAATATATTGCTTCCCCCTACTTATACCTCCCGAGGAGATCACGAATGTAAAATTAGAGAGATTCGAACGCGCACGGAGGCTTTCCGGCAATCTTTCTTCCCGCGAACCATACGCGAGTGGAACAGGAAAGGGAGGTAATGACAGTGGCACGTAAAGTGCCCTCCGCCACACACCGTTGGGTGGCTTGCGGAGTATTAATGTAGATGTAGATGTAGAATCTTGTCACGGTGACACGGTGCATTGTCATCCATAAAATTCCATCGTTGTTCGGGAACATGTAGTTCATGAATGGCTTGCAGTTGGTCTCCAAGTAGCCGAACGTAACCATTTCGAGTCAATGATCGGTTCAGCTGAACCAGAGGACCCAGTCAATTCCATGTAAACACAGCCCACATCAATATAAAGCTACCACCAGCTTGCACAGTGCCTTGTTGACAACTAGGGTCCGTGACTTCGTGGGGCCTGTACCCTACTCCAACCGTACCATCAGCTGTTACCAACTGAAATCGGGACTCATCTGACCAGTTCACGGTTTTCCAGTCGTCTAGGGTCCTGGTCATGAGCCCAGGATAAGCACTAAAGGGTTATGTTATACTGTTAGCAAAGGCAGTCGCATCGATATCCTGCTGCCATAGCCCATTAAAGACAGATTTCGTAGCACTGTCCTAACGGATACGTTCTTCGTACGCCTCACATTTATTTCTGTTGTTATTTCACACAGTGTTGCTTGTCTGTTATTAATGATAGCTCTATGCAATCGCCGCTGCTCTCGGTAGTCAAGTGAAAGCTGTCGGCCGCTGCGTTGTCCACGGTGAAAGTCAGTGCCTGAAATTTGGTAGTCTCGGCACACTCTTGACGTTGTGGATCTCGGAATATTTAACATGAATCGCCTGAGTATAAATGACAGCTCCAGCAATGCACCTGCCCTTTTTTGCATTATGTAGGCGATACTACCGCCATCTGTATGTGAGCGTATGTCCATCCCGCGACTTTTGACACCTCAGCGTATAACAGTGAGACATGGACTTTTAATATAAGAAGCATTCGCATATTGACGGTTGCTGAGTGGGTTAATGAGAAATGCATATTGGGAATTACTTGAAGAGTCAGGAAAACTATCGAATGGTGAAGACACATATTGGAGAGGAAACTTAATTATGAGTAATGAACATGAAACTGAAGTAGGTGGACATGTAGCGAGCCACGTACTTTGCTAAATTCAAATAAACAAGAACAATCAAGACGTCGTCACCAGCAAAGGTTGATAGAGACAACAGAGGACAGGCAGCAGCACATTGACGTATACATCTAAAGACTATAATGCGTGGAGAGTTATGGAAGAGGCGTTCGTAAGCTGGTAGCAATCGAACAGCTGATGATTATACACGGACGGCCGCTGTGGCCGAGCGGTTACAGGCGCTTCAGTCCGGAACCGCGCTGCTGCTACGGTCGCAGGTTCGAATCTTGCCCCGGTCATGGATGTGTGTGATGTCCTTAAGCTAGTTAAGTTTAAGTAGTTCTATGTCTAGGGGACTGATGATCTCAGATGTTAAGCCCCACAGTGCTTAGAGCCTTTTGAACCATTTTTGAGCAAGTAACCTTAGAACGGATTAACTGATGTACTTGATGTCATGCAAATGTTTACTTAGTTGCCATTACCCCACTAAAGTTGGAGTGCCCGGCAGCACGACGGCTGCCGTATGGCAATGGCTTGTGTGGCGTGGATGTAAAAGTCGACATACGGCTCTTCGTACCGGGGCCGTATACCCGGCGTCATAAAGGCGGCTGCCGGCCAAGTGTGAAGGGCCACAAGCGCTGCAGTACACGCGAGAATTTTTTGCTCTCAACGCAGTTTGGCACTCTCAGATAGTACTGGCAGAACTGTTTACACTAGGGGCGAATTTTTGCATATCGTTACTTGGGAGTACTTTCTGCAGGTGTCTGGAAGACTTGCGATAGGCCTGCAGCTCCACTTTTAATACTTATGGTCGCAAAGAAAATAACGTAAAAGACTGTGTCTGTGTTGGCCAAGTGAGTGTATTAGGGGGCGGTATGATTTTGGAGCATGCAAGAGTCTGACTGTAGGGCTTGTGATGGAAGATCTATAACAATATCGAAATTTTACGAGAATGACAGCAAGAGAGATGGAAGAAATATACGTTATAATTGCACCCAATATTTCCAAGCAGGAAACTACTGTGCGTAACTTCATTAGTGTTAAAGACCGACTGCTTGTGAGGCTAAGATTTCTAGCATCAGTTACCTTTATTCTCTTTAATATTTCGTGAAGTAACATCCACGAAGAAGTAACATTACACCAGATTTCATCTTGATACCTGCAATCTTTCAAAACCCAAGTATGGTGATGTGGCCGTGCGGTTCTAGGCACTTCAGTCTTGAACCGCGTAACCGCTACGGTCGCAGGTTCGAATCCTGCCTCGGGCATGGATGTGTGTGATGTCCTTAGGTTAGTTAGGTTTAAGTAGTTCTAAGTTCTAAGGGACTGATGACCTCAGATGCTCAGAGCCACTTGAACCATTTTTGAACCCAAGTATGGTGGATATAAGATAAATGAAGCATTCCTGGTCATACATTTATTCAAATTATTTTACTTGGAATGACTTAAGGAGCCACTCGTAAGTTCCTGAAGGTCTGTTCTTCAACACCACGCTGCTGCTCCGGTCGCAGTTTCGAATCCTGCCTCGGGCATGGATGTGTGTAATGTTCTTAGGTTAGTTAGGTTTAAGCAGTTCTAAGTCTAGGGGGACTGATGACCTCAGATGTTAAGTCCCATAGTGCTTAAAGCCATTTGAACCATTTTGTTCTTCAACACGCAATGTAATAATATAATCAATAAATACCTCGTCATAAAAATGATAGATACAGATGTAAGATGGCTATTTTTTGATGTTGTTATTGGATGTGTTACAATATGTAAAGGAAAATGATATATTTGAAGAATTCTGGTCAGAGAAACAGTTGTTAGTCAACAGCATTTGTGTCTGTGATGTCAGTATGTGGAGTCGTAGAATCTTTGATGGTCGGTAGAGGATAGCTGCGGTGTGCAGCAGGCGGGGATTCGTTGAGTGTACAGCGTAATGCGTGGACGCACTTTTGGATCTATGTGAGATACAGATTTATTACGAGTAGGAATGATGACTGAACAATGGTTGGATAACATACGGACATAAAAAAGGTTTCGAAATGAAGAACATTTTATTATTAGATGCGGTAAAAGAGTTTATTATAATTTTTGTAGACTTGTATCGTTGGTCCACTTCACCCTCGTTACAGTCAGTTCTTGACAATCATTCTATTGATTGATCTTCTGAGTTAATTTACTGTACAGAAATGAAGTTTCATATTAGAGTCCATAATTGTTTTCTTTGATAAGTTCCCTCCTAACTAAAATTTCAGTACTGAAAGGTTGTGTCGTTTGTTTCATTGGCATTCTTTGTGAAGATTATGAACCCAAATTCCCTGGATCAACTGTAGTTAGTTTTTAGCAGTATTTTTTTAGATGTTGTGGAGTCTTGTTGTGTTGCTGTTTCTGCCAGTACTTCATTTTGCAGGTGAGATTCATAATACGTGACTGTTGCGCTTCCTTTGCGCAAGCCGGCCGCGGTGGTCTAGCGGTTCTAGGCGCGCAGTCCGGAACCACGCGACTGCTGCGGTCGCAGGTTCGAATCCTGCCTCGGGCATGGATGTGTGTGATGTCCGTAGGTTTAAGTAGTTCTAAGTTCTAGGGGACTGATGACCACAGATGTTAAGTCCCATAGTGCTCAGAGCCATTTGAACCATTTGAACCTTTGCGCAACATAGGTTCTTTCAGTTTCTTTATTTTACCATGGCCAAATGTTAGTGCAGAAATTTTCTTATGTTTTAGGTTACATTCTCAAACAGGTAGACATTACAGTTTTTTTTAATAAAGTAACTGTTTTTTAGACATTTCGCAATGACCACGTCTACTGAGCGTCAAACTATTGATTTGCTTATTTATTTGGTTATGAATGAGATCGGGTTTCACAAACACAGGATTCTTTTCAGTTTCATGTAAGTGAGGTGGCTCTTAGCTCAGTAACACATTTAGGTTGTCAGTTCGCATTCCTCGGTTTGTATTTACCATAACATACACACACGCGCGCACACGCACACACACACACACACACACACACACACACACACACACACACACACAAGTAAAGGCAACTCACTTATACAGCTAATTAGTTTTGGTAAATGGAAATTTTCCGCCTTTTAAAGTGATTACTTCCGAACATAACGTCACTTGTTTCTCTATGTCAATTAATCTGTGTTATAAAGCTGCCTTTTCTGATTCCTTAATTTGTGGACATTCCAGTAACCTCCAGGGTTAGCCCTAGGGCCTGTCCCGTTCTCACTATCTCGTCCTCAGTCTTCCCACACTTCTCCTGCCCGATGGTTTATAAACCATTGTTAGTTTAGGAAGTCTTTGTGGGGACATATGAAGTGCATGATCTCTCCATTCTCCTTTGTGTTGAATTGACTTTTGAGCTTTTTGTTGGATTCCTATTTTTTCCCTTGTTACTTTGTTTCAGATTTTGTCTTACCTACTGCAGCATTTCACAGATATTAGAAATTTAATTTCTGAAGCTTCTAGTTGTCATTAATCTTTGTTTCTCAGCGTCCACCTTTCTGCCCACATAATAAAACAGGAATTACCATGACCTTATAAAATGTCAGTTCTGTTTCTTTCCTTGTTTTGCCCTTAAGTATGTCTTCTTATTTTGCCAAATAAACGCCGGTAAGAATTGGTTATTTTTTGCATGTACATATCATCATCATCATCATATGATGGCCACATCGTAAATTCCTGAAATGGGCTACCTGTTCTATCGGTTTATTACTGAGGATTATTTTTGTTCGTATTAGATGAATACGTACAGATGCCGTTGTTTTAGTTTCATTTATAGAAAAGTCAGACAGTAGCTTGCAATTCTCTAATTTAGCTTTTATAATGCGATTTGTAATTTACACTCCTGGAAATGGAAAAAAGAACACATTGACACCGGTGTGTCAGACCCACCATACTTGCTCCGGACACTGCGAGAGGGCTGTACAAGCAATGATCACACGCACGGCACAGCGGACACACCAGGAACCGCGGTGTTGGCCGTCGAATGGCGCTAGCTGCGCAGCATTTGTGCACCGCCACCGTCAGTGTCAGCCAGTTTGCCGTGGCATACGGAGCTCCATCGCAGTCTTTAACACTGGTAGCATGCCGCGACAGCGTGGACGTGAACCGTATGTGCAGTTGACGGACTTTGAGCGAGGGCGTATAGTGTGCATGCGGGAGGCGGGTGGACGTACCGCCGAATTGCTCAACACGTGGGGCGTGAGGTCTCCACAGTACATCGATGTTGTCGCCAGTGGTCGGCGGAAGGTGCACGTGCCCGTCGACCTGGGACCGGACCGCAGCGACGCACGGATGCACGCCAAGACCGTAGGATCCTACGCAGTGCCGTAGGGGACCGCACCGCCACTTCCCAGCAAATTAGGGACACTGTTGCTCCTGGGGTATCGGCGAGGATCGTTCGCAACCGTCTCCATGAAGCTGGGCTACGGTCCCGCACACCGTTAGGCCGTCTTCCGCTCACGCCCCAACATCGTGCAGCCCGCCTCCAGTGGTGTCGCGACAGGCGTGAATGGAGGGACGAATGGAGACGTGTCGTCTTCAGCGATGAGAGTCGCTTCTGCCTTGGTGCCAGTGATGGTCGTATGGGTGTTTGGCGCCGTGCAGGTGAGCGCCACAATCAGGACTGCATACGACAGAGGCACACAGGGCCAACACCCGGCATCATACCACTCCTAGACCGGCAAGGGAACTTGCTGTTCCAACAGGATAATGCACGTCCGCATGTATCCCGTGCCACCCAACGTGCTCTAGAAGGTGTAAGTCAACTACCCTGGCCAGCAAGATCTCCGGATCTGTCCCCCATTGAGCATGTTTGGGACTGGATGAAGCGTCGTCTCACGCGGTCTGCACGTCCAGCACGAACGCTGGTCCAACTGAGGCGCCAGGTGGAAATGGCATGGCAAGCCGTTCCACAGGACTACATCCAGCATCTCTACGATCGTCTCCATGGGAGAATAGCAGCCTGCGAAAGGTGGATATACACTGTACTAGTGCCGACATTGTGCATGCTCTGTTGCCTGTGTCTATGTGCATGTGGTTCTGTCAGTGTGATCATGTGATGTATCTGACCCCAGGAATGTGTCAATAAAGGTTCACCTTCCTGGGACAATGAATTCACGGTGTTCTTATTTCAATTTCCAGGAGTGTATTTTCGCTGTCTTGTATAATAACTTGATCGTGTTATTGTTTTTAATCCTCCCAATATTTGTCCCTGATGGTGTTGTACATATTTTCCATTCCATGATCACAGCATCTACATCTGCAGAAAATGAATAATTTTGGTGACAGGTGACAAGTTCGTTTGTTTGTATTTCAGTTGTTATAACTTTACCCCTGGTAATTCTAATTCTGGTGTTGATGTATAGGGTTTTTGCGACTTGAATCAAAATTTTAAGACCGAGCGAGGTGGCGCAGTGGTTAGCACACTGGACTCGCATTCGGGAGGACGACGGTTCAATCCCGCCTCCGGCCATCCTGATTTAGGTTTTCCGTGATTTCCCTAAATCGCTTCAGGCAAATGCCGGGATGGTTCCTTTGAAAGGGCACGGCCGATTTCCTTCCCCATCCTTCCCTCACCCGAGCTTGCGCTCCGTCTCTAATGACCTCGTTGTCGACGGGACGTAAAACACTAATCTCCTCCTCCTCCTCCTCCTCAAAATTTTAGGGATTCCTCTTTTTTCCGCTATTAGCCATAGCTTTCCTCTGAATTCTGTGACGGCCACAAATTGCGGCTCGGAACATGCGGTTTCATGAATACTTTTATTTAATGCCTGCGTGAGTACGGCAAAATATATTAGCAAGATGTGGTAGCGTAAAAAACTGTGAAATGTGACAGATTCTGGACGTAATATGGCTGCTGAGCACTTACGAAGGGCTCTCAACTCTCCCGAAAATGGCGGTATATGTTTCCTTCTCTGAGAGCTACCGTGAGCAGCTTTCGACAGATGGAGTTTTCCGTGTACACGAGGGGTCTAAACTCGCAAGAGCGTAACTATCTAAGATCTTGCCACAGTCCCGGACACTGCCAGCATACTGGCTCGCGGCCCTCTTTATATGGCACGTACGAGATGCGAGAGGAAGGTAATGAGGCTGACAACACTGTGAGCGATCTGGCAACGTTGGGCTGTCCTACTTTTGTAGCCCTTTGTGTTCATCCCGTCCATATGCTCAGTCCGAGTTTCAGCTCCATGGGGCTCTCAGGTGATTTCTGAGAGCGTCGTCAGTGAATTTTCGTTTTTGTTGTTTGCTACGAAAATGGAACAGCGGAATTTAGAGCAACGCAATGCCATGAAGTTTTGCGGTATACGTGGGGGAATACGCGAGTGTGAAAGCTTGAAACAGGCCCATGGAGAAATCGTTTTCGTAATGCCGGGAAGAGGTTGAACCTCGCTCAGGGAAACAGTCAACCTTAAAAAACGAAGAGAACGTCGAACGTATGCGTGCTCTTGTGAGACTGTCCCTCCAGCACAAACTGTCAACCAAGTATTTTACAAATATGTTCTTGAAAGGCTCAGGAAAACTGAATCGATTGAGACTGGACGCACTAGACGAGTGGATGCTGCATCACGATAACGCCTGATGTCACAGGTCCACTTCCATCGCGGGATTTTTGAGCTCAAAAGGCTTTCGTATTGTTCCACTGTCACGCTGTTCACCTGATATGAGTCCTTGTAACTTTTTTTTTTCTTTCCCAGAAATTGAAAAATGTCTTACAAGGACGTCATTTTGTCGCTCTGGAGAGCATTCAAAAGAGCGTGACTGATGTGTTAAGAGACGGTCGCGGTGGCCGTGCGGTTCTGGCGCTGCAGTCCGGAACCGCGGGACTGCTACGGTCGCAGGTTCGAATCCTGCCTCGGGCATGGGTGTGTGTGATGTCCTTAGGTTACTTAGGTTTAATTAGTTCTAAGTTCTAGGGGACTTATGACCTAAGATGTTGAGTCCCATAGTGCCCAGAGCCATTTGAACCATTTGATGTGTTAAGAGCCCTTCGAGTTGAAGCCCTTCAGCGCTGTCGAGCATGGGAACGACGACTCCGCCGTTGTATAGTTGCCGAATGGAACTACTTTTGGAGCGGACAGTCCTATTACTTTTCTCTCACACCTCGCATTACTCGCCAACATTCTCTGAAAGTGAAGAACTCTCATGCGTGTACCTAGTTTAAGGCAGACGTGCGTCGCATTATGTACTGCACGCCACGGTTAGTCCGTAGAGACGTGGGCCGTAAGGAACCCTGCCCGTCGCAGCCAGTCTCGCGGCTCGCGTGTCTGTGGCGAGCCGCTGCGCTGAGCCGCACCATTAGGGCTGCAGCCAATTATCGCGCTGCCCAGCGTCACTCTGCTCAATGGGCGACTGCGTCAGCGGCGCGCCGTCACGCCGGCTAATGGCGCCACCTGCCCCCTCTCACACTGCGGCTGGCCCCTGCCCTGCGACTTTTGGCACATCTCTCCTTTCCACGACTAAGAAAGCGGCTACCACTCATTTATAAAAATAGTGGACAGAAGCGAGCGCGTATATCCGAGGCAATCAGAACTCACCAAAGTACGCAAACAGAGATAGTCGTATATTAAGAATCGCCAACACGTTTGTTTCTTTTCATCAGCGTTCCGGCCAGTCTTACGCAGTTCCCTGTCTCTTCTTGTCTTGTTCTAATCTTTTCTTGTCTTCACGTCTACTAAAATAAGTATCCTTGACAAACTATTTTAAAGTTTCATATCTTTGGTTGTCACAACAGCTTTTTTTTCAGTTGTACTACTGTTACCACAGTGTGCCTACAGATACATTCTCATGTGTCCCATATATCTACACTAATGCTCATAAATTAAGGATAATGCTGGTACATGGTGAAACAATGCTCTGGTGGGCGGTTTGCGGGTTTAAATCACCTCGGGGTATGACTACGCGGTGCATTTGACCTGCGGTCGTCTCACGGTGGCGCTGGCAGCCGTCCACATACGCAGAGGTGTGTTCGTACATGTCAAGAGTACGGTGCAGCGAATAAGTGTGCAGACGTTTCCGGACGTGATAATGGTGACTTGTGTGTTGAAAATAGCTCAAAGAACACATATTGATGACGTTATGAGGGGCAGAATACTAGGGCGACCGGAGGCTCGTCAAACACAGCAGGTCGTACCACGGGCCCTCCGTGTGCAACAAAGTGTGATCTCAAGATTATGGCAACGATTCCAGCAGACAGGAAACGTGTCCAGACGCTACAGTACGGGACGTCCACAGTGTACAACACCAGAAGAAGACTGATATCTCACCATCAGCGCCCGCAGACGGCCACGGAGTGCTGCAGGTGGCCTTGCTCGGAACCTTACCGCAGCCAGTGGAAGAGTTGTCTCCAGACACACGATCTACAGACGACTGAACAGACATGGTTTATTTGCCCGGAGACCTGCAAGGTGCATTCCACTGGCCCCTGGTCACAGGAGAGCCCGTAAAACCTGGTGTCAAGAACACAGTACATGGTCATTGGAACAGTGGCCCAAGGTTATGTTCACGGACGAGTCCAGGTATAGTCTGAACAGTGATTCTCGCCGGGTTTTCATCTGGCGTGAACCAGGAACCAGGTACTAACCCTTTAATGTCCTTGAATGGGACCTGTATGGTGGTCGTGGTTTGATGGTGTGAGGTGGGATTATGATAGGTGCACGTACACCCCTGCATGTCTTTGGCAGAGGAACTGTAACAGGTCAGGTGTATCAGGACATCATTTTGCACCTTTCCAGGGGTGCAGTGGGTCCCACCTTCCTCCTTATGGATGATAACGCACGGCCCCACCGAGCTGCCATCGTGGAGGAGTACCTTGAAACAGAAGATATCAGGCGAATGGAGTGGCCTGCCTGTTCTCCAGACCTAAACCCCATCGAGCACGTCTGGGATGCTCTCGGTCGACGTATCGCTGCACGTCTTCAAACCCCTACGACACTGGTACAAGAATGGGAGGCTATACCCCAGAAGCTGCTCGACCACCTGATCCAGAGTATGCCAACCCGTTGTGCGGCCTGTGTACGTGTGTACGGTGATCATAGTCCATATCGATGTCGGGGTACATGCGCAGGAAACAGTGGCGCTTTCTGGCATATATGTATCGGTTCAGTTTTCTTAAGTTATCACCAATACTGTGGACTTATAGATCTGTGCCGTGTGTGTTCACTATATGCCTATGCTATTAGCTACAGTTTTGTGTAGTGCCACGTTGTGTGACATCACATTCTGCAATTATCCTTAATTTATGAGCTTGAGTCTATTTCGTATACTAACAGTGCCTTACCACTCCACCAGCCTTGGTCTACGCTCCACCTCGTGGTTAAAGCACTGAAAACACAGCACTCTACAAGGAAACTCCGTGTTTTCTGCTCTCATGCAACTATCAAAAGACTTAAACACGTAACAACTCCCCCCCCCCCCTTCCCGCATGTGCCTGCTGTCAATACAAAATTTTAAATTCCCGCCACAACACAAAACAAGATGGCAAAACAGGTGAATATCTTCTAACCACTGACACAGTCCGTCTTAGGAAGTATATTGTTAACGAGGCATGACAACGTCGAAACAACAAAAAATAAGAACAAACCGCTAACAAAACGGATGAATGAAAATTACATTATTACTCTGTAATGAGCCACCAGAGACGACGAGTGCCTCACTTCACAGCACTCAGAAAATATCAAACATTCCTGAAAAACGACTCTGTGTGTGTGTGTGTTTTTAGGATGGGAAGGGGCGGGGGAAATTGGGTCTCAATCTGTATACTGTGACAATCGTTTGTACAGTGCGTAGTGCGACGTTTTTGTAACTATACTAGAATGTCAAAATTTGAATATTATAACGCCCTCCAGCTTAGGAAGATGGAGAATATCGGTTGTTTCGTTTTGCATTTTGTCTACGGTGCGCCTTAACGGGCTTTGTCGATAGGCATGTGACAGCATGGGCTATCCGTTATTTTCGACAAGCACCCGACAAAAAATTAAAGGTGCTGAGGAATGTAAAATGAGGCAGATGGTACTCCACTTTTCTACCAGCCTTTTAAACAGAAGAACATTCGATTTTTTTGCGATCCGACAGGAGTATTTTTCTGCTGGTGTCTTAGTACCGGTATTTCCATTGCTTGTGACTTATCTTTTTAGTTCCGGCTCTAGATTCTGCTACATATGTCGTAACAAGACGCACTACTGTTTTAGGTGTTCTTATCTTCTCGTCAGCTGCCACAGATTTGTTTCTCTAAAAAGTGTTTTGCAGGCACTGGGCTACCCGTGTTGCCTCTGTCATTTGTTTTGTCACTTTCATGATTAAGTCATTGTAGATAACTCTCCCTACAGAAGTAAAGCTGGTCGCTTGTTCAGCTGACATGACCTGCTTCTAATTAACATCTTAAAACTGTTTTTCGCATTACCATACTCTCTGATTTTTTAGATGATATTTCCGCACCGGCCGCGGTGGTCTCGTGGTTCTAGGCGCGCAGTCCGGAACTGTGCGACTGTTGCGGTCGCAGGTTCGGATCCTGCCTCGGGCATGGATGTGTGTGATGTCCTTAGGTTAGTTAGGTTTAAGTAGTTCTAAGTTCTAGGGGACTGATGACCACAACAGTTGAGTCCCATAGTGCTCAGAGGCATTTGAACCATTTTTTTGATATTTCCGCGGTATATTGCTTATCCGTATCAACGAATGGGAACTATCTTCCTTATTGCTATCAGTACTGCATCATCAGTATAACATAATATATTTACCACTTTAATTCCCACTTTATATCCTGGTTTCTTTCTTACGAACTCCGTCATGTTGACCGTTATTCAACTAAAACCGAGTGGGCTTCATGTGTCACCTACTCTAATTCGTTTATCTGTTATAGTTTCAGATGTGTGTTTTAGTTCTCTTTCTATTCCCTTATGTTATTTACTGTGGTTTTCACTAAACACATTGGCACTCTTTTATCGATTAAATTTTGAATTATACCCTTTTTTGTAATCCTATCAGAGGATTTTGACAAGTGAATGAAAGACTGGTAGACTAGTTTATTTAACTTCATAGATTTCTCCCCTATCTGTCTTGAAATAAAAATAGCATCTATTGTGAGCCTCTTTTCCATGAATCCTTGCTGTTTTATTGCTACTTTTGTATCATTCTGTATTGTGTTTCTAATTACTGACTGTAACAGTTGTAAGGTGGTATCAAGCAGGGTAGTTGTTATTGTTGATTTTATGAATTTCATGTTATTTTGTGTGTGCTTTTGGGCGTGAGTGATGTCTTTATGAATAATTATTTGTTGTCATTATCTGCTGGTTAGACAACCAGCTATTTACAGAAACGGTGATATGTAAGTACGCGTACCCACCCTCCATTTTCATTTTTTTGGGGGGGGGGGGGGGTATTTAACATTTTATTTCTTTGCAAACTCTGAGTAGTGCGCGTAAGTTCCCACTTATGCCCAATGAAATAGTAACAGCCAAAGAATGTCCACGGAACCATTAAGTCGTGTTCCACAACTATCATGAAAAACATGTTTATGTATAATCGCCACAAAACTGCTAAATTTTTATTTTTCTGCAATTTTATGTTCTGGGCTGCATTATGGCGTGCCTCTTACACATTCGCAGAATTAAATCGATATAATATAACGTATTTTAAAATTGTTGTTGTGGACGATACACCAACTTAAGATTTTCGTTTGCCAGGTTCTGAGATACTATCGAAACTAGTATTAAAAAAGTAAAACTTTTGCCTTCGGCCACTAATGGTACTTTTTATTTCTGTGCACGTTGTTTTGCGAGCCCTGGGGGCTCATTTTCAAGTACTTGATCGGTCTACAACATTTTTTGAAATCAATTTACCATCGATGTTGTTAGGCGGCTCCGTACCAGTTGAAATCTTGAAATTTCATTAATTTTTTTTCATTGATCTTACTCTACGGAATTTCCCCTTTCAAATAACGTGTATAATACACATATATTATTGCCTCTTTTATTGTTTATTCACTCATTTAAACTAAACAGCCGGTGGACGCGCGCATTTTCCAAGAATCTGAGTAGCTGAAGAAAGTAAGATTGGTCAGTTATTTAGGAGATGGGGATTCAGAAGCTTTCAAAGCAGATAAGGAAGAGAAGGCGTACGAAGAAAACATAACCATCACTAAACGGGAGTGCATAGCGCATGTACGAAAGCGAATGGTTACGAGGCTGCGACTACTGAACACTACATAGAAGTTAATGAAATTTGAAAATGGAAGATGATTAAACGCTAAGAAAGACTCATAGAATCTTTTATAGATAAAATCCAAAGTAGTTACGGTATGGTCGTGAGGCAAAATGTTAGTAGCGTATAAAATATGAGAATAGCTGAATGGGGACTTTCGTTTCACCTCTCTTCAACAGACGATACACTCCAGCAAAGTGGTGAGAAATACAGTCACAAAGCAGCTATAGCTTTTGCCGCAGTGGAGATCTTGAAAGAAACTTTCAGAGATTTGTAAGGTGTAAGATTAGTGAAGATATGTCTTGATGGGCGCACCGAGAATCCTGACGAGTCCATGATTAGCGTAGTCTGGTCCAGAACTCCCAAGGTAGTGTTTGTGTCAGTTAGAACACTGCATTTTGATGTCTTTAATACAGTGGCTATGTTTAATGAAGGAAATGTTGCATGGTGTGAAGTCCTTAAAAGACTGCTACAAACTGTTGGTCGTTTCACAGTGAAAATAATATTAAATTTAGATATAGAAGCAGTTTGTGGATCGGAGAGAGCTATTCGAAATCTAGATACAAGGCAAGAGAACGCAGACGAGCAGGAAAAATGACATTACAGGATGCGATGGAAGAGGATGCAGATAACCCATCCAATGGAGCTGCAATGCATTGACAACTTTAATGGTCGTTTCCCGTACGTTGTAATTTCTAAGACTATAGTGTACTTTCTCTCAACTTCTACTTGCCAGAATTTGTTCAAAACTACAGGATACACTAATTTGAATATTGTGCATATTTTAACACAGAGGTTCTCCAATCTGGTAAATATCTTAGAATTAGAGCCTTATGTAATTAGAAAAAATGAGACAGTTTCTTATTACGAAGCTTACTTTTTAGAAAAGTAATTATTATCTTAAAACCAATCAGATTTTTAGGAACACTTCTATTAAAGCGGTCAGAAATCCGTAACCCAAAATCATACATTCTTAAACATTTTATTTTCAATAGTTTCTTGCAAAATGTACGTTTCTTATAAATGTTACGTTATGTAAGATAGGGATTACAAAATTGCCCTGACACCGTTTAGCATACGTAGGTGTATTGTAAGGTGATACATCGTGTTTAACGCAGCTACGATGGGTGACTGTTTTTACTGCATGTACTGGCATGAAACAAAAACGCTCTGAGGTAGTTACCTTCTCGCTATGGGTTGTTCTTGCGCATCACCTTACCTGTTCCAAGGCAAGCGAGGCCGTAATTTAACGAGGATGCGTGGGCGAAGTTACATCGCGTGATTAATGGAAGCGCCTCAGAGCGGACGTGACGTGACGTGCCGTGCTATGGTGCGCTGCAGTACAGTAATGTGGTCGGCCGGCGGACACAATGGGCGGGTAGCGCGCTCTCATTTAGGGCCGCGTGGGCGCCCGCCGAGGTGTCGGCGACGGCTGACCTAGCCCGTCCATTGATTGCCGATGACTTACTGTTACAATCAGTTTAGTCGCCGACCCCCGACCTTTCACGAGGCGATCGCCAATAAACTGCGCCGCCTGATTGGGCCCTGGGCACTCGCAGATTTGCGCTGAGGCCCGCCGTTTACCCCAGCGCTCTGCCTTCCGCCCCTCCCCAGAAGACAGTGACTTCGCTTATAGCTGTGGCACGCGACGAGGCGCGGAGCCGCCGCTGCCCCCTTGGTACTTCGCCAACCTGATGGCATGGCCGCATAGACCTAATTACGATGGTAGCAGGTGGAAAAGAGTCTGGGTTTGAGAAACTCGCATATAGCAGAATAAAGGTAGATTACGACTTACTCTTACGCTCTATTTTTGAGTAATGTACAGTGACCTGTATGTAGATCGTGTCAGAGTGGCACACGAAAGGATGTCACGATCGTGCCGCTGAATTTGTAGCTGAATGGTACAGTCAATAATTGAGTTTCGGATGTTACTACTATATCTACAAAAAATGGTTCAAATGGTTCTGAGCACTATGCGACTTAACTTCTGAGGTCATCAGTCGCCTAGAATTTAGAACTAATTAAACCTAACTAACCTAAGGACATCACACACATCCATGCCCGAGGCAGGACTCGAACCTGCGACCGTAGCGGTCACGCGGTTCCAGACTGAAGCGTCTAAACCGCACGGCCACACCGGCCGGCTACTATATCTACGCCGATATGACAAAAGGTATAGGATACCTTCAATTATCGAGTCGGACCTTCTTTTACTCGGCTTAGTGCAGCAACTCGACGTAGCATGGACTCAAAAACTCTCTGGAAGTCCCCTGCGGAAATATTGAGCCATGCTGCCTCTGTAGCCGTCCATAATTGCGAAAGTGTTTCCGGAGCAGGATTTTGTGCACGAACTGGCTTAACGATTAGGTCCCATAAATGTTCGACCGGATTCATGTCGGGCGATGTGGGTGGCCAAAACATTCAATCAAATTGTCCAGAACGTTCTTCAAACCAATCTCGAACAATTGTGGCCGGGTAACATGACGCACTGTCATCCATAAAAATTCCATCGTTCAAAATGATGGAGAGCAGCAATCAATCGTTCCTTTCCTGGCTTTATTAAAACAGTTCCAGATTTAGGATAGTAACTACCCATTATCAGTGCAGTATTCCAGTCTTTTAATACATGTCCCAGTACGTCAACCACTGTTGTTCGAGCTCCTGTCACACTTCATTGTAGTCTTTAATGAACTTTGACAGGAGCCCGAACAGTAGGGGTTGACGTACAAGGACATGTATTAAAACACTTAAGTACTGCACTGATTATGACTAGTTACTAGCCCAAATCCAGATTTGCTTTAATAAAGCCAGAATGGAAACGACTGATTGCTGCTCTCCATCATTTTGAAAGTCGAATTACAGCCGTTGAATGCGTTCCACGTTTCTAATGGAAGGAAATTTGGTGAACTGCATGGTTGCTTAGGAACATGAGTGGCTGCAAATGGTCTCCAAGTAACTGAACATAACAATTTCCAGTCAATGATCGGCTTAATTGGATCAGAGGATCCAGTCCATTCCATGTAAACACAGCCCGAATCATTCTGGAGCCATCACCAGCTTGTACAGTACCTTGTTGGCAACATGGGTTAACTAATAAAATTTTCTCGGGCTTCCTGCCGCGTCAGGTGGTTAAAATCCCACGAGCTTTCGACCGCACTCAACTCAGTCATTGTCAAGTGGTAAGATTGACTGCTGTGTCGCCGTGGCTGCGTCGTTATATAGCCACACTGCTGGCTGTGACGTCACTGCTGCTCACTACCTCGCCATTAATGGTAATGTCTGCATCCCGCGTCCGTCACACCCGTTTTAGCTTCGTGAGGGCCGGGTCCCAGGCTGTGCTGAGATGCAAACCGCCGTCCTTGTAGATGGTGCTTTCAGAGGTTTCAGAGGTTTTTATTTCAATAGCTTCTTTTATGACGCAATCCCAAAATCCCTTCGTCCTCATAACGACAGATGTTTCGTCCAACAGAATTTGGTGTCTATTTCCTAAGGCGTGTTCTGCCACGGCTGATTTTTCTGAATAGCGTAGGCGTAAGCACCTCTCGTGTTCCGTCCGGCGTTACTCCACAGTGCGTACTGTTTGGCCGACGTAGTAACAAACACAATGACATAGTATCTTGTACACTCCAGGCGCTCTAAGCCCTAAATCGTCCTTCACAGGCCTCATGAGCTGGCGAAATTTTGCTGGGGACCTGAACACTGATGAGATGTTATATCTTTAGGAGCCGGCTAATCTTTCCCGACACTGTACCACAGTACCTGCTTTTTTCTTCAGTGGTGTTATCCTCTCTGTTGGTGTGTTTCTTGCTTGTCACACCAGATATAGCCTGTGACACCTATCCGTGGCAGAACACGCCTTAGAAAATGGACATCGAATTCTGGTCATCGAAATATCTGTCGTTATGAGGACGAAGGGGTTTTGGGACAGCGTCATAAAAGAAGCTATTGAAATAAAAACCTCTGAAAACATCATCAACAAAGACAGCGGTTTACAGCTCATCACAGCCTGGGACCCGGCCATCGCGAGGCTAAAACGGGCGCGACGGGCGCTGGACGAAAACATTGCCATATACGGCGAGGTAGAGAGCACTAGTGACGTTACAGCCAGCAGCGCGGCTATATAACGACGCGGCCACTGGAACATAGCAGTCAGTCTTACTATTTGACAATGAGTGAGGAGAGCTCGGTCGAAAGCTCGTGGGGCGTTAACCACCTGACGCGGCTGGGGGCCCGAGAAAATTTTATTATTTCATATCGCCGCGAACCCATGCATTTAAACATGGGTTAATGCCTTCGTGGCGTCAGTGTCACACTTCAAGAAATCTAGACTCATCTGAGCAGGCTACGTTTCTTCAGTCGTCTAGGGTCCAACCGACATGATCACGAGCCAGGAGAGGCGCTGCAGGCGATGTCGTGCTGGTAGCAATGGCACTCGCGTCGGTTGTCTGCTGCCACAGCCAATTAACGACAGATTTCACCGCAATGTCCTAAATGATACGTCCCCCGTACATCTCATATTGATTTCTTCGGTTATTTTACGCAGTGTTGCTTGTCAGCACTGGCAATTCTACGCAAACACCTCCGCTCTCGGTCGTTCAGTGAAGGCCGTCGGCTACTGTGATGCCCGAGGTGAGATGTAGGTAACGCTTGAAATTTGGCATTCTCAGTATATTCTTGACTCTGTTGACGTCGGAATACTGAATTTCCTAACGATTTCCGAAATGGAATGTCCCGTGATTCTAGCTTCAATATCATCCACGTTCAGCCGGCCGGGGTGGCCGAGCGGTTCTATGCGGTACAGTCTGGAACCGCGCGACCGCTACGGTCGCAGGTTCGAATCCTGCCTCGGGCATGGATGTGTGTGATGTCCTTAGGCTAGTTAGGTTTAAGTAGTTCTAAGTTTTAGGGGACTGATGACCTCAGAAGTTAAGTCCCATAGTGCTCAGAGCCATTTGAACCATTTCATCCACGTTCAAAGTCTGTTAATTCAAGTCGTGCGTCCATAATCACGTCGGCAAGCTTTTCACGTGAATCGTCCGAGTACAGAAGACAACACGGCCAATGCACAGCCCTTTTATACCTTCTGTACGCGATACTACCCGCATTGTATACATGCATATCATTGTCCACTGACTTTTCTCACCTCTGTATATACGATGGTTGGAATTTTAATAGTGGCAACTATTTATTTACAGCTCGTACAAAATAGATACGTATTTCAAAGTTTTACTAATCTTCAGAGTAGTCACCAGCATTGTATGTAACCCGTTGCCAGCGATGTGGAAGTCGTAGGATACACTTAGCAGTGGCAGTTGTGTTGACAGTTCACTCGGCACAGTCTATTGCCTGACGAATTAGTAGCAGTTCCAAGCGAATACTGTGAAGTGTTTCCTTCAGTTTAGAAATCGACTTGAACTCACGAGGGCTTAAGTGAGGGGAGTGCAGTAGGTGGTATAGCACTTAGCATCCCCATCAGTCAAACAAATCAGTGACAGCTTGCACTCTAAGTGCTTGAGCGTTGTCCTGCAAAATGATGGTCAGGTCCTGCAGAAAGTGTCATCACTTCTGTCTCTATGCTGTTCATTTTTGGAACACAACCTACGAACAGGTATATTATCCTATAAGGCATCAGTACATGAAAATATGCAAAATTTTTTAACTTAGTTATTTCTACATCCCCAAATTTTGCAATGACTCTTATGGAAAAAGTAGCCGAACCTAAATGTTTTAGCAGGTCTCCTCTATGGTTTTTCGAGTTTGTTTTCATCAATATTCACCTTTAAGAAATGTATCTTGTTTCTAAATTAGGTTAACAGGAAGGGGAGATATTTTTGACATTACAAAATATATCGGAACATCAAGTTTGACTCCATGAGGAAGCAGTTATGGCCAGCGACTGTATTTATTTAAAGTAGTATGGGGTACAGCACTAAGTCGCAAATAACATTTATTTTATATCGAGATTTTGGCCACTTTGTGGTCATCTTCAGTGCTAAAACAGATATCTCTTCCCATTCCATTCACTTATGGGGCACGGAAATAAAGATAGTTTTAATATCTCTGCCCACGCTGCAAATTAGTCAAACCATGGCTTTGTGGTTCTATAGGAACGATAAGCAGTTCATTGTAGTCTATACCTACATTCCTCATTTAATACTGCTTCTTGGAGCTTTGTAAGTAAAAAATGGTTCAAATGGCTCTGAGCACTATGGCACTTAACATCTATGGTCATCAGTCCCCTAGAACTTAGAACTACTTAAACCTAACTAACCTAAGGACATCACACACATCCATGACCCAGGCAGGATTCGAACCTGCGACCGTAGCAGTCGCGCGGCTCCGGACTGAGCGCCTAGAACCGCTAGACCACCGCGGCCGGCCTTTGTAAGTAGGTTTTCCCGGTATAGTCTGTGTCTGCCTTCAAGATTTCTCCAATCCAGGGTTTCCAGTATCCCCCTAACGCCCTGCTACGGAATAAATAAAAATCTCTGATCTGCTCTTCACTGAATACGTCCAACGTCTCCTCTTAGTCCTATACCATAGTAGGTCTCATTTACTCGAGCAATTTACTATAATTCGTTGCACGAGCGAATTGTTAGCAATCTCCTTTGTAGACTGATTACGTTTTCGCAGTATCCTGTCAAGGAATCAAGGTCCACTTTACCTACGACTGGGCCCGGGTTATGATTCATTAGATACCTGCGTTTTCTTACACCCGCATTTTTAGGTTTGTCAATTGATTCGAATTGTGGTTTAGTAATATAAGCACAGGCTGTTAGTTTTTGAATCTTCTGAAATGCTCATTTTTTCATTTCAGAACATATTAAGTGCGTTTGCAATCTCTGTAACACTCTTAATTCTTATCAACATCGACTGAACATTTATCCAGCTCTTTTCAGACATCATTTCAGTACAGATAATAGCATCATTCGCAAAAGTGTTGCTTGGTTGGTTGGCTTAGAGAGAAGCGGACCAAACTACAGGGTCATCAGTACCTTGCAAAAGTGTGAGGTTATTATTAATATAGTCTACTAGGCCAGAAATACACATACAACGAGCCAGGTGCGCGGTGGTTAGCACACTGGACTCGCATTCGGGAAGCCGAAGATTCAAAGTCACGCCCCACCATCCAGATTTAGGTTTTCCGTGATTTTCCTAAACAGCTCCAGGCAAATGCCGGCATATTTCCTTTGAAAGGGCATGGCCGTTTTCCTTCTCCATCCTTCACAAATTCCGAGCTTGTGCTCTGTCTCTGATGACCTGGACGTCGACAGAACGTTAAACCCAATCTTCCTCCCTCCCTCCCTTCCTTCCTTCCTTCCTTCCTTTTATAAAATGGTTCAAATGGCTCTGAGCACTATGGGACTTAACATCTATGGTCATCAGTCCCCTAGAACTTAGAACTACTTAAACCTAACTAACCCAAGGACATCACACAACACCCAGTCATCACGAGGCAGAGAAAATCCCTGACCCCGCCGAGAATCGAACCCGGGAACCCGGGAGCGGGAAGCGAGAACGCTACCGCACGACCACGAGCTGCGGACCTTCCTTTTATAAATACATACACAACAGCAAAGGTCCCAACGCACTTCACATTGGGACAATTGAAGTTTCTATTGCTGTTGATGACACTCTATCCAAGGTAAAATTCTGCGTCCTCCTTATTAATAAATCCTCACTTCAGTGACAAATTTCGTTTGCTAGCCGATATGGTAGTACGTACTTTGGTTGACATGCGTTGGTACAGTGCTGGGTCAAATGCTTTTCGGAAGTCGATAAATACTCCATTTATCTGAATGCTGCGTTCCACACCTTTCGGGACGTCACGTGAAAAAATCACTAATTTAGTTTCACTTGGTCTATGATTGCGGAATCCATGCTGGTTGACATTGAAGTTGTCATTCTATTCGAGATGCCGCATTTCGCTTGTGCACAGAAATAAGTTCAAAGATTATTGTCAGTGGTTTTGTGGGTCACTTCTGCTACCGTTTATGTAGACGATTGTGACCCATGCTCCCTTCAAATTATTGGACAAAATTTATCGTTGGAGACATTATGATTAAAAGAGAGGCTAACTCAGCAGTATATCCTTTATAGAATCTGATAAAGACTCCAGCGGGCCCTGGAGTTTTGTTCAGAATTACGTAAGAGTTTCTGTAAAAATGAAATTCCTTTCCTCTGTTGAGTATATTCACCAAACTAATATTCCATTTATACTGCCTCCGTTGCATACCTGACGAGAGACAGAAAAATATTTGACAAATAACTTTGTGAAGTAACTTCGGACACGCACGCTTTTTGCAGAGTATGGGTGCGGTATAAGCGTTTCCCCGCAAATATTTGCGGAATCGTGGAAGACAAACTATGGTAAACACAGTTGGCCTATAGACTATCTCCCGAAATATTAAAAATCAAGGTACAGGTTTCCAGAGATATATATGGTTTTACTAGGACACAAAAATATTTAATATTTACAGTCAAATGGAAATGTGCAAATCTGACAAGTAACCTAGTGCACTAGAAGTCATTTGGTGTGGATTCGTCAGAGCACCGTCAAATGCTAGAAGTGTACTCTCCCTAACAGTGTCTTCTATTCTTTGCTTCTCCGCCTCGCAGTCGCAGTCAGCAGATCAACGGAAACTGCATTTCTTCGAGGTGTAACCCTGCCTCCTTGACCCGTTCTACTGCGGTTAAGCCTGGCCATGTTTGGCGTGGTGGCTGGAATCCCTCAGCCTTCTTTGTTGGCTCTTGAACTAGGTAAGCGTTGTTAGGCGGACTTGGTTCCAGCTCTGTCGCCACATGGCGAGCGACTTTCGAGGAACATACGTTTTTCAGAGTTCTTGATTTATATATATATATATATATATATATATATATATATATATATATATAAAACTTTAATAGTTCTGGAGAATTTCACGAAGGAAACAACAGTACTCGGGAAAAATTTATTCTTGCAAAAAACTATTTGCCAATTTGTGGAAAAGATTTATGATAACTATGCAGAGCTCTCCAAAAGTTCTACAGAAAGGCCTTAAGACATTTTTTGTTCATATGATAGTTTAGGTTATGAAATAGCTGCAATAATGAGAGGCCCACATTCACTACATAAAGAAAATTCGCCCAACAGTTCTGAGCACAATTCTAGATAGCATCCCAAGAGTTCTACCGAAAGTGATCTGTTAAGACCTTACTCGGACAGGGGAAACTTCGTCCTCAGGTAGCTGAACGGTCCGACCTCTATCTGATTAGCTATCTGCGCAAGATTGCTTAGTGTTTAGTTGCCTGATTTAAGTTACCCATTTAAAGTGGAACTGCGGCAGGGGTAGATTTTTCAGTGTTTTTAATGATCGTGGTAACGTACGTTTCATTTGCATTGCAAAGCACTCTAGAATCTACTATGTACTATGGAGATGCTGGTGTAAGAATACACGGTGCTCTTTTGATTTATTTGCTGAAGGCAACGAAATATTATTTTCACGTTCGGAATATTTGTTATATAGAAGAATACCATGGAATTCTGATGAAAGAAAATGCGAAGATTTGGATGACATGTCTTTAAATCTTATTCGTAAAGAAGCAGCCAACAGTCAGACAAGCAGTATGGTTATGCTTGTGTGCAGTCTGTGCCAAATGGCTCTATGCACTATGGGACGTAACATCTGAGGTCATCAGTCCCCTAGACTTAGAACAACTTAAACCTAACTAACCTAAGGACATCACACACATCCATGCCCGAGGTAGGATTCGAACCTGCGACCGTAGCAACGGCGCGGTTACAGGCTGAAGCACCTACATCCGCTCGGTCACAGCGGCCGGCTCAGCCGGTGCCCCCGTGCAATTGTCACTCTAGTGTAACTGATATTTATGAACCATAGCACCAATAAAAATACGCAATCTGCCAGAACTTAATCGTGTTCTCGACTTGGAAAAATTTAAAGTGGTTGATGTTTGAGGCATTTTCTTCACTCTGCCCATTCTATCTTCCAAAACTGTCGGATGCCAGTGAGAACTAAGGTTCTATAGCACATCTACTAAGAACTCTGAAAAAATTTATTTTTTCTGGAAAGTCGGGTGCCAACTTCATCTGACTGCCACTTGGAGGCCACATCGAAAAAACTTTTTGTATAAACACACAGTGTCTTGCGGTGATTTCAGGCGAGTTGCAAGTGGATTTTGTAGGACATCGTACAAGTGAGACTTCTTATGAGACGTGATATTCTTGAGTAACTTTACCTTAGCTGCTGTCCTCCTTAGTTCAAGGAAGAGGTCTTCCGAAAGATTGTTGTTACTGCAATCGGCAATTCCTGTTCAGCTATTTAATACGAGCGAATTCTTCTACGCAGGTGGTAATACACAGCAGTAAATAATGAAGAGTACAATTACTTAAGTGTCGTTAATGTTTCCAGTGAAAAGTTTACGCAAAAATAATCAGTAGGCTTTCTCAGTATGAAGACGCAGGCATCGCTCCCAGCTTCGTCAGGTAATCTTCACGTCGCAGTGAAAGTGTAAATTCACCGTGTGGGACGCCACTGCCTCTTTGTTAATGAGGGGCTATACGACTGTTTCCTCTTTTAATCTGTTTTCGATGGCGTTAAGAAAACATCAATACTTGATTCAGGAAACTATAGTTGTCTCATTATACCAACTGATAATAAATTTAATTTTATCCGTATTTTGCAGCTTCAAACGTGACTGTATTCAATACATTGCAAGTACGAATTAAAAAACGCTTTCAGTCAATAATTTTCTCGTTTTATTAAACAGACGATGCATTTTGGACTCTGTGGATCCATCACCAGGTATATCTTGTCTTAACAAATGACTTACTTTTGCTCTTGAATGAGGTGAAATGAATATTCCTGTCATGAATGGATATGATGTTAGATTACGAACTTCGTAAGCCAAATGCGTATATTTTCCGCATTTGACTTCCGAAATTGAGTGGATGTGTGGTTACGTACGCGTGTGTTGTACGTGAAATATATACGAAGTAAATGGTGTTACATAGATTTGTTTTATGATGGGGGTGGGACTACAGCCGCTTGAATTTACAGAATGTTTGACTGATAGCCCTACGTTCAGGGAGAAACTTCACACACATGAGAAGGAGCTGGAACGGACAAGTCAACAAATAAAAGGACTGATAAAAGAAGTAAAGGATTTACTAAATGCCGCAAAAACCCTGTGTATAAAGAAGAAAAAGAAGACGCTGATGTAAGGAAGGTTGACATTGAGAGAAAATACTCCTGTGAGTCCATGAACCATGGACCTTGCCGTTGGTGGGGAGGCTTGCGTGCCTCAGCGATACAGATGGCCGTACCGTAGGTGCAACCACAACGGAGGGGTATCTGTTGAGAGGCCAGACAAACATGTGGTTCCTGAAGAGGGGCATCAGCCTTTTCAGTAGTTGCAGGGGCAACAGTCTGGATGATTGACTGATCTGGCCTTGTAACATTAACCAAAACGGCCTTGCTGTGCTGGTACTGCGAACGGTTGAAAGCAAGGGGAAACTACAGCCATAATTTTTCCCGAGGACATGCAGCTTTACTGTATGATTAAATGATGATGGCGTCCTCTTGGGTAAAATATTCCGGAGGTAAAATAGTCCCCCATTCGGATCTCCGGGCGGGGACTACTCAAGAGGACGTCGTTATCAGGAGAAAGAAAACTGGCATTCTACGGATCGGAGCGTGGAATGTCAGATCCCTTAATCGGGCAGGTAGGTTAGAAAATTGAAAAAGGGAAATGGATAGGTTAAAGTTAGATATAGTGGGAATTAGTGAAATTCGGTGGCAGGAGGAACAAGACTTTTGGTCAGGTTATTACAGGGTTATAAATACAAAATCAAATATGGGTAATGCAGGAGTAGGTTTAATAATGAATTAAAAAATAGGAGTGCGGGTTAGCTACTACAAACAGCATAATGAACGCATTATTGTGGCCAAGATAGACACAAAGCCCATGCCTACTACAGCAGTACAAGTTTATATGCCAACTAGCTCTGCAGATGATGAAGAAGTTGGTGAAATGTATGACGAGATAAAAGAAATTATTCAGGTAGTGAAGGGAGACGAAAATTTAATAGTCATGGGTGACTGGAATTCGTCAGTTGGAAAAGGGAGAGAAGGAAACATAGTAGGTGAATATGGATTGGGGGGAAGAAATGAAAGAGGAAGCCGCCTTGTAGAATTTTGCACAGAGCATAACTTAATCATAGCTAACACTTGGTTCAAGAATCATGAAAGAAGGTTGTATACCTGGAAGAATCCTGGAGATACTAAAAGGTATCAGATAGATTACATAATGGTAAGACAGAGATTTAGGAACCAGGTTTTAAATTGTAAGACATTTCCTGGGGCAGATGTGGGTTCTGACCACAATCTATTTGTGATGAACTGCAGATTGAAACTGAAGAAACTGCAAAAAGGCGGGTATATAAGGAGATGGGACCTGGATAAACTGAAAGAACCAGAGGTTGTACAGAGTTTCAGGGAGAGCATAAGGGAACAATTGACAGGAATGGGGGAAAGAAATACAGTAGCAGAAGAATAGGTAGCTCTGAGGGATGAAGTAGTGAAGGCAGCAGAGGATCAAGTAGGTAAAAAGACGAGGGCTTATAGAAATCCTTGGGTAACAGAAGAAATATTGAATTTAATTGATGAAAGGAGAAAATATAAAAATGCAGTAAATGAAGCAGGCAAAAAGGAATACAAACGTCTCAAAAATGAGATCGACAGGAAGTGCAAAATGGCTAAGCAGGGATGGCTAGAGGACAAATGTAAGGATGTAGAGGCTTGTCTCACTAGGGGTAAGATAGATACTGCCTACAGGAAAATTAAAGAGACCTTTGGAGAGAAGAGAACCACTTGTATGAATATCAAGAGCTCAGATGGCAACCCAGTTCTAAGCAAAGAAGAGAAGGCAGAAAGGTGGAAGGAGTATATAGAGGGTTTATACAAGGACAATATTATGGAAATGGAAGAGGATGTAGATGAAGATGAAATGGGAGATAAGATATTGCGTGAAGAGTTTGACAGAGCACTGAAAGACCTGAGTCGAAACAAGGCCCCGGGAGTAGACAACATTCCATTAGAACTACTGATGGCCTTGGGAGAGCCAGTCATGACAAAACTCTACCATCTGGTGAGCAAGATATATGAGACAGGCGAAATACCCACAGACTTCAAGAAGAATATAATAATTCCAATCCCAAAGAAAGCAGGTGTTGACAGATGTGAAAATTACCGAACTATCAGTTTAATAAGTCACAGCTGCAAAATACTAACGCGAATTCTTTACAGACGAATGGAAAAACTGGTAGAAGCGGACCTCGGGGAAGATCAGTTTGGATTCCGTAGAAATGTTGGAACACGTGAGGCAATACTAACCTTACGACTTATCTTAGAAGAAAGATTAAGAAAAGGCAAACCTACGTTTCTAGCATTTGTAGACTTAGAGAAAGCTTTTGACAACGTTAACTGGAATACTCTCTTTCAAATTCTGAAGGTGACAGGGGTAAAATACAGGGAGCGAAAGGCTATTTACAATTTGTACAGAAACCAGATGGCAGTTATAAGAGTCGAGGGGCATGAAAGGGAAGCAGTGGTTGGGAAAGGAGTGAGACAGGGTTGTAGCCTCTCCCCGATGTTATTCAATCTGTATATTGAGCAAGCAGTAAAGGAAACAAAAGAAAAATTCGGAGTAGGTATTAAAATCCATGGAGAAGAAATAAAAACTTTGAGGTTCGCCGATGACATTGTAATTCTGTCAGAGACAGCAAAGGACTTGGAAGAGTAGTTGAACGGAATGGACAGTGTCTTGAAAGGAGGATATAAGATGAACATCAACAAAAGCAAAACGAGGATAATGGAATGTAGTCAAATTAAATCGGGTGATGCTGAGGGGATTAGATTAGGAAATGAGACACTTAAAGTAGTAAAGGAGTTTTGCTATTTAGGGAGTAAAATAACTGATGATGGTCGAAGTAGAGAGGATATAAAATGTAGACTGGCAATGGCAAGGAAATCGTTTCTGAAGAAGAGAAATTTGTTAACATCGAGTATAGATTTAAGTGTCAGGAAGTCGTTTCTGAAAGTATTTGTATGGAGTGTAGCCATGTATGGAAGTGAAACATGGACGATAACCAGTTTGGACAAGAAGAGAATAGAAGCTTTTGAAATGTGGTGCTACAGAAGAATGCTGAAGATAAGGTGGGTAGACCACGTAAGTAATGAGGAGGTATTGAATAGGATTGGGGAGAAGAGAAGTTTGTGGCACAACTTGACTAGAAGGAGGGATCGGTTGGTAGGAGATATTTTGAGGCATCAAGGGATCACAAATTTAGCATTGGAGGGAAGCGTGGAGGGTAAAAATCGTAGAGGGAGGCCAAGAGATCAATACACTAAGCAGATTCAGAAGGATGTAGGTTGCAGTAGGTACTGGGAGATGAAGAAGCTTGCACAGGATAGAGTAGCATGGAGAGCTGCATCAAACCAGTCTCAGGACTGAAGACCACAACAACAACATCATCAAACCTTTTCATGACAGGAACATGCATTTCACTTCATTCTAGAACAAAAATGAATCATATGTTAAGATAAGTTTGACCTGCTGATGAACCCACAGGATCCGAAATGCATCATGTATTTAATAAAACACGAAAATTTGTGACTGAAAGCATTTTTTAATTCATACTTCCAGTGATGACAAATTTACGAGCAGTAGATATAAATAATTATTATTCGCCCTCTAGGTGCTAAGGGAAATTCATATTTCGATAACTTGAATCATTTATGAGGCGTTAATGACGTTCATGAAATCGTGGTCTCATAAATCTAACTTTAAGCGTAAAATGATGATTTCATAATTTATTCGATGTTTTGCGAGTTACCTGCTACAGAAAATCTGCTAGTTTTGTCAATGTGGATCCAAAAGTCAGAACGTTTTTGTAAGATCGTTGTGTTCAACTAGAACGAGTATGAAGTCAATTTCCCGTTATTATGTCTAGTGTAGCGCTTATTTGTTGCATGATAATGGTTATACACAAAATATATCAGTTTATAATGGTTATCTAGTATACCGCAACAAACATATTAACTACGTGTGGAATTACACTACAGATTCTTTGTATGATATTTTTGGTGCTTGTTGGTAGCCGCTAATGACGACTCTGCAGTCATATCCAACTGAAAATGGCTTGAAATCCAAACTTACCAACAGTGGTTACATATACGTAAATTATACTGAAATACAACGTATAGAGCTTGGGCTGAAAATCGTGAGATGCTTCATTAAAACTGAAATCACAATTTGGACAAGGCCCAAGAAAACATGGAAGAATTGTGAAATTAATGTTACGACCCATATTTTCTTAATAATGTGTGCGTGCCAGATTTTTAATGGGCAGACAAATATAATTCCATGGAATATCCTGACTTTCATCAATTTCATTTCATCTATTGGAAAAGAAAACCCACTGAGACCTTGCCGTTGAAAAGGATAAAAATAACCGATAATAATTTTCTGAAAATAGAAATATTGTAACTGTCGCCACTATAGTTGCTTAGTGGTATAAGAAAAGAAGTGAACCGTTCGTGAGGTATGATGTACCGTATTCTCCTGCACACACTAGTCAGCAAATTGTTTTTGCTGTTTATTTCGGATGTTACTATACTGACAATCTGAATTCTGTGCAGTTCAGTAGAACACAATACAAGATGATCTACAAACATTATCTTTGCAGCCGGTATCAGTGTTTGCGAAAAGCTCAACAGCAATCATACACACATGGGTGAAGTGATCCTCACAGCTTAGGTTTAGTAGATGACACTACACTAACGAACAAGATTACAGAACTGAATATTATTTCTCAGTTAAATCACTACGGTGTGAAGTCCTCAGATTCTGCAATCAGAGACTCACAGCTTTGGGGCGTGGACTTCGCGTCGACTCGACTATCTTCGTGGAGAATTACTCATGACGCGATTTATACGCGAGTTGAAAAGCAGTTAACTGTAGTTTCTGCAAGTTCGTCACGAACAAGATCCCGACAAGCATATCGCAGTCAAATTTGGTTTGAACATTCCACGCTGTTTGTGGCCGAGCAAACTACGGCGACGCGGTAGCAGCTGAAACTCATGTGGCCATCGCATATCAGGGTTGAAGCGGAGGATAGAGGTTGAAGTTCACTTTCGGCCATGCAGATTTAGGGTTATCATGGTTTCTGTAAATCGCACAAGGCGAATGCCAGGATAGTAACCTTTGAAAATGATACACCGATTGCTTTCTTCATCCTTTAAGGCTTCTAGATTATTTTTGGTACTGATTCAAAGTGATGTGAGTTCTCTTTTTATTCTGGGTGTCATACTTCATATTTGTGCATTGGATATTTTTCAAACAGAATTGTGCAGTAGTCGATATGTTACGCTACAGAGGTTCTGAGTTCAAGCAATGTGATCTCTGGTTGTTAGTAGCATTGTCTTTGCCAGCGGAAAATTCAGTGAGATGGAGAGAGTCGGATGTTGGCGGTCTTCATTTGCCGGCGTCCTGGAGGTACTTCATTGGTGGCGATGTTCAAAGCGCAGCTCGCAGCGGCCGCAGCGGCCGCAGGAACCTTCGAGGCACCGGTAAGCTACGATACTGCAGAAGTTCTTTTTGGAAATATGACTTCGTAAAAATTGATTTGAGAAGTGTGAAAATATTCTGGTAATGTTGTCGCTGCATTGCTCACTCGAGTGTAATTTATGATGTATTTGAAAGAGGCAGATTTAGCGTGACTTCTAATAATTGATGCTGATCAGTTAGTTTGTCGAGACGAGATTAAACAAAATTATCAGCTCACTCCTTTACCATTTCGGTAACGCATTACACCGCAGAACAATATTTTTAATAAGAAAAGAATTTTGTGAAAGATTGTTGTAATTATTAAGCAACGAGTTTCATACTTAAAAATACAGCTTTTGAATGCTTGTCTCTTATACATCATGCAGTATATTAATTTTCTGCCGCCTTTTCCTTACGGAAGTTTTATTTTCTAATTGAGTGTTGTCTCTCTGCAGTTAGTGAAAGACAGTAGCTCAAAACATAAAGTATGATGTTCTTACCGTAGCTGCTTTTCCTTGCATCCTTAGGCAAGATTTTTCTTTCTTTCTTTTTTTTTCTTTAGACGGCTTGCTGCTGCGACGTATTTTAGTTTTCACTAGTTGGAGCAGAACAGAGTTTCCGTTACCACAACGTAAGTCTTCAGAATTTATTAGGGCCAGTTTAATATCACAATTAGGACACAGTAAGACTGTTCATAGTTCAGCATTGCCTTTCAAAATTATCTTCAGGGTCAGTTCAGGTAAATTTCAGTTCAGATTTCATTCCTTAAGCAGACACTCTCACAGTGCAGTGTTATATTCCGGTGTGTACTCGCACCACCTAATGCTTGAAACTTTTCTTAGTCAGTCTGCGCTCTTAAATTTACTGAGCATTTTAATAGAAGCATTTTGGACAGTTATTCTTTCAATGTTCAGCTTGTAATTTTAAGCAGAATTCTTACTCTGTTAGTTCCGTGTGTTGGAACTGCAAAACACGTACTACACCATCACACATTGTAGTACTCTTCCCTGCACTGCCCAATACAGAATTTGACAGGGTAGTTTATTTAGTGTACAGTTTTAGTGTTTTTAATTATTCTTGATAAATGTTGATTCCAGTATTGTTACAAATTTTCTGATGAATTTGGCGACTCTTTTGTTCAAATAGCGTCAATACAATTACATCACTTGCACTGTTCAGGTTCATATTACACACGAAAGCAAAGAATAAGAAACCATTTCTCACAGACACACAAAAAAAATAAAAATAAACGAAACAGTTACATTTCTACAATAGGAGCGTGTTGTCTGTCTCTAATGACTTTCTCTTCGATGGGTTGTTAAACCTTAAATTATCCTCTGCGATGCCATATCCTCAACCGATGCGACAAAATGATAAAAATTATAACTACTCAGATCAAAGAAAGTGAAGCACTTGAGTCTAAAATTAATCCAGAAATTTTGGTACGTTGACTGTTTTTCTTGGGAGCAGGCGTTTTAAATAGCAATCAAGGTGAACACTGATCGTCACTTCTTGGACCACTTTGAAGAGTTCAACACTCGCATCTGCGCCATGCTGTAGTAGTGTTCCCGAGTGTTGGCGCCTCAGAATATTAGGGAAGGCTGCCGATTTTTAACAAGCAAACTATACAAGCACCTTGGTGCCTGCTGTGCGGCAAATTATTTGTTACAAATTATCGTGACGGCTCGAATGGATGACCGCAACTCTATCACGAAGTTACTACGCTGCCGCTCGGGTAGCGCTAAACGTTCTATTGCCGTCGTATCGTTATTTGACAGAATCCCTCTCTAGTTCCCTTCCAGTTATTTCTGTATTTCAATATTACTTGTGTGTGATTTTCTCATGTTGACCAAGCAGCGACTATCAGTTTAGTAAGCTGTAAAAACTGAACACTTTAAGAATGCTTTGTACTCATTTCAGTGATGTTTAAGTGAGATTCATACACCTGTAATTGAGAGCTTTCTTCAACGTGTTTTTTTGCTCCCTCTGCAACTCTTATTTACTTCCAATCCATATGTGGCATACAGCGAACCAGTGCTTAACAGTATTGGCTAAAAACAGTCTTGGTTGCAATTTTATTTTTTTTATTTTTCAACGACGCACTTCGCCTTATTTAGGCATCTTTTGGTTATCTTTTCAGGTGGACGCGAGTGATACCAAGATCTGCATAACGCGTTCCCGTTCACAAGAGCGACTAACAGAATAAAATTGGGGATCAGGAAGTAAGCATAATTGCAACCAAGACTGTTTTTAACCAATACTCTTCTTTACGTGTTATTGTAATCTCTTACTTTCTATTAGTAGCTTATTCGTCAGTTATTAAGCGAGAGGCCAAGGCTGATTACACCTGCAAGAACGAGGTGAAACAGGTATCGGTCATAATCAGAACAGGAAGCTGTAGCACGGGTTATTACTTTAGTAATCCATAGATTGGCGTGAAACGAACTCAGTTTTCCAGTGCAGTGCAGTCCGTGACGGTTGGGTTTGTCGACAAGCAAGGCCACCGCAATGGCATGTCTACCACCAGAGCGAACCTCAGCAGCCGGCCCCCGACCGTCGACGCAGACAGGTCCACACCAGTTGTATCGTTCCAGCACCGGTTCGACACACTGAAGAGCGACAACATGACGAAGAGAAACTTCAGGGGTAGCAGCTACCATTTTTGACCTGGAACCCCTACTTGACTGACATTCGAGAACTATGATCGTGACGGGTAATCGATTTAAACTTTCTGCATAATTCGATACTAGCCAACTACAATCTCTAACCGGAATACTGTGGAGCAGAAACACATCAGACACATGTCTAGTATGAAGGCATCGGGCGAGGTGGTGCTCTCGTGAAGACAATGGACACGCATTTGAAAGGACAGCGGTTTAAAATCGCCGTCTGGCCGTCCAGGTTGAGGTTTCTCTTCGTTCGCTTATGACTAATCAAAAATGTTCAAATGTGTGTGAAATCTTATGGGACGTAACTGCTAAAGTCATCAGCCCCTAAGCTTACACACTACTTAATTTAAATTATCCTAAGGACATACACACACACGTATGCCCGAGGGAGGACTCGAACCTCCGCCGGGATCAGCCGCACAGTTCATGACTGCAGCGTCTGAGACCGCTCGGCTAATCCCGCGCGGCTATGGCTAATCCCAGGATGATTTCTTTAAATAGAGTATTGCCTACTTCCTTCCGTATACTTCCCCAATCAGAGTTTGTACTCCTTCAATAATGACCTTGTGGTCTTCCTCGTGTCTGTGATTTGACACCTTGCCTCATGATAAATCCTATTACAGATAACGTTTTGAGAATAAGGCTCCTGGGGTCTATGTAACGGAGATTTTCATCAAACGTAATCGCTATGTGTTAATTCAACAGTAGTTTAAAATCATCTCTCTTTAGGTCCAACGTAAAATTATTGCACACTAATTTATCGATTTATTACGTAAATAGAAGGGCAGTCAAATGAAGACGAGAGAGGTCGAAAAAAAAGTAAGTAAACTATTTATTTCAAAAGTGACCGCCATAACTGTCAATACATTTAGCCCACTGTGGGACAAGACGGACAGCACCTTCATGCAAAAATGTTTGCGGTTTCCTACGAAACCATGATTGTACCCAGGGTGCACCTCTTCGTTCGAAGCAAATAGAGAACCATGAGTGTCTTTCATCAGTGGTACAAAAATATCTAAATCGCACGTGGAGAGATTAGGACTGTATGGAGGACGTGTAAGGCCTTCTCATAGAAGACTCTGCAGGGTAAAAGAAATAACTTTTTCAATATGTGGCCCCCTCCGAGGAAATACATTCGCGGTCGTCGATTTTCTTGGGACGAAGAGTTACCTGCCTGGATCAGTCATGTTTCCGCAAGCAACCACAAACATTTTCCGACAAAGGCATTTTCTGTATTCTCTTACAGTAGGATAACTGTATAAACAGTTACGGGGTTTATTTTTCAAACGATAAACAGTTTATTTCCTTTTTCACCTGATGCGAATTCATTTGGGTGCCCTTCATTTAAATGAAGAATGTGAATGAATGTATTCGAATGTATGAAAATAATTGTAAATGTATTCCTTTTCATGTTCTTTTGTGTAATGTTAATATATTGAAAGTATTAGATATTAATTATCACCTGATGTGCATAGCGCTGGCCCGTGTTCTGTAAATGAAGAGAAGTTGATAGTCGAAAGATGGAATGAGATGGATGCTAGTGGTAAAACTGTTCGTGGATTGAGGAAAGGAGAAAAAGTTTTGAAGTAATATTTGGACTCCAATATGTGGAGGAGAGTGTAGGAATAAGTACTGTAATGATAAGGACTTAAAGTGGAGTTATGTTGGAGAACTTTTCAGTGCAACGAAGAGTATTATCGCGGAAGTTAATGGTATGGTGTTAGCACAGCACGACGAACTGAGCTGCGTCTGTGTAAATTATTCAAAGACTGTGGAGATTTATAAAAAAGCAAGAGAAACCAATTGGAAGATGGAGGAAGGAGAGGAATTAATTTTCTGGTGAAGAGTCACAAGAGAGAAATAAAAAAAGATCGAGAATTGCTTAATGGCGGGCGGGAACTACGTAAATTTGAAGATGATTAATTGTTTGGACCCTCATTAAAGAGGTTTGGGCAGGAGAGTTGAAAGAAAATGGCAACAGCGAGTGCAGTCACCGGCAAAGTTTTGTCAGCGAAGTGGAAGGTGTACTGTGTCGTGCAAACTGTAGCAAATGAATTGACTGTGCATACGAAGAAGTGAATGTTTCGTGGACTTTCGTATTATATGGGCAATTTAGAGCTGTTTAGTTACTGTGAGGACATAATACGTGGTCTTCGGAAACTGAAGTGTCTGCATAAACGTTCACCCCACCAATCAAATACATGCAATAGTGCGGGTGTCCATTGTTGCCACTGATATACACCTCTTTGAAACCAATTCTGGATCCTTCCACGTGTTCTGCGAGACGTTTATTATACATTAAGCTGTTATTTGGAGATGAATCTGGATGTATAAATTTGCGGCACAGTCATGTATATATCAGAACTTCCCGCTAACAGCAGTGAATGTAAGGCTTTGACATTGAGTGACTGCGCGCGAATGCAGTCACTTGCAGAAACACGGGGAGGCAGCCAGTATAAGCGCTTTCGCCACAGTTTACAGAACACGTACAACAATAGCACTGTAAAACCAGCACTAGGCCAACACATACACCACGCGCCACACTTACTTGTTTTAGAGAAAGCCGTAAAATGCTTTAGCTGTCCCCGAGAAATATATTTCCGGTGACGCCATTTCTACTAACAAAACAATGAACTACTGACTTACGCCGTTTCAGTCAAGTGCAGCGTGTGTTCTATTGCGATGTGTGACATAAAAAAGTACATATAAAATGTATTTTGTAACCCATCACTCCGAATTTTGTTAGCTAGGAAGCGTAACTCTAAATTTTCATTTGTCGTTTACGATCCAAAATATTCCTTCATATCAGGGAGGCAGCAATGTCTAAATTTCAAGTTTTATGTTGTCTGAAAACAGCGTAGTCTCTATCTACTGCTATTTTGTTATTGCTTTTAGTACATTTACTCAATAAATACAATTTTTTTCCTACTTAGCATCAGCAGTATGACATATATTCTCAAAGTATGTCATTTAGTACGACACTTATCACCCAATTAAGTCTGGAAAGATTTCTGAAATAGTGACTAGGACATTTCCAAGGATCAGGCACATTTTGCTGACCGTCTTACTTCAGTGTACCCCTCCCGCCTGTGGATTCGGTTAACTGATATCATATTTTCCCGATTCTTCAAACACACGGGGTGAGCCAAGATATTACTACCACAGGCTACCGTTAGATTCAATGCCGCCTGAGGCGGTAGAGGAAGTACGGAAGCGGAGCTAAGGCGAATGGAAAGGTGGCGCTTGGCGCTGCTAGTTTAGCAAAAAATGCTCTGCCGCATAAAATGTTCCCGCTCATTGCAACAGCTAATGAAATCGAATTAGTTGCTGCGCAAGTATTAGCTGTTCACAGAAACTTTTGCGGTTACCTCTGTGTGTAAAACTCCCCACTATTGAATCGTGGAAGATGACTGGAGACATCTAATAAACCAGCTTCGGACCCATTTTTAATAAATGGAGATCCGAACTGCCGTCATGTAGCGTGGAAAGCAGACATGACAGACGGGAATGGCAGGGCTTTGATAGATGTTATCGAAGACAATGGGGCTTGTCAACCCACAGACAGTCAACGATGAATATCCCAATACGGTGTCTACACCTTTCCGTAGACGTTCTTCAATAGATAACGCTTTGCACCTTCTGTTTTGCTGAATGTTCTGAGCGGCACGTTAAAACGGGTTCGATGTGATCAGGTCATCTCCTAGTAGAATTTTCCATTAACATGAGCGTTGATACTAAACAGATATATTACGCTAATAGAAAGGGAAGTTTACGGAAGCCAACGAGAACAAATAAGAGATACGTTTCGAAGAAAACTCGAAATTATAGAGTAATTTACTGGAAGAAGAAGCGTGCCAAACATTCATAGATGCTATGGAAACCACAGCGGATATCCGCATTCCAAAGGAAAAAAAAGCCTTTACTATCGTGAAGCAGTATTCACCTCCTTGGTGAAAACCTGAATGCTCTAGAGAAACTCAAAACGCCGACTTAGACTGAAGACCTATCGCCACAATCCTAAGTTGGGTAACTTCTCGGAAATGATAGAAATAAATGCGCTTGTCAACAGATTCCTCGGAAAAAATAAAGGAAACTAGGATTAAAATTTGTTATTCGCACAATAAAGCAACCCGTATGACCAACATCGGATACAGAAGGAAGGCTTTTAGAAACAAACGTCACCCATTGACTCCTCCTACTACAACTGTCTGGATAGGGCAATTTATAGACCGCTAGCTCCTCTCACGGTCCCATTCCAAAGTTGTCCAGCTCGCGTTCAAGATGATTATCATATCGTGCTCCATCCTTTCTCGAAAGAAGAGCTAAATGATGGTATTAAATCGTCGAGCGAGAGCTGTTCTGGTACTGATTCCATTCATTATTCTATGCTTGAGAATCTGCCATCGGAAACAATAGATTTGCTCTTGTTCGTTTTTAATAAAAACTGAATGAAACAGGGCCTACTGGAAACTATAAGTTATAATTCCAATTCTGAAAAATGGGAAACATCCAAATATTGACGTCTTGTGTAGCAGAAACGCTGCAAAGAATAGTAAAAGAGAGATTAGATCTACGGCTTAAAAAATGTAATTTCATGCCTCGGAATCAATATGGATTTAGGGAAGGCAAAGGGACTATTAACAACCTGTATTTGTTCACTGTGGACATTATCTCAGTCTTCAAACTCCGCTTTTCTTGATGTCCACGTATGGTAGTAATCAAAGGCACCGTGGTAGGCGAGGACTATGCGAACTCCACTGCAAACCATCTGCATGCCTTCTTGCTTTATGTCTTCTCCGATACCGATGGTATCTTCGAACAGGAAAACAGACAGTTTCACAAGGCCAGAACGTCGCTGGAATGATTTCGGGAACATAATAGTGAAGACACATAAATAGGTTGACCAGCAAATTCGCCTAGTCTGAAGCCGCAGGAAGACATGTGGAACTCTTTGGGATACCAGTTCCGCGCCCTCAAACCATTAGTCTATAGTTTACGGGACCTCCGTGACATGTGCTATACACCTAAAGACATACACCTCTGGGATACAAAGACTTGTAGAAACCATACTACACAGAAACGCTGCTGTACTGCGTTCCGAAGGTGGACCAACACGCTACGAAGCCGATGTTCGTAATATTTTGGCCCAAGTCTGTATATTCCGTCCCTTTTTGGAAAAATTAAATACTTTGCCATAACGTTAATGTCGCGTGTAGATTAACAACATGAACATCACAGTGCAAGTTTAATCGCCAAATACGTATAGTTTTGTCCCCGCAAAAGCGAAATGACCGTAGATATGCTGTGATAACTTTTACAGGTAATTTCAATAGTTTATTATTTTATCCGATTTTGTTTAGACGTAGTTGTTGTATCGAGAACAGAACGTATTAACTAAGGCTGCACCGTAATTATTCCATCCAGTCTACACACAAAGTTAACACTAGCTTATCAGTTGTTTCTCTTTCGCAGTTTGAAAAACCGGCTCTGTTGGCAGTGAAATCGATATACAGGGTTTTTCCGTAACAGCCTGCAAACAAGTGACTAGACATAGAGAATGTCTTCACTGAACAATTTAAGATAGGGAACCTGGGGTCGGAAGGACTAGCTTAAGGAGATATGGAAGTAAACTAGTCTACTGCTTTGTCTAGCATTACTGTTTTCCAGCTTGTTTGCAACTAACATGAGAACAAGTTTAAACGTACCGAGCTGTTCACTTACACGTACATTTTTATGTCTTGCAAGGAAATGAGAACGAGCCTGATTACCAGGTAGTCATGATGCAGGTTCTGTTTACCTTACTTGTCCATAAGGTGGCTCTGTTGCATCGTATTTACATTGCACCTGACTGAACGTTCTATGAATCAACGACAAACTCGTTATTTCTCAGTGTTATCTAGAGTAGCGGTACTGTATTTCCTGGTCGCTCGATTGGAAGGGAATGTCTCATTCCATGGCCTGCGAGGGTACCTAACCTCAACCCCATTGGTTATTTCCTGTGGGGATATCTAAAGTCACTCCTGTATGTGACCCCAGTGATACGGAGATGTAATCAGTTGTTACATTTGTATTTGCCATTGACGCGATTTGAAACGCAACAGATATATTTGTCAGGATGCGTCAGAATCTTTTCGCTGATGTCAGGCTTACACCGAGGTTGATATCTGTCAGTTTCAGCACAATTCGTAAAGATACTGCATAAATGGTACGTTCATTGTGTCAATGATGGTACTTGCAGTTAACTGTAACTAATGTAAACAAAATAGTATACAGTAATCTGATTTTATTCCTATTATCTCCTTAAGCTGACTTCTCCGACCCCAAGTTTCCTACCTCAAATTACTCAGTGGAGCATCCTCTATGTCCTGTTAAATTTCTTCACGTTCTTACAGAAACAACCTATAGAAAATACGCTGCCGGAAAAAAAGAAAGCCGGCCGCTGTGGTCAAGCGCTCCTAGGCGCTTCAGTCCGGAACCGCGATGCTGCTAGGATCGCAGGTTCGAATCCTGCCTTGGGCATGGCTGTGTGTGATGTCCTTAGGTTAGTTATGTTTAAGTAGTTGTAAGTGTACGGGACTGATGACCTCAGATGTTAAGTCCCATAGTGCTTAGAGCCATTTGAAAAAAAAAAAAAAAATACAGCGCCCTCACGATCAAGATCTTTTTAGTCACAGGTGATGCAACAAGTGGTTCATCATTGTAGGAGTATATGATAACAAATTCAGACCAAATAACGCACAAATAAAACCCAAACTGTAGCATCAATACGCGTTGTACCTTCTTCTGACGGCAACATCGGCGCGTATTTTCACATGCAAACGATCATATCGGCATCGAATAACATCCTGCTATAGATTGTCCCAAGCATCTTGCACATTCTGTTGCAATTCGGCAATGGAAGGCTATGGAGAACGAGTAACTTCCACTTCACCATGTTCCACACGCGTTCAGTTGGCGAGAGGTCTGGTGATCTAGCACGCTAGGGCAATTGCGCACCACGAAAAGCACGTTATATCGCAGCAACTGTAGGTGGACGTGAACCGCCCTGCTGAGAAAGCACATCATCTCGCTGTCGCAGTAATGGCAGCAGCACCGGAATAACAACTTGTGAAATGTACGTATGTACGTACGCATTTTCAGCTATTTTGACTAGTTTACTGACAGTCGAAAACGTTACACGTGTTTTCGAGTGCTCGGTGAATTTTTCTGTCTCTTCGTCTACATTCTCATAAATACTCTACAAATCACATTTAAGTGCTTGGCAGGGGTTTCATCGAACCACTATAACAATAATTCTCTAGTCTATAAACGACACCGTCATCTGCAAACAACCGAAGACGGCTACTCACATTGTCTCGTATATCGTTTATATAGATGAGGAACAGTAAATGGCCTATAACATTACCTTTGGGAACGCCAGATATCACTTCTTTTTTACTCGATGGTTTTCCATCAATAGCTACGAACTGTGACCTCTCTGACAGGAAATCACGAATCCAGTCACATCAATGAGACATTCTATCGCAATTTCACTACAAGCCACTTATGTGGTACGGTACAATATCATAAGCCTTCTGGACATCCATAAATACGGAATGAATTTGAAATCCACCATCAACAGCACGCAACACTTGCTGCATATCGACATTAATGATATGGGTCTGTAATTTAGTGGATTACTCCTACTACCTTCCTTGAAAATTGGTGTGAACTTTCCAGGCTTTGGGTACGGATCTTCCGTCTTTTGCTTGTGAAAGACATGGAGCAAAGGAATTGCCTAAAATTTGACTTGAAAAATGGAATACAATGCAACACGGCATTAGAAATGTTGACTTTGCCTTTTGACGAATCTACTATGAGTAAAACAAGAGTTTATGACTGATATAAACGTTTCACAGGGGGTCGAGAAGACGTTCAAGACAAAGACCGCACCGGACGCTCTGGGACATCAATTACTGACGACAATTTGGAATAAGTAAAGGAAATGGTTCTGGAAAATCGCCGAATCACCATCAGCGTGCTTACTGACGAAGTCAGCACATCCTTTAGGTCATTCCAAAGAATGTTTTCGGATGTTTTGGGCATGAAACGTGCAGCAGAAAAGTTTATTCTGAAATTCTTGGATTTCGAGCAAAAACGACGTCTCTTTGACATCGCTCAGGGTTTACTGAATGGAGACAACAATCCAGAACTTGTAAAGAACGTTATAAGAGGTGACGTGACATGGGTATACGGGTATGACGTCGAAACCAAGGCCAATCGTCTCAATGGAAACTGCCAAAAAAAATCCACAAAGTTCGGTCACATGTAAAGCTTCTTCTCACGTTTACTTAGATTACAATGGGATAGTTCCTCAAGAGTTCCTGCCTTATGTCGTACGGTCAGTAAGGAATACTACCTGGAAGTTATGCGTTACTTGCTTGAAACAATGCAAAGAAAAGGACCAGAACTGTGATAGACACACTCGTGGAAACTGCATCACGACAATGCTCCAGCTTCCAGCTCACGCCTCAATGCTTCTTCGTGCTTTTTCTTTTTATTCTTTTTTAAGGACGTTATGTTGCCCGCCTCAGCTACCGTATTCGCACCACATAGCCCGCTGCGACTTCTTTCTATCACCGTCGCTGAAGAGAGCCATGAAAGAACATCGTTTGGCCACCACTGATGAGATAAAATCAAAATAGCCGAAGGAGCTGAACACCATAACGAAACGTGAGTTCCTGGATTACTTGGAAAAAGCGCTGGCACAGATGTATTATATCTGAGGGGGATTACTTTGAAGGGGACAAAGCAGACGTTAATGAATAAATAAAGATTTTTAAGAAAAAAATTATCGTTAGTTTTTGATCACCACTCGTACCTGTGATTAGAGAACAACAGAGAATGGTTATGACTGAGGAGAAATCAAAGAAACTACTCTTGTACTATCATGGAATGATTTACATATGAATCAAGATAGTCCTAAATTACTACGCATCTATAGAAACCTGCCATAACAAGGCGTGTGGAGGAGAACAAATTGGCCAAGTAAGTTACGGATGTAGTAAAAATTCGGAATGTACAGATGCATAAATATTATGGATAAAGAGGAACAAAGAACGCAACGAAACTTGGATGTTGACAGTAGTATTCCCCATAGCAAATGAGAACATGGAGTAGTATCGATTTATCAATACCATAAATATATTGGCAAAGGTTTGTTAAGTGCGTAAGAGGGCAGAAGAGAGCGTCATAGCGGTTACTGACGTCAGGAATGGTCTCCAAGGGAAGGGAAAGTACCCTTGCTGGCAGCCGAAAGATCGCGACTTCAAAGTCTGGTCCGAGATCCGCCACACGATGAGTTCGTGGAAGAGCCGCAACGTCCGCTTTTTCCTCCTTGTTAGCATTTCGCCAGTATGCCAGAGTCATTCCCCGTGAAGCGCGCCTGCCTTGTAGCTGAACACGCCGCATCCTTTGTGCCTGCCTTCCGCCGTGCATTGCGAGACTCATTCCAGGTGAGCAGTCTTTCTTATGCAGGGACGTGGTCGAGGGACCGAAGCTTTTCCAAGAGACATACGATGCTAGTGGAAGGGGCTCTCATGCTCGTTCAGGATGTGATCAAATTGTGGGGTACCGACGAGGACAAGTCGCGCTGACGGAACGCTCGGAAGAGCTGGTAGGGGTTCCGCGCGTTCCACAGAATCTGCGGGAAACAGGAGAACTCTCGTGTCTCTAGCGACGTTCATCTCAGCAGAGTTATTCCAAGACATTCTGTGATGAGATGGAACGGTATGGGAATAAGAAGCGCACGAGCACCAGCGGCGTGATGGAATGCAGTAGCAAGCCTCCAGATGGGCGCAGAAGGGCAGCCGCCTGCCCCCGCCCTGAACCAGTAACGTACCGACGCCCGCAAATGTCAACACAGAGACTAGAATGGGCTTCCAAAGCGTCTCGTAATTCGGCGCACATATGATCATTATGAAACACTCTGGCAGATTAAAACCTTGTGCCGGACCTGGGCTTGAACTGTCTTTCACCCGCAACACTCTTAACGGCTGAGCTATCCAGGCGTGACTCATGGTCCACCCTCATTACCAACACCTCTCTTCTCACCTGTCTCCCAAAGGTTGGGCCAAACTACTAAATAGAAAATGTGTATTAAATCAACTAAAGCGACGTGTGAACATAAAGAGGACGAATGATTCCAAGAGGACGGCACCCATCCTCACCATCTTTGTCTCTAAACCGAAAAATAACAAAACTATATCTATGATAACAAAAAAAATGTGGAAGAGATTGATGTAGAAACGGAATAAGCGCAAACCCGGGTGTATTCAGAACAGTTCTGGTGGCATTTTGGACTATCCGGGGAGGGAAATGAACAGCCGGTACTAAATGATCAGACGAACACGGAGAATTGATGATAAACATCCAGCTTAAACGAAAGAATCGAAATTACTATCATAACTGCTCTAAACGTATCGTGAACCTTAGATGGTAGACAAACGAAATAAATAAATAAATAAATAAAGCAAACTGTTACTGCACATGTCATTTATTTTTTATGTAATGTTTTGGTATAAAGCTCGTCATAAACACTGTATAAAATGAATAAATAAGAATTTAAAGTGAATGTTAACCCTCTACAAGAACAATACTCATGGATAGGTACACAGAATATCCAAGATTACTTCTGTTATTCTTTTTCAGAGAACTGTCAATTGAAACTACAAGTAACTGCAACATGTCACAATTTCTTTTTATTTCCATTGCGTGTTTTGGAGTGTTAAATCTCCATCATCGAATGAATTTATGTCCAGTGATAAGATTATGTATGTATTTTGTGTACGATTTATGATTAACCTGTGAAATTATGTCCAGTGTAACAGGCTCGTTTTACTGCGGTGTTCACTAAGAGGGTGTTCCGTAAGATTTAATTAGCAGCAAATATTTTACAGTTTACGTAAAACCGAAGAAATCTCATACAATATAATGGGTATTGCTGTCAAAATAGATATGGCAGAAGTATCAAATCAGTATGTTATCAACGTCACTAATGGCAAAGTGCTGATGAATTTTACTCTTGTGGCAAACCTTATCGATTACCAACTATTGGACTGAAGTTATGAAGGCTTAAGGGAATTTTCACAATCTGTGGAAAACCCAGAAGTTCTGGTACCGAATAACTTGGGCCATTCTTAGCAACAACGAAGGTAGTGTACTGAATGTAAATGCCACAGTTTTCCCGCATTCTTTTGCCCTTGAAATCTTCCATAAGGTCTTGAATAATTCCTTAGGATTGCAGAACAAGGTGACATTTGCTGCTTCACGACAAACGGCTTACATTTTCGTAGTAATATTGTAGCTAGTAAGGAACAGTCTTGTGTTTGGAATGATTTGATGAAACAGTCTCAGCTGTTAAACCTCTGTCGTTTTAACAGATTTTCAGCAATAACAAGTATGCATTCATCCAAATGTCCGCATCCCAAGCCGAGTGGTCAGCACGGTTGACTGTCCTGCGGAGGTACAGAGTTCGATCCCCGATATACCCAGGGATTTTTCCTTGGTGGGAGAACTAGAACTGACTGCACTCAGCACTCAAATCTCCGGATGTCAGACACTCAGATTGGTACCGAGCGTTGTATATCGATACAGTATCAACCAAAACACCCATTTAGTTCGTGGTGTGTGCTACCATCCTGTAGAACTTTTGTGAACTGTAATTAACAGTAACACCAGAACTGCGGAGCACAGGAAATGCGTATCTGTGAATAATGTGTTGAAGATCTAGCGTGGGTGAGTTGATAGGGCGTGAGGTCGTCGTACCATGGGTACCGAGTTCAAATTTTACTGATGACAATTTTCCTGACATGTAAAAGGACTTTTCGGAGTTTGTAGCAATGTTCTTTTGGCTGTCTGCTTTCGCTTCGGTAGCCGAAACTAGCAAACCTACAAAGTACATTTTTATTGATAGGTATAGCGTTCTGCCGCGTATGTCCGTTCCAAGAAGTAAATTATACATTGTGACAGGCCCTTAGGATGTTAACAAAATTGAGTGAAAGGCTTCAGAACGGCAGCAATCGACGCACAGTTCTTAAACTTTTTTCTAGATATTTTTATAGCTAGTTGGGATACGACTTTCGTGGCACGTGAATGTTATGTTGCTAGTCAATGGAGATACCAAATGAGATGTCTGTTGGCATAAAAAATCAAATGGCTCCAGGCACTATGGGACTTAACATCTGAGGTCATCAGTCCCATAGACTTAGAACTACTTAAACCTAACTAACCTAAGGATATCACAAACATCCAGGATTCGAACCTGCGACCGTAGCAGCAGCGTGGTTCCGGAGTGAAGCGCCTAGATCCGCTCGGCTACCGCGGCCGCCTGCTGGCATACATTTTAAAACATTTCCTTAAGAGCGCTACATTAGTGTAAAACTATTACTGTTATGACATTCCCTGAAATAGATGAAATGGTTGACTCCCCGTGTGAATTATGCTTATTAAGGTGACAGTTGAAGTGCCTAGTGACGTGTTCTACTCGAATCCTGATACACTAATCTGTGTGTCGGATTAGCAGGTAAATTCAAAATGACTGAAAAGAAATATTATTGTCTCATCAATCTAAAGGCATCACTGAGCTATCGCTGAATAGGAGCAGCGATGACAGTAACATACTGCAACTGTGCTGGACGACTGTGCTACTCAGATTTCGTGGTGGACGAAGCGCTTATGATTTTTAACGCTTTGCTTTCAATACACCAGACAACAGTTAAGGTTGCGAGTTAAAATAGTTGACAGTTATAATACAATAACAACACAAAATACCTTATACCCCAGTTAATTGTCGCTGTCTGTCCACTACTATTTAAAGTGGGATTTTTTTAAAGTACGAAATGCATCGTAAACGTGTTGTTTTCTAGAGCTTGGTGTTACCTTTCATTCATTGCTCCTGTTTTAACAACCGCTGGAATGTTCCACTTTTTGAGTGGTGTCAATTTTTCCGCTGTTAACATGATGCTACTAAATTTCTATGATCTCTAGCACACTGGAATCGCATTCCGGAGGACGACGGTTCAAACCCGCTTCTGGTCATTCAGATTTATGTTTCCCGTGATTTCCCTCAATCGCTCCAGGCAAGTTCCGGGATGGTTCCTTTGAAAGGGTGGAACCGACTTCTTTCTCAGCCTCGAGATGATCCGAGCTTGTGCTCTAATAACCTCGATATCGAAGGGTCGTTAAAACAAATCTTTCTTCCTTCTATGATTTCTCTGCTCACGGATTCTAGTTTTATTTCCAGTGGAGTAATTTATTCTGTGCCATGAAATAGCTATTACCCAGCAAGCTTGAATTCCCTGCCCCAGTCAGCAGTTGGGCTAGCACTAGGCAGGAGTTCTATTTGCGCCAGAGGGTCCGGAAATCAGCGGGTTGGCAGAGGCAGCGCTACGTCGCGGAGTGCTGTGTTGGTGTGCGGCAGATAACGGCAGTTGGAAGTGCGGACACGTGGCGGCAACTTGATCTGGGACTACCGCAGGGCCGTTGACAGGGACTGACAAGGCTTCGGTGTAGCATCTGGGGCTATGCTTGGCGCTGCGGCCGACTTTGTATTGTATCGGCATGTGTGGCTCGTGCAGTTGCCACGGTGAATATATACTAAGGTGATAGAAGTCACGAGGTACTTCATAATATTGTGTCGCACATCCCTTTGCAGGCATGATACAGCAACTCGACGCGGCACGGACTCGAGAAGTCGCTGGACGTGTTGAACGACGCTGCCTCCTATAGTCATCCACAACTGCAAAAGTGATGCCGGTATAGAATTTTCTGCGCGAACAGACTTCTCGATTATGTTCCATACATGTTCAAATGGATTGATGCCTGGCGATCTGGGTGGCCAAATCATTTGCTGGAGTTGTCCAGAATGTTCTTCAAACCAATCGCGACCAATTGTGGCCTGCTGAAATGGCATTGTTGCTTCGAAACACTTCACGAGTAGCTGCGAATGGGCTCCAAGTTGCCGAGCATAATCATTTGCAGCCAATGATCGATTCAGTTGGACCAGAGGACCCAGTCCATTCCATGGAAACACAACCCACAACACTATGAAGCTACCACCAGCTTGTACAGTGTGTTGGTTCAAATGGCTCTGAGCACTAAGGGACTTAACATCTGAGGTCATCAGTCCCCTAGAACTTAGAACTACTTAAACCTAACTAACCTAAGGACATCACACACATCCATGCCCGAGACAGGATTCGAACCTGCGACCGTAGCGGTCTCGCGGTTCCAGACTGAAGCGGCTAGAACGGCTCGGCCACAGCGGCGGCGTACAGTGTGTTGTTGACAACTTAGGTCCATGTTTTCGTGGGGTTAGCGCCACACTGTAACCCTGTCATCATCTGTTACCAACTGAATTCGGGATTTACCTGACCAGGACACGGTTTTCCAGTCCCCTAGGGTCCAACCGATAAGGTCACGACAGAACTAGAGGCGCTGCAGGCGATGTCTACTCTATGCAAACGTCGCTGCTCTCGGTCGTTAAGTGGTGAGCTGTAATGCCTGAAATTTTGGTATTCTCGGCACACACTTGACACGGTGGTTCTTCGAATATTGAATTCGCTAGTTATTTTCGAAATGGAATGTCCCACGCCCCTAGCTCCAACTAACATTCCGCGTTCAGTCTGTTAATTCCCGTCCTGCGGTCAAATCATGCTGGAAACCTTTTTACATGAATCACATAAATACAAATGACTGCTTCGCCAATGCACTACTCTTTTATACCTTGTGCACCCGATACTACCACCATTTTTATATGCGCATATCGCAATCCCATGACTTCTGTCACGTCAGTATATTTTTTCATGATGAAATTTTAGCATATGTCATTTCATTCATGACTTTAGACTTTGTTTGCATTTATTTTACGATTGTTCAGATGTTTTGACATTTGACTAATGCTTTAGACGCAAAAGTATAATAACTATTTCGTAAATTAAGTAGAAAAATTATCAAAAATAAAAAACAATATTAAAGCACGTAATTATGACGTTAAGTGACGAATGGCTTTCTTGTCACTAGGGGCGCTAGTGTCTTTAACTGTCTGACGGTAGCATCTTTCACAGAAGTGATTCTCATGAGTGTGTACAGGTATAATTAAATCGCCACTGCAGACGGTAAGGACGGGTAGCGGTGGCCAGGACGGCTAAGTTTAGTGTACGAACTCATGTCCGGAAAGATTACGTTTTTCCGCTATACGCAAAATACTATAAAACACCTACAAAACTCCCCCAATTTGGCGACACTAACTAGGGTATTACGTCTGTCATTCACCGGTCACGTGTACAGGGAAGGAGACGACTATCTATGCGGGGGGAGGGGGGGGTCATGTGAAATACTTGATTTACGAGACAATGTGGCATACCAGGACAACCTACTGGCGCGGGTTAGCTGCAGCAGATAATGGAGGACCAGGGATTGATGATCGTGTGCAGCGGAACATGCCACGGATGTGCTGCATGTGTGTTGACGTCGGTGGTAGTCGTATAGAGCGCTTCTTGTAGGTAGACCCAGAAGACAAACGGCAGGAGTCTGAGAGCAACGTTTGTTGTGGTATTTCGAGCGTAGCGGAGAAACGGTGCTTTTCTGGATGTGAGTTCCTATGCTAAACATAACCGTCTTGCTCCCCACTACAAGCCCCCAAAATCTGTAAAGAGAATTTAGTTGTACTCTGAATGTTAAATTGTGGTCTAAGGCAGGCTGCGCAGCGCTAGGTGTTGCGGATATCACGAGAGGCACGGGCGGAGAAACCGAGGTGCGCCGCAGTTACGAAATGTCGGCGAACTGTCGGGTGGGTCGTGCACCGGAGTGGAGGAGCCCCACCTGACACTGACTGGGCCAAGGGCCGGCCTTGGCAGCGATCCAGAACCGAGCGTGCGCGACTGCGGCTCAGCTGGGCTCAACTCAGCTGAGCGGGGGTTGAGGTTGAGGCGCTGCGGGCTGCTCTCTCGCATGCGGAGAGCTCGTGACTGGCTGAGGCAGTTTAATTACTTAAATAACTGTCGTCGGCAGGGCACTCCTCAAAAGACAGTAATCAGCTGTGCAGCGCTGTAAGAACACGCTCTTCGCAAGTGAATGTCTTTATACTGTTTTAGAACTGTCATTCAGGGAAGATCCGGTGTGAGAGGCTGCAGCGGACAAGATTAGTCTTCTTGTGACTAAACAAAAACAAAATAAAAAAAAGGTATCTCGTCAGTGAGGGCAGTAAGGGTATCAAGCTTGTGAGAGTGGCTGACTGTAGCTATTAACAAGTGGAAGCCATCCCAGAAATGGTCAAGAATAAATACTTGGGCGTACTTCCCAAAGACGACGATTCATGTTGTAACTTAACCCTATGGACCTGTGCTAATCTACCTCCGTCGAATCTGGCTGGAATGTGGTTGTCTAAAGGCTATAGTCAATGGTGTGGTCCACACCAGATCTACAGCCCACAACACTTTAATTACACGTAAATTAAGAGGAGGATCACTGCTATCAGCTGTAATGGGAATCAGTGGCGACGAGCGAAAATATGTACCGGACCAGGACTCGAATCCGGGATCTCTTGGTTACTAGGCTGGTGGGGTAACCACTTCGCCATTCGGGCCATAGCGTTATCACAACTGCACGGTCTGCCTCGGCACGCCACACTCCCAGCGAGCGCCACCTGTAAGCATTCCCTGTCCACTGTACTCTTGTTTGCTACTCAGAGATTCCCGTAGGAAAATGGTTCAAATGGCTCTAAGCACTATGGGACTTAACTGCTGAGGTCATCAGTCCCCTAGAACTTAGAACTACTTAAACGTAACTAACCGAAGGACAGCACACACATCCATGCCCGAGGCAGGATTCGAGCGATAGCGCGATTCCATACTGTAGCGCCAAGAACCGCTCGGCCACTCCGGCCGGTATTCCCGTAGGAGGTCTGATGTTTTTGTGCATTCGCACTTGAAGGAAGGGGATGAAAGGCCCAGCTAGGCCTATCAGTTCTATGAATACGCAGTGTCTATCTGAAACCTTCAAGTACGAATGCACAAAAACGTCCGACCTCCTGTGGAAATCTCTGAGTAGCGAGCAGTAGGATAGTGGGCAAGGAATGTGGACAAGCGGCTTTCGTTGGGAGTGTGGCGTGCCGAGACAGTTCGTGCAGTTGCGGTAACGCTGTGGCCCGGATGGTGCAATGGTTACCCCACGTGCCTATTAACCAAGAGATCCCGGCTTCGAGTCCTGGTCCGGCACACATTTTCGCTCGTCGCCACTGATTCCGCTTAATATCCCGTTGTAGCTCACAGTATTGATCTCCCTTTAATTTACGTATAATGTTTCGCAGATGCAGATTCTGAATAATGTCTGTTGTTTGGGAGAGACACTGCGCATGCATGTAATTTTAATTACACTGTATATTAAATAACCAACAGTTAATGGCCAGATCGTGTCTCTCCTAACATCATTTACGCACAGAAAAATGGTTAGCCATGTACTACACTCGACTGATGTCCTATATGATTGTTCGAGTGCAGTAACCTAACATAGACGTAACTGTTCACAATAGTTTACGTGTGGCAAACACTAATAGTTAAACAGTCACTGCACGAAATTCTTAAAACCCTGTCCTTGAAATCTAACAGTCAGCTCTGTACGAAAACTATGTGCGCACTCAGTAACTACTACAAGTAACACTATTCACACTCTGAATCTTTTGTCAAAGTGAACACTACTGAAGTTTAACAGCCTATAATAATAATTACACGTTCCCTGTCACTGAAACCAGTCACTAACTTACAGAATGATCTCCCGGATGCGAAATGTAGATAAAATTCGGCACATTGTACGAGCAGTGATCTGTGCTGACTCGTCTGCGCACATTGTCTTGTAATTTTGTGCACAGATTTTGCTCATATCAGAACCTTATGCAGGCTGACTATAATGGCTTCCAACAAACTACCTTTTATAAGGTTACAATAATTACCTTTTGCTGTTTTCTGTACTTTGATTTGTACTATGAAGAATGCCAATTTCTGAATAAATGAATAGCTGAATGAGATTTGTCTGAGTGATGTTTTTTTTTTAGATAAAATAGTGGTAGTGGTAAGTTCCTGTGGGACCAAAGTGCTGAGGTCATCGGTCCCTAAGCTTACACACTACGTAATCTAAATTACGCTAAGGACAAAACACACACGCACACACACACACACACACACACACACACACACACACACACACACACACACAGCGCTTACACACTACGTAATCTAAATTACGCTAAGGACAAAACACACACAAACACACACACACACACACACACACACACACACACACACAGCGTGCCGCAGTGGCCATGCGGTTCTAGGCGCTTCAGTCTGGAACCGCGCGACCGCTACGGTCGCAGGTTCGAATCCTGCCTGGGGCATGGCTGTGTGTGATGTCCTTAGGTTGGTTAGGTTTAATTAGTTCTAAGTTCTAGGGGACTGATGACCTCAGATGTTAAGTCCCATTGTGCTCAGAGCCATTTGAACCGCGCGCACGCACACACACACACACACACACACACACACACACACACACACACACACGCCCGAGGGAGGATTCGAATCTCCGACGGGGGGAGCCGTTCGAACAGTGGCAAGGCGCCACAGACCGCGCTGCTATCCCGCGCGGTAGAGATAAAATAGTAATAGTAAGTTCTATCGAATTGCGCTGGCTAGTTTCCCGACACACGGGATTCTATTTCAGTACCAAAATTCTTTACTACGCATACTAGTAACTCTTGACACCAAATGAGTGCAAACGTTGCTACCATATTTTCAACATTAGCTGCATAGTTGCTTGAATATGGAGGGGGATCGAGAAAAAGATAACAGGGAGAAAGAATCCACCTGCTTTGTTACAATATCAAGTTGAAAGAGCCATGAATAGACTTTTATACAGTTTCAATCAATTGCTTACGACACACAGTTTGGCTAGAAAGTTGAAATATCGTATGTGCAGAACACTGATTTAACTAGTCGTTTTGTATACATGTCACCCTGAAACAGCTAAAAGCCAAATTATCTTTATCTCTACGTATCATAAATTAACGTCCCCCAGCACGTTTTTCTGTCCGTGTGTGAAAATTAATCTCATGCTCTGTAAGAATTTTGATACATGTTCACTAGTAAGGTTTGTGTGTACCTATAATTTATAATTATAGTAACGACGAGTGTGTAATATATATGCACCGTTACCTGTTCCACAATTAATTGGCGTCCGAACTGACATCTCGTGGCTATGGTTGCAGCTACGAGCTGGTCAGCTACAGAAGAGGTGGATTCTGGCGTGAAAAGCAATAAACAGCCGCCGCAACGCCAGGATGCAATGAAGTTTGACCAGAATCTATTCATCTATACACATCTTCTATCTATACATACTATGAATTACAGTTTCCTGTCGCGTTTCTCTGTCTGTAGGTGAAGGCTACGGGACCTATTGTAGGGATTTTGATATGGTTTGCAATAAGGGCCTGATTCGCGAACAAGATTTGCGTATATAATTTACTACCAGCACACCAGATAAGCTGCCTGGCGATAGATAAGGTCCAACCCGTCGAAAGGCAGGGCGGGGCGTTGGATAATGTATACATCTTATAATTACATTATCATTAGCAAAAGTTATTTAAGAAAATCTTCGATCCAATGAAAGACTGAGAAACTGAAGACTGCCAAGCTCAGTACAGTCACCGCAGTATGAAATATTCACTAGGTAAAAGGATGGGATTGGACTGATTTGGGGTAAGAGACCAAACAGCGAGGTCATCGGTCTCATTGGATTAGGGAAGGATGGGGAAGGAAGGTGGCCGTGCCCTGTCAAACGAACCATCCCGGCATTTGCCTGAAGCGATTTAGGAGAATCACGGGAAACCTAAATCAGGATGGCCGGAAGGGCGATTGAACCGTCGTCCCCTATAATGCGAGTCCAGTGTGCTAACCACTGCGCCACCTCGCTCGATAGTAGGCAAAACAATACACTACTGATGTGTAAGTAGCTCCTGTAGGCCTAGTGGTCCCCCATGATTACGTGTTGAACAGCTCAGTTCAGTACCCGTTGGAAGATACCTCCTTAGTAGGCCAAGATGGAGGTGTAGGCGGTAGAGTTCATAGGCGAAGTCCACATCGCCTACCAAGTAAGTTACTGTTAATTTTCTGTCATACTCCTTAATGATAGATTTCGTAGAAGAAGAGAATAAATGTGGAAACACCACAACAGAAATTAAGCTCTATTCCGACGATCGAATAAAATAATATGATAGGTCTGCCTTCTTGCAAAAACACAGTTCTGTTTTATTCCCCAAACTTGTTTCACCACAATTCTGGTATCTTCAGTGCGTGTTTCTTTTATTGATGTTTCTGTGACACTACGTCTGCCCTGTGCCTATTAAACGAAGTCAGCCATTACTGAAAGCTCTGCCTCGTCGCGAAATATGATGGGCGGCGAGAATTGTTATTAATTATTTTTGTCACGTCGCCAAATACGTTTTGGGAGAAGTAACTGAATGCTGCTCTTAAATCAGCCAAACATCCAGAAAACTGTTAACCTGCCGCAGTTTTTTGACGTTTGTCCTAGCTGTTACAGGACGTGCTATAATGAAGATGTGGCAATACAATATGAATAGCAAATAATATTTATTAAGAGTATATTACATTTGTGTACTGAACTATGGTACAGTTTGATGCTTGGCACTTGATGTCCAAACATAATACAGTGATATGTAACTAACTTTGCTGTCTCTTGGCAATCTAGAAATTGTCACTTAACTGTAATTGAGCAGACAATTACTCCGTAAACACTGACTACTGTTACATATAGAGCAGGTCATCTACGTTGTTGGCAGTGTCTGTAGGTAATTAAAAGTGCGTATAAGCCACAGCAGTGAAATAATAACCAGAATCTGCCAATGAGAACGAGAAAACGTAGCTTCAGGCATGAAGTAATTACAACAAAACGATTCATTTAGCAGCCAAATACTAGTCAAAAACAGCTCTAAACAGTAAACCGTAGAAATGGTGACATATCGTATTAATATAGATTTGTGGCTGATTTTGATTGACAGCCACAGGAAACATGTATTGCAGCGAAAGAAGCAATGAAAGAAGAAGAAGATGATGAAGAAGATGATGATGATGATGATGATGATGATGATTGGTTTGTGGGCCGCTCAACTACCAGGTTATCAATGTCCCAGCCTTTGCCCAGTCCAATCTCGCCACTTTCATGAATGATGATGAAATGATGAGGACAACACAAACACCCAGTCATCTCGAGGCAAGCAATGGAAGAAAAACCCACTAAAGGTGCTGCAACAGTGGTGATACATGCTTGGGAATAATATAAAACAGTGTTTTTGCAAGAAGGTGGAACCTTGTAACTCTTTGCAATTGATGGATACCACACATGTTTTTTGGACGAGCTGGACGAAAATACCTGTGATGCATATTGCTGGAGAATCTATATTACAAAGACGCCATCTCGGAAACAGCTACCAGTTGCAGCATAGGGGTACACGGAAAAACTGATTTTAAATATTTTGCGTAATGATTGACCAAATTTAAAATTTTAAAATGCTGTCTTAATCTGCTCATGAAGAGGTATAGTCTTATGTTGAAAGCGCAACACTATAAGACAAGTATTACAGTCACAAACTGTACGTTTGTCTTGAGGCGCGTAACTGACGTCGTATAAATAGACGGACTTTATTCATTCAGTATTTGAAAATGAGGGCACTTTGCGACTTCCAACAAGCTCTACACATAATTTCAAACGTTTAAGAAACTTCTTCACCCTGGCATCCCCCACAAAATGACGAAAGCAAAAAAGCTTTATTCTTTGCAGCATTTTTGCTTTTCATGTGATCAAAAGTCAGTATCAAGCATGACATTTCAACTTAATACTTCTCTGCTACTGAATCTATTCGAAACACACTTTGTGATAGTATCCACGTATGCCACTAAACGTACCTGCAAAATTACATCGTTGTACGACACGTAGGTCATGAGCTGTGACGTCACAAACATTTATATCGGTGAAAAATTAACTTTACCTTAATATGGAACGCAAATTACCCCGTTTATATTCACTTTCATAATGAGAGCAGTTAGCGACTTCCAACGATCTTTAAACACAATTTGAAACCTTTCCTAAACTTTTTTCTCGCTAACGTCCTTACCGGGCGAATATTTAACACATTAACTCATCTGTAAAGTAATCAGAACTTTAAAGCTGGTTTATACATGGGAGTTAGATTCTGTAAAGGTTCGAGTGTTTATTGATGCATCCGATCCACCGACTCTGGCAACAATAACAGCAAGGTTTAAATGTTCCGTCGATGTCGCAATCATTAGAGCTGAAGCACAATGATGTGGATGGATACTGGCAGCGCCTTTTTCAGAATGTAATCTCCTGAAATTTGCTTTACCTATTTAGGGAAACCACGGACAACCGAAATCTGTATGACCAGTTGGTGATTTGAACTCCGATTCATTTTTGTAACCGCTACGACGCTTGGCTCCGTTTGTAGTAGATATTGTGTGAACCTTCTAGAAAAACGCGTCGTGTAGGGAATCTACAAAGTAGGAAAAACCCGAGCGCTTCTAGGCGCGTCAGTCTGGAACCGCGCGACAGCTACGGTCGCAAGGTCGATTCCTGCCTCGGTCATGGCTGTGTGTGATGTCCTTAGGTTAGGTAGGTTTAAGTAATTCTAAGTTGTAGGGGACTGATGACCTCAGATGTTAAGTCCCATAGTGCTTAGACCCATTTGAACCATCTGAACTTACACCGCCTATATTTCGGATAGTGAAGGCACTATCAATATGCAGTTTCCACAGAACTGAATTGCAGGCAAGAGCGCATATTTTTTAGCCAATAAGCAGATTGCGAGACGTTGACTAAAGTGCAGTGTTGGCAGCAAAACCCTAAAGCAAGCGTAAATGAAAATGTCAGTGGTATTTGTTGCAGGATGCTAGTACAAGTAATTTACGAGCTATCGTATTGTGAGAAACTGTAAACACCGACAGCTGTTTGTTCCATCCTATTGCTTCAACGCTAGGCTAAGACGTAATGCTTTTTACTTTGTGTTGCGTATACAGTGCGATTGCATTGCGGCTGTCCTGTCAGTTATTGTATGATAGTGAACGTAGTAAGACGTGCTAGGAATATAACATTTCCCAGTGCAAAAAATGCTGATATGCTCATAGCTTACGGTGAATGTACGAAGTATGCCGTTCGTTGTTGGACCATGTAAGCCGAAAAATGGCTCTGAGCACTATGGAATTAATATCTGAGGTCATCAGTCCCGTCGAACTTCGTACTACTTAAACCAACCTAACCTAAGGACATCCTACATCCATGCCCGAGGCAGGGATCGAACCTGTGACCGTAACAGCAGCGCGGTTCCTGACTGAAGCTCCTAGAACCGCTCGACCACAACGGCCGGCTGTACCCCGAGAAATAACCCAATAGACATCTATCTCCTGAATCAGTTCATCCTCTTCAAACAATACTCATGATTTGGAATGGTGTATTACTGCTTCCTGCACTGCAATTTCCGCTGAAATGTAAGAACGTGTGAAGCAATCGTTGCATGACAGACTGGAAGCTTGTATTGGCGCTAGTGGTGATCATTTGGAGAACGTGTCAGGCCCCACCGAGTCACTGTATTCATCTTTGTTTGTCTTTCGTTTGGGCTATGCAATGTCCCATTTAACAACACAGCTCCAGAGAAGTATTAACATCTGTGTAGGGCTGCACGTGCAGGGTGACAGCGCCGGCCGGAGTGGCCGTGCGGTTCTAGGCGCTACAGTCTGGAGCCGAGCGACCGCTACGGTCGCAGGTTCGAATCCTGCCTCGGGCGTGGATGTGTGTGATGTCCTTAGGTCAGTTAGGTTTAATTAGTTCTAAGTTCTAGGCGACTTATGGCCTCCGAAGTTAAGTCGCATAGTGCTCAGAGCCATTTGAACCATTTAGCAGGATGACAATTATTGAACTATATGAAAAAAATGTAAATTATTTACAAACTACGGAGTGCACACTCTTTATTCAATATGAAAACGTCGCTACAAATTTCCGAATTTAGGATATGACATGTTCATGGGCGATGATGTGCCGCAGACGAATAACGAAATTCTACATGACCCGCAAAAGCGTCGGAACATCGATGCTGTCGATGACTTCCTGAATGGCTGTTTACAGCTCAGCAATGCTTTTGGGGTTATTGATGTTCACCTTGCCTTTAATATAGCCCCACAAAAAGGAGTCGCATATGTCCAGATCCGGAGAATATGGCGGCCAATGCGCGGCTGCTCCCGCCGGAGATTCGAGTCCTCCCTCGGGCATGCGTGTGTGTGTTGTTCTTAGCATAGGTTAAAGTAGTGTGTAAGTCTAGGACCGATGACCTCAGCAGTTTGATACCTTAGCGATTCCCACACATTTGAACATTTTTTATGGCGGCCAATCGAGGGTCATGCCAGTGGCCTTTGGTTACCCCAGAGCCAGAATGCGGTCTCCAAAGCGTTCCTCCAGACATCAAATACTCTTCTGCCTCATGGGGTGTAGCTCCGTCTTGCATGAACCACATATTGCCGAAATCAGTGTCACTTTGGATAACTGGTGTGAACCGAGCGGGGTGGCGCAGTGGTTAGACACTGGACTCACATTCGGGAGGACGACGGTTCAATCCCGCGTCCGGCCATCCTGATTTAGGTTTTCCGTGATTTCCCTAAATCACTCCAGGCAAATGCCGGGATGGTTCCTCTGAAAGGGCACGGCCGACTTCCTTCCCAATCCTTCCCTAATCCGATGAGACCGATGACCACGCTGTCTGGTCTCCTACCCCAAACCAACCAACCAACCAACCAACCAACTGGGATGAAATCATCTTCCGAAATCTTCACGTACCGTTCGGTGGTCACCGTGCCATCAAGCAATATCACACCGATTACTCCGTGACTGAACATTGCACACCACACAGTGACTCGTTGGGGTTCAAGAGACTTCTCGATCGCGAAATACGGATTCTCAGTCACCCAAATAAGTCAATTTTGCCTATTGACGAATCCAGTCAAATGAAAGTGGGCTTCGTCGCTAAACCAAACCATACTGCACATACTAATTCCGATCACGCCCAGCGGCCAACCGTGCAGTTTGAACGTCCTAACGCAAAGTGTTCAGACGTTATGACGATATTATTCGATATAGTTCAGTAATTGTCTCCCTGTACGCACACATGTGAATTTCGCGTTCGTTTGAACTACCACGTGAGGCACCAAATATCGGTGTTTACAGCTTTTAAACAACGATATATACATCTACATACATACTCCGCAATCCACCATACGGTGCGTGGCGGAGGGTACCTCGTACCACTACTAGCGTCTTCTCTCCCTGTTCCACTCCCAAACAGAACGAGGGAAAAATGACTGCCTATATGCATCTGTACGAGCCCTAATCTGTCTTATCTTATCTTTGTGGTCTTTCCGCGAAATGTAAGTTGGCGGCAGTAAAATTGTACTGCAGTCAGCCTCAAATGCTGGTTCTCTAAATTTCCTCAGTAGCGATTGACGAAAAGAACGCCTCCTTTCCTCTACAGACTCCCACCCCAGTTCCTGAAGCATTTCCGTAACACTCGTGTGATGATCAAACCTACCAGTAACAAATCTAGCAGCCCGCCTCTGAATTACTTCTATGTCCTCCCTCAATCCGAACTGATAGGGATCCTGAACGCTCGAGAAGTACTCAAGAATAGGTCGTATTAGTGTTTTATAAGCGGTCTCCTTTACAGATGAACCATATCTTCCCAAAATTCTACCAATGAACCGCAGACGACTATCCGCCTTCCCCACAACTGCCATTACATGCTTGTCCCACTTCATATCGCTCTGAAATATCACGCCCAAATATTTAATCGACGTGACTGTGTCAAGTGCTACACTACTAATGGAGTATTCAAACATTACATGATTCTTTTTCCTATTCATCTGCATTAATTTACATTTATCTATATTTAAAGTTGGCTGCCATTCTTTACATCAATCACAAATCCTGTCCAAGTCATCTTGTATCCTCCTACAGTCACTAAACGACGACACCTTTCCGTACACGACAGTATCATCAGCAAACAGCCGCACATCGCTATCCACCCGATCTCGTAAAATCTTGCGCTAGACTCCTGATAAAAACGCCATGGACTTTCAAAATTAGCCTACTTTGATTGCGGTACTGTTTATGGCTATTGTTCCATTAAAATATTTGTACCTGTTGTATATTAATACACATTTGAACCTCCCAACAGTCTGTGTATGTGCTGCAAAGGGGGGTGGTGGAGGGGGGGTTAATACCTAGCATACCAATTGTTTCTTCTACTCTCGAAATATCTGCGGTATAAGTATTATGTGCTTCACGCTGAATATGAAGCGCATCGAAATTTTCGTTCCGATAAATTATTAAGCTGGTGGTGGACCTACACGAATAAATAAAGCTCATTTATTTTTAAGCGTTCAGTCGACAGCATATAGCACGAGAAGAATCCTGCTTTTTTACCGCGATTTTTTTTAAATAGTAGCGTATGGCATAAACATTTTACACCAATTACTCCTGAATCACTCTCGCACCGCAGCTGAAGCTCATAGAAACCGGTGGCACGCTGGTTCCAGAGTCGTGAACAATTTGCCTCGTCGTCAGTGTGGGAAAGTTTCCACTCGTGCTCTCGGCCCTGGAGCACAGACTCGCGCCGGGGTAAAAGGTCGCCGCGGCAGCGCTGACGCAGAGGGCGTGGCAGGTCTTCTGCTGTCTGCACGCGCGCCTTGACACGGATAGCGGCGGTGACCTCGGCCCCCGCCCCCGCCCCCGCCACCGCGCCAGACTCCGCCCCTGGCCCGCGAAGATGCCACAGTTGGTGGCTGCTGGTCCTCAGGGCCGCCAACGCGTTTTGCTAGCAGCTCACCAGTCCGTGATACTCGTGCCTTTCCCGCCTTCTTTGGACTGCTGGAAACAATGCCACTGAGCGCTCTAGAGCTGAGGCCGAGGGCGGGCAGGCCACGCACCGTGAGTTTGTATCTATTCGTTAACCTGTCGGCCCTCGGAGCGTGGCTGGTTTGTGACGTCATAGTGGGAAGAAGCAATGTGGGGAGTCTTTCCTAACGAGCAGAGAAATAACTAGCATGTCACATATCTGAACGTGGGCTTGAACATCTACATCTACATTTATACTCCGCAAGCCACCCAACGGTGGGTGGCGGAGGGCACTTTACGTACCACTGTCATTACCTCCCTTTCCTGTTCCAGTCGCGTATGGTTCGCGGGAAGAACGACTGTCTGAAAGCCTCCGTGCGCGCTCTAATCTCTCTAATTTTACATTCGTGATCTCCTCGGGAGGTATAAGTAGGGGGAAGCAATATATTCGATACCTCATCCAGAAACGCACCCTCTCGAAACCTGGCGAGCAATCTACACCGCGATGCAGAACGCCTCTCTTGCAGAGTCTGCCACTTGAGTTTATTAAACATCTCCGTAACGCTATCACGGTTACCAAATAACCCTGTGACGAAACGCGCCGCTCTTCTTTGGATCTTCTCTATCTCCTCCGTCAACCCGATCTGGTACGGATCCCACACTGATGACCAATACTCAAGTATAGGTCGAACGAGTGTTTTGTAAGCCACCTCCTTTGTTGATGGACTACATTTTCTAAGGACTCTCCCAATGAATCCCAACCTGGTACCCGCCTTACCAACAATTAATTTTATATGATCATTCCACTTCAAATCGTTCCGCGTGCATACTCCCAGATATTTTACGGAAGTAACTGCTACCAGTGTTTGTTCCGCTATCATATAATCATACAATAAAGGATCCTTCTTTCTATGTATTCGCAATACATTACATTTGTCTATGTTAAGGGACAGTTGCCACTCCCTGCACCAAGTGCCTATCCGCTGCAGATCTTCCTGCACCAATGATACAGAAAAACACCTATGTCACACGCACGACATCTCTATTCAGTACAGAGCCGCGAGACGCCGCATTCGCTGTCAACTGAGGCCCATATATATATACTGGGTGATCAAAAAGTCAGTATACATTTGAAAACTGAATAAATCACGGAATAATGTAGATAGAGAGGTTCAAAATGGTTCAAATGGCTCTGGGCACTATGGGACTTAACTTCTGAAGTCATCAGTCCCCTAGAACTTAGAACAACTAAAACCTAACTAACCTAAGGACATCACACATATCCATGCCCGAGGCAGGATTCGAACCTGCGACCGTAGCGGTCGCGTGGTTCCAGACTGTAGCGCCTAGAACCGCTCGGCCACACCGGCCGGTACATAGAGAGGTACAAATTGATACACATACTTGGAATGACATGGGGTTTTATTAGAACAAAAGAAAGTTCAAAAAATGTCCGACAGGTGACGCTTCATTTGATCAGAATAGCAATAATTAGCATAACAAAGTAAGACAAAGCAAAGATGATGTTCTTTACAAAATAATTCAAATGGCTCTGAGCACTATGGGACTCAACTGCTGTGGTCATAAGTCCCCACTTTTTGATCATCCGGTATATATATATATATATATATATATATATATATATATATATATATATAGTTTGGAAGCACCAGCAAATTGAGGATCTGCCGAAAACCCGTCGTCAATTGTGTGATTTGTTGTAAAAGAATGACGGGAAAGGTCATATTGGTGGCTAAAGAACTATTGTCACTTGCGTATTACAAAAATATGCCGTTTCAAGGCAACAGCACATTGAAGATACATCGGAAAGGCATTGTTGTCGGTATAGTTCGTTATAATTAAATGTCAGTAAATAGCAAACCTACGATGAACGCTTTCAGGAGATGGTGAAAAAGAAAATCTGGTGGTAACTCATTCATGGCCTGCGTAGCGTAATTCGTAGAGCTGCAGAATCTTAAGACACCACTTCCTGTATTGCTAGTTCACGTGTCAATGGATGGAAGCTTTTTTGCTAACCTATGAGTTTCCTAGTCGGTTCTGGTACTTTCTTCTTAGTTCAATAAAGGTATGTTCTGTAATATTCAATGTTTCGTAAATATTCGATGTTACGTTACATGCAAGACAGCCTGCACTACGTGGAGTAAGACATTTTCCACTTCCTTCTTTTAAGTTTTGTATTTCACATGTTGTAAAGGGTCTGCTACTGAATAGGAACAGTGATTAACTAAGAATGACTTTAGAGCTTTACTAAAAAGTGAGACCGATTAAATCATTTTTATCTTATGTCGAGAACCGTAGCAAATTTATATCGAGCTATTTGTAATGTAACTTTTAATATGCGACACCCTTATTGACTGGACATGGTACTTTTCTTTTTGCCTTCTAACATGTTGGTAGATACTGGAGTTTTAATTTATGCATACTACAGACAGAACATGATTAGCATATGGACATTGGAGGGAATGTGCGTTTTGATACATCTACATCTACATGACTGCTCTGCAATTCACATTTAAGTGCTTGGCAGAGGGTTCGTCGAACCAAAATCATACTGTCTCTCTACCATTCCACTCCCGAACAGCGCGCGAGAAAAACGAACACCTAAACCTTTCTGTTCGAGCTCTGATTTCTCTTATTTTATTTTGATGATCATTCCTACCTATGTAGGTTGGGCTCAACAAAATATTTTCGCATTCGGAAGAGAAAGTTGGTGACTGAAATTTCGTAAGTAGATCTCGCCGCGACGAAAAACGTCTTTGCTTTAATAACTTCCATCCCAATTCGCGTATCATATCTGCCACACTCTCTCCCCTATTACGTGATAATACAAAACGAGCTGCCCTTTTTTGCACCCTTTCGATGTCCTCCGTCAATCCCACCTGGTGAGGATCCCACACCGCGCAGCAATATTCTAACAGAGGACGAACGAGTGTAGTGTAAGGTGTCTCTTTAGTGGACTTGTTGCATCTTCTAAGTGTCCAACCAATGAAACGCAACCTTTGGCTCGCCTTCCCCACAATATTATCTATGTGGTCTTTCCAACTGAAGTTGTTCAAATGGTTCAAATGGCTCTGAGCACTATGGGACTCAACTGCTGTGGTCATAAGTCCCCTAGAACTTAGAACTACTTTAAACCTAACTAACCTAAGGACATCACACACATCCATGCCCGAGGTAGGATTCGAACCTGCGACCGTAGCGGCCGTGCGGTTCCAGACTGTAGCGCCTTTAACGGCTCGGCCACACCGGCCGGCACTGAAGTTGTTCGTAATTTTAACACCCAGGTACTTAGTTGAATTGATAGCCTTGAGAATTGTACTATTTATCGAGTAATCGAATTCCAACGGATTTCTTTTGGAACTCATGTGGATCACCTCACACTTTTCGTTATTTAACGTCAACTGCCACCTGCCACACCATACAGCAATCTTTTCTAAATCGATTTGCAACTGATACTGGTCTTCGGATGACCTTACTAGACGGTAAATTACAGCATCATCTGCGAACAACCTAAGAGAACTGCTCAGATTGTCACCCAGGTCATTTATATAGATCAGGAACAGCAGAGGTCCCAGGACGCTTCCCTGGGGAACACCTGATATCACTTCAGTTTTACTCGATGATTTGCCGTCTATTACAACGAACTGCGACCTTCCTGACAGGAAATCACGAATCCAGTCGCACAACTGAGACGATACCCCATAGGCCCGCAGCTTGATTAGAAGTCGCTTGTGAGGAACGGTGTCAAAAGCTTTCCGGAAATCTAGAAATACGGAATCAACTTGAGATCCCCTGTGGATAACGGCCATTGCTTCGTGCGAATAAAGAGCTAGCTGCGTTGCACAAGAACGATGTTTTCTGAAACCATGCTGATTACGTATCAATAGATCGTTCCCTTCGAAGTGATTCATAATGTTTGAATACAGTATATGCTCCAAAACCCTACCGCAAACCGACGTCAATGATATAGGTCTGTAGTTCGATGGATTACTCCTACTACCCTTCTTAAACACTGGTGCGACCTGCGCAATTTTCCAATCTGTAGGTACAGATCTATCGGTGAGCGAGCGGTTGTGTATGAGTGCTAAGTAGGGAGCTATTGTATCAGCGTAATCTGAAAGGAACCTAATCGGTATACAATATGGACCTGAAGACTTGCCCGTATCAAGCGATTTGAGTTGCTTCGCAACCCCTAAGGTATCTACTTCTAAGAAACTCATGGTAGCAGCTGTTCGTGTTTCAAATTCTGGAATATTCCATTCATCTTCCCTGGTTAAGGAATTTCGGAAAACTGCGTTCAATAACTCCGCTTCAGCGGCACAGTCGTCGGTAACAGTGCCATCGGCACTGTGCAGCGAACGTATTGACTGCGTCTTGCCGCTTGTGTACTTTACATACTACCAGAATTTCTTCGGATTTTCTACCAAATTTCGAGACAATGTTTCGTTGTGGAACCAATTAAAGGCATCTCGCAATGAAGTCCGTGCCAAATTTCGCGCGTCTGTAAATTTTAGCCAATCTTCGGGATTTCGCGTTCTTCTGAACTTCGCATGCTTTTTTCGTTGCCTCTGCAACAGCGTTCGGACTTGTTTTGTGTACCATGGGGGATCAATTCCATCTCTTACCAATTTATGAGGTATGAATCTCTCAATTGCTGTTGCTACTATATCTTTGAATTTGAGCCACATCTCGTCTACATTTGCATAGTCAGATCGGAAGGAATGGAGATTGTCTCTTAGGAAGGCTTCTAGTGACACTTTATCCGCTTTTTTAAATAAAATTATTTTGCGTTTATTTCCGGTGGATTTGGAAGAAACGGTATTGAGCCTAGCTACAACGACCTTGTGATCACTAATCCCTGTATCAGTCATGATGCTCTCTATCAGCTCTGGATTGTTTGTGGCTAAGAGGTCAAGTGTGTTTTCGCAACCATTTACAATTCGCGTGGGTTCGTGGACTAACTGCTCGAAATAATTTTTGGAGAAAGCATTTAGGACAATCTCGGAAGATGTTTTCTGCCTACCACCGGTTTTGAACAAGTATTTTTGCCAACATATCGAGGGAAGGTTGAAGTCCCCACCAACTATAACCGTATGAGTGGGGTATTTATTTGTTACGAGACTCAAATTTTCTCTGAACTGCTCAGCAACTATATCATCGGAGTCCGGGGGTCGGTAGGAGCCAATTATTAACGTAGTTCGGCTGTTAAGTATAACCTCCACCCATACCAGTTCGCACGGAGTATCTACTTCGACTTCACTACAAGATAAACCACTACTGACAGACACAAACGCTCCACCACCAATTCTGCCTAATCTATCTTTCCTAATCTGAGACTTCGTAAAAATTTCTGCAGAACTTATTTCAGGCTTAAGTCAGCTTTCTGTACCTATAACGATTTCAGCTTCTGTGCTTTCTATTAGCGCTTGAAGCTCAGGGACTTTCCGAGCACAACTACAACAGCTAACGTTGGAATTTTGCACGCGTCCATTTCGTAAAGTGTGTGATTTGCAAACAACATAATGCCGACAACTCGCGCTGACGCTCGCTGCGATCGCGTGTACTACGATAAGGCACAAAAAAAAAAAAAATGGTTCAAAAAGGCTCTGAGCACTATGGGACTCAACTGCTGAGGTCATTATTCCCCTAGAACTTAGAACTAGTTAAACCTAACTAACCTAAGGACATCACAAACATCCACGCCCGAGGCAGGATTCGAACCTGCGACCGTAGCGGTCTTGCGGTTCCAGACTGCAGCGCCTTTAACCGCACGGCCACTTCGGCCGGCGATAAGGCACACAGTACCGTATGTACTACTCGCATCGTTTCTGAGCCATCAGCTGCGCGTTGAACTCGGCACGCTTAACGTTTTTGTTGGAAATCACGGTCTGAGTGCCCACGGCTTTAGCCTTATATTCACGTTTCTCACAGCTCACCAGCAGTGAATTCATTGCCTTGAAAATTACAGGGTAGGTCCGAAGTCCACAGCCGTATGGCAGAGGTTGTTCACGAAGATATTCTAAGTATTTTGGTACAATGGACCCGTGGTGTGCAGCGGCTCATTACGGAATGCTAAGGCAATTATGACTTATTCGGTTCGTTATCCCAGTCACCTTTGCTTCTGCGAAAACATCTTCACAACAGTGAAAACCCCTGTTATATACGATCACCAAAATGTATACACACACAAAAGTTTTGCATCACCTCGGTTCAGAGAGTAACGGAACCTGTACAGAAAATTGGAATAGAGACCAACATAAACATTATTTCTGCTCTTTTCATTGCTCATGAGAAGCACAGATTGTATGTTGTACCGTCATACAGCGAGACCTTCAAGGTGGTGGTCCAGATTGCTGTACACACCGGTACCTCTAATAACCAGTAACATGTCCTCTTTCATTAATGCATGCCTGTATTCGTCGTGGCATACTATCCACAAGTTCATCAAGACACTGTTGGTCCAGATTGTCCCACTCCTCAACGGCGATTCGGCCTAGATCCCTCAGAGTGGTTGGTGGGTCACGTCGTCCATAAACAGCCCTCTTCAATCTATCCCAAGCATTTTCAAATGGTTCAAATGGCTCTGAGCACTATGGGACTTAACTTCTGTGGTCATCAGTCCCCTAGAACTTAGAACTACTTAAACCTAACGACATCACACACATCCATGCCCGAGGCAGGATTCGAACCTGCGACCGTAGCAGTCGCGCGGTTCCGGACTGAGCGCCTTAACCGCGAGACCACCGCGGCCGGCCCAAGCATTTCCGATAGGGTTAATGTCTGGAGAACATGCTGACCACTCTAGTCGAGCGATGTCGTTATCCTGAAGGTTCACAAGATGCGCACGATGGGGGCGCGAATTGTCGTCCATGAAGCCGATTGCCTCGCCAATATGCTGCCGATATGGTTACACTATCGGTCGGAGGATGACATTCAAGTATCGTACAGCCGTTACGGCGCGTTCCATGACCACCAGCGTCGTACGTCGGCTCGACATTATGCCACCCCAAAACAGCAGGGAACCTCCACGTGCCGGCCTTGGTGGCCGCGCGGTTCTAGGCGCTACAGTCTGCAACCGCGCGACCGCTACTTGTTTTCATCTGCGTGTAACAAAAAATGGTCAGGTGCGAGTACGTCTTGAGCATTGAAGGTTCCCTACAAGATTAATTATGTATATAGACGTTTTATCCATTCTGGGAATAGAGGATCTTGACAATTTTTGCCTGATATCGACACTGATGGTGAAACGATGCCGGTCCAGTGAATTCAAGGACTTTCGAGAATGTTTTAATTTCTAGTTTTCGGTCGGAATACAAATTACGAAAGGAATATTTTTTCGTGTGATATTGTTATGAATTAATAATTTCGGATTCTCCCTTGCCTGATATCGACACTGATGCTGAAACGATGCCGGTCCAGTGAATTCAAGGACTTTCGAGAATGTTTTAATTTCTAGTTTTCGGTCGGAATACAAATTACAAAAGGAATATTTTTTCGTGCGGTATTGTTATGAATCAGTAATTTCGGATTCTCCCTTTACTTTTGCTGTGAAACCACATTTCGCGTAAAATTCCATGATTCTAGGTCAGTGAGAAGTACTTTATAGGTTTTGATGACTGAGGTTTCGAGTATGACAATACTTGACATAAATGTTCGTATCTTCCGACTGAACTGACTCAGAAACTTAAAATTTTTACGTCGTCAGTGGACAGTAGACCTTAATGTGTGACATGAATCTGAGCTCGATACGCCAGCCTGTTCCAGAGAAAAAGGGCATTAACGGAGGGACATACAAACAGGCAGACGGATAAAAAATGACAAAAATAATTTTGGTGTTATGTAATTATATATTGCATATACTACGAAACTTCGGTTCTTGCCAGATTTCATAATTGTAGGAGGGTGGGCAGTACCGCAAAAGTTCTGATGAGTGTGTTTTCTAGTATCAAAATATGTTATGTAAATTACCGTATCTTTTGACTGAATTGACTTTGACAGTGCATAAGTTTTAAACGTATAAGGGCCATAGACCTTAATATGTCACTCAAACTTGATACATCTTATCGTTCATGAGAGAACGGATTCTTATCTGTCAGGCAAACAGACAAATAGACAGACATATAGACAGACAGATAGCGATCCGTTTTTAACGATCGAGGCACGTAATCCCAAAAATACAAAGTATCGCGACACCCCTCAGATTGAAAAGTAGTGCGATGTGGTTGCCGTTTCGACAGAAGCAGCTCACCATTACGGCGATATGCACTCTCTTAGTGCTTTCAGTTAACCCACACACGAGGTTCATATCCCCTGACTTCTTCAATAAACCCATCCATACTGAAAATGAATGCTTCCCATTTCGGCGTGGCGGTACAGCAATCTTTAAAAAGGAGTCGCAGGTTGCATCATGTTCTTTATTAACTCAAGAACGAAGCGTTTCGCCCTTTTATAGGCCATCTTCAGGTTATGTTAAAAAATCAGAAATTTCATGCCAAAACGCATCCGTCCAAGAAGGTATGATACCGAATGAAACGTACTAAAAGTATCTTGTTGCTTGGAACGGAAGGACGTCTTTTATCATCAAACATGTGATATTTGCAAATTAACAGAGTTTCTTTAGTTTGAACAGTTTTTCCTCTCTTGAAAATGAAAATTTGTTTTGGTTTCCAGTAGCTTTTACTAGACGACAGGCATAGCAGCGCAGTACAAGACCTCGCGTGCACTGTAAACACAGCCGTACGCTTGAATGGCACCAGAGGCCCGTCCGTATTCACACAGTGCATACATATCCGGCAGAAAATTTCTGATTTTTTAACATAACATGATGATGCCCTGTCCGGGCAAAACGTGTTGTTCTCGAGTTAATAAAAAACACTGTGCAACCTAGTACTGGATCTTTTTTCTAATACTATCCACGCTGCTAGGTTTCACTGTTAACACATTCTCTGGCAATGTGAACTAAAAACATGGCCACAGTGGCAACACCGTCGTGTCTACGCACAAGATGGTGTTGTTAACTGTTTACGGAACAATATTCATGGGAGTGGGGCGCTGTCACTCGCTGCACGTCCGTAAGCCAATGGCTGCATAGCACAACAATTAAACATTGACCAGCACTATACTCGTACATCTCGCGAAGTATCACTGTGTCATCATTTATTCACAATGTAATATGGGTAAATTAGCGTTTAATCAGAATATACCACTAGTCGCTTTAATTTGATGTTTCACTTTTTTGTCGTAATCTAATGTTGTGTACCGCATTTGACACCATGTCGTCTCGTTAGCACATGACGACCCGTTTATCGCGGTACCTTTGAAGGTCAAACCCATTAGACAGAATAACCTTGAAATCCAGTTCTGCACGACAAAATGTGTGACGTTTTTCGCAATACTGGTATTATTTGTGTTCTTTATAGCATCGCAAAAATTGCTGTATAATTACGCGTTTGACAATATTGACAATGGGGTATTTGTTGTACGTTGGAACACTTTGACTTTCGCCTCAAGCCACCCCTGAATTAGAAGAGGAAGAGCTAATTTTAGACCGAAATACCGACGAAGAAATGTGTGTTCGCAGGTAAAACACTCGACTCTACAACTCCACCAAGCTCCGTGTCCACTTGCAGTAGATTGCACACCACTCAGCTTCAATATTCTGCTTGCACGTTTCGTCACTGTTTCTATTAACGCTGTCGCACTTTTCTCCTTCTCATCATCTCTTCACGAATGCCTGCGAAGGCGTTTCCTGCTGTCACTTTCCTAGTTTGCACTGCGAGGTAACAACGCGCATTACCTCTGTCTGGAACGTGGCAGTACAGGTCACGCGATCACTTCAGTTCCCCGAGACGTAACCTAGCAGTACTAAAATCAACCTTGAGAGCAAAGGGTAAAGCGGGCATTACTGTAGTCAGCACGATCTACGGTAAACGAGTGGAACAAGTTTGTTTCCAAACAACGAACAGACTGCATACTTTCGACATTTGCACTGTTGTGAAGATGTTCGGTTTTAAGTGCAATAAAATAGAATAATAGAATAATAAATCTAACGAAACTAAATCTGTAATGAACCACCGCAGACCCCGATAGTCTTACACTAAATCATTCAAAAAATATTCCTCTTCAGCTTCCGAAATTTTCTCGGTGGAATTCGTGTCGACCCTGATGATAACTCTGACGACCGTGACAGTACTTTCACTTGGTGTACCTAATGATGATTCTCCTTAAATCTGGCTAAATTCAATGTTATGGGCGTAAAGTACAGAGCGAACCCAACAGATTTCAACATTTCTGGTGAACTGTCGTTTACGATACGGAGCAGAACGGGCAATTGAAACAATTAAAAGGTAGGGAAAACTTAAACTTGTCGAGAGGATTCTAGGGAAACTTCAGTGCGATTGAATAGAGTCTACTGCGGCCAGTCAGTGTGTCCTTATGAAGTTGGTCTGATGGAGGATTTCGATGAAATTCATGTGGAAGTATTGCAACAAGTGGGTAACTATAAAAAGTCTTAAGCAGTTACTCAGGGTACTTAAATCGCAACCTATGGAAGGAAGTTGGCTTACTCGAAACTCCATACTGATTAAACTTTGAACCCGTATTAGAGACTACTGCGCAACTATCGCACTGTCACTACTGAATATTGAATGAATACGGATTACCAGGTAAGTGTGAATGGGACATTCTCCGTCGCTACATTCACGAATTTATTAGTCAATGCCAAGAACTTAATATCTGCAGCATAGTGCCCAGAGTCGATCGCGGTCCTCTGGTTTGGAGCCGTGTGGAGGGTCTAAACCAGAGGCTCAGACGACTCTGCGACTATAATGGTTGCAAATTCATCGACCTCCGTTATTGGGTGGAGAACTGTAGGGCCCCCCTAGACAGGTCAGGCGTGCACTACACACCGGAAGCAGCTACTAGGGTAGCAGAGTACGTGTGGCGTGCACACGGGGGTTTTTTAGGTTAGAGGGACCCCCCCTTGGGCGAAACGATAAAATACCTGACGGCTTACCAGAGAGGACATTATCATCGTTGATAAAGAACGTCCGTCCTCAGAGACCAAAAACAGGAAAAGTTAACGTAATATTGGTAAACTGCAGGAGTATCCAGGGCAAGGTTCCTGAATTAGTATCTCTTATTGAAGGAAATAGTGCGCATATAGTATTAGGAACGGAAAGTTGGTTAAAACCGGAAGTGAACAGTAACGAAATCCTAGACACAGAATGGAATATATACCGCAAGGATAGGAGAAACGCCAATGGTGGAGGAGTATTTATAGCAGTAAAGAATTCAATAATATCCAGTGAAGTTATTAGCGAATGCGAATGTGAAATAATCTGGGTTAAGTTAAGTATCAAAGGTGGGTCAGATATGATAGTCGGATGCTTCTATAGACCACCTGCATCAGCAACCGTAGTAGTTGAGCGCCTCAGAGAGAACCTGCAGAACGTCGTGAAGAAGTTTCGTGATCATACTATTGTAATAGGGGGAGACTTCAATCTACCAGGTATAGAATGGGATAGTCACACAATCAGAACTGGAGCCAGGGACAGAGACTCTTGTGACATTATCCTGACTGCCTTGTCCGAGAATTACTTCGAGCAGATAGTTAGAGAACCAACTCGTGAAGCTAGCGTTTTAGACCTCATAGCAACAAATAGACCGGAACTTTTCGACTCCGTGAATGTAGAAGAGGGTATCAGTGATCATAAGTCAGTGGTTGCATCAATGACTACAAGTGTAATAAGAAATGCCAAGAAAGGAAGGAAAATATATTTGCTTAACAAGAGTGATAGGGCACAAATCGCAGAATATCTGAGTGACCACCATCAAACGTTCATTTCTGAGGAAGAGGATGTGGAACAAAAATGGAAAAAATTCAGAAACATCGTCCAGTACGCCTTAGATAAGTTCGTACCGACTAAGGTCCAAAGCGAGGGGAAAGATCCACCGTGGTATAACAATCATGTACGAAAGGTACTACGGAAACAAAGAAAGCTTCATCATAGGTTTAAGAGTAGTCGAATCATAGCTGATAAGGAAAAGCTGAACGAAGCGAAAAAGAGCGTAAAGAGAGCAATGAGAGAAGCATTCAACGAATTCGAACATAAAACATTGGCAAACAATCTAAACAAGAACCCTAAAAAGTTTTGGTCATATGTAAAATCGGTAAGCGGATCTAAATCCCCTATTCAGTCACTCGTTGACCACGATGGAACCGAAACAGAGGACGACCGAAGAAAGGCAGAAATACTGAATTCAGTGTTCCGAAACTGTTTCACTGCGGAAAATCGTAACACGGTCCCTGACTTCAGCCGTCGCACGGACGCCAAAATGGAAAATATTGAAATAAACGATATCGGAATTGAAAAACAACTGCTATCACTTAGTAGCGGAAAAGCATCCGGACCAGACGAGATACCCTTAAGATTCTACAGTGATTATGCTAAAGAACTTGCCCCCTTTCTATCAGCAATTTATCGTAGATCGCTGGAAGAACGTAAAGTACCTAGCGACTGGAAGAAAGCGCAGGTCGTTCCCATTTTCAAGAAGGGTCATAAATCAGATGCGAATAATTATAGGCCTATTTCGCTTACGTCAATCTGTTGTAGAATAATGGAACATGTTTTGTGTTCTCGTATTATGACGTTCTTAGATAATACAAATCTCCTTCATCATAACCAACATGGATTCCGCAAACAGAGATCATGTGAAACTCAGCTCGCCCTATTTGCCCAAGAAATTCACAGTGCCGTAGACACTGGCGAGCAGATTGATGCCGTATTCCTGGACTTCAGGAAGGCATTTGATACGGCTCCGCACTTACGTTTAGTGAAAAAAATACGAGCTTACGGAATATCGGACCAGGTTTGTGATTGGATTCAGGATTTCCTAGAAGAAAGAACACAACATGTCATTCTTAACGGTTCAAAATCTGCAGATGTAGAGGTAATTTCGGGAGTACCGCAGGGAAGCGTGATAGGACCTTTATTGTTTACAATATACATAAATGACTTAGTTGACAACATCGGTAGCTCCGTGAGGCTATTTGCAGATGACACGGTTGTCTACAAGAAAGTAGCAACATCAGAAGACTCGTACGTACTCCAGGAGGACCTGCAGAGGATTAATGCATGGTGCGACAGCTGGCAGCTTTCCCTAAACGTAGATAAATGTAATATAATGCGCATACATAGGGGCAGAAATCCATTCCAGTACGATTATGCCATAGGTGGTAAATCATTGGAAGCGGTAACGACCGTAAAATACTTAGGAGTTACTATCCGGAGCGATCTGAAGTGGAATGATCACATAAAACAAATAGTGGGAAAAGCAGGCGCCAGGTTGAGATTCATAGGAAGAATTCTAAGAAAATGTGACTCATCGACGAAAGAAGTAGCTTAAAAAACGCTTGTTCGTCCGATTCTTGAGTATTGCTCATCAGTATGGGACCCTTACCAGGTTGGATTAATAGAAGAGATAGACATGATCCAGCGAAAAGCAGCGCGATTCGTCATGGGGACATTTAGTCAGCGCGAGAGCGTTACGGAGATGCTGAACAAGCTCCAGTGGCGGACACTTCAAGAAAGGCGTTACGCAATACGGAGAGGTTTATTATCGAAATTACGAGAGAGCACATTCCGGGAAGAGATGGGCAACATATTACTACCGCCCACATATATCTCGCGTAATGATCACAACGAAAAGATCCGAGAAATTAGAGCAAATACGGAGACTTACAAGCAGTCGTTCTTCCCACGCACAATTCGTGAATGGAACAGGGAAGGGGGGATCAGATAGTGGTACAATAAGTACCCTCCGCCACACACCGTAAGGTGGCTCGCGGAGTATAGATGTAGATGTAGAACTGGTACAAAGTACCTTCTGTCATGCACTGTGGTGATAACGTCAGATCAAGTTAGAGGACGTCGGTTCAGGGAAATTCCTGGCAAAGAATCTGCAACTGGAAATGCACCGTTGTTGATATATGCTCACACAAGTGTTGCCAAATAGCGTCTAGTGCAAGGAATCATCAACCGGTGCCGTGTTGGTGGCGAGGATGTCTGAAGCCGCGATAATCATTCGCAAGACGCCTGGATTTTCCTAGAGTGTGAACCAAACAGTCCTTCAAGGATGTCAATTGTATAATGATGTTGAAGACAGAAATTCACTGTAGAAGTTCAAGAAAACAAGATTGTTTAACATATAATTTCTGTTTTCGTTTTCATTATTTCCTCAGTTTACAATTACAGATCTATTTGTTAGAATAAAAGTCCTTCCACGCTTTAGATGCATTACAAAAATTTAAAACGCGTCGCCGTTAGATTTTGTTATTAAAAATATTGTACCTTACAATACCAAATTCCGACTATGTTATTGCAGTGTTGTTTCTATACGCGCCTTAACGTCTTAGAAAGCTAATCGAATTACGGTATTCTAACATAGTATTTTAAGTAACTTTAATCCAGTAAGTGAAACAGAAAAATCACGTCTAACGAAACCCCAGCAGTGGACAGGAATACTGCATTTCCACAGCTTCAAGAGTGGTAATATTGGTGGTGGTTATCTAAATGGTTCAAAAGGCTCTGAGCACTGTGGGACTTAACTTCTAAGGTCATCAGTCCCCTCGAACTTAGAACCACTTAAACCTAACTAACCTAAGGTCATCACACACATTCATGCCCGAGGCAGGTTTCGAACCTGCTACCGTAGCGGTCGCGCGGTTTCAGACTGTAGTGCCTAGAACCGCTCGGCCACCCCGGCCGGCGGTTATCTAATTAACTGTCGTTTTGTAGCCGTAGTTCCACAAGGCTGCATTTCCGACCTTTGGTTACCTGACAAATTTTATTAAATGTGATATACCCTACCCTTTTCTGTTGGTATTATCAGGTTTCTTTTCTGAAACATGTAAGTAGCTGGATGAGATGTAATAAAAGATCGCTGCCGATTTCCGGAAGAATGGGTTTATAGTTATGTCGGCAATAGGAATTATTTGCACTTTTATGTAAACAGTAACATCGTCAGATTTAAAAAAAAAAATTGAGCTGCATTTGCCCGCAGAGGCAGAGGGATTTCCACTGACTGCTGTGTCAGTGGTCTGCCATGGGTACCTGAGACCACCGTTGACAGAATCAAGCGACGTTGTAGACAACCAGTGAGTGAGATACGGGCGTGGGACGGATCGTCATACGCGATAACTAACACCAGGTGACGGGCCACAGAGGTCAACGTGGGTGGAAACACCGCTCTCACTAGGGAAGCTCCATGACTCAATGTATTAACATCGAATTAAAATCGTTGTAAGATACAGAGGAGTGGCCGACCATCAAGGTTATTTATCTCTAAAACTCTACATTTCTGTGCAAAGGCACAAGCCACTGAAGAGCCATTTCCATGGAGCAGACCAGCAGATTCACAAGAGAAATTATTTACCAAATCGTTTAAAGGTATATGTACTAAAGAAAGCAGCATCATGTTTCTCAAAGCAGTAGTTGCTGTACTGCAGTACGCTCCTTCCCTTATTCGCCATCGAAGTACAAATTTGGGGATTCGGTGAGGTGAATAAAAACATAGATCAGTAAAACAGTGCGTACAATTCTCAAGGTCGACTTGTGGATCTGCTACATAATTTTCTGCGCAGCTGCAGTGCAGCAAGCGAATACCAAAAACTACAGTGATCATTTTACCTGTGTGTCAGCCGCAAGTTATTCCATTTCACTGTATTTCAAACACTTCATTGAAAAGAAACCTTTTCACTTCGATGATGAATAAGGGAAGAACATATGACAACATAGAAACTTCTACGTTGGGAAATTTACTTCTGATAATAACTAATTAAGATATTTTTAGCAATTGGCGTATTGCCTGCTGGAAGCATGAGACCTTTGTACTGGCTCAAATGGCTCTGAGCACTATGGGACTTAACAGCCGTGGTTATCAGTCCCCTAGAACTTAGAACTACTTAAACCTAACTAACCTAAGGACATCACACACATCCATGCCCGAGGCAGGATTCGAACCTGCGACCGTAGCAGTCGCGCGGTTCCGGACTGCGCGCCTAGAACCGCGAGACCACCGCGGCCGGCAGACCTTTGTACTGTTTGCATAATAATTTATTACATCAATGATCACTTAGACGTATATAAAAGAATTAATATTACCGGTTTCAGCACATAGTTTCCGTCTTCAGATCTACTTAATCCACAAAAATGTTCATACTGACAAACAAATGTAGTTAGGCACTCTGAACATCATAAAGTAATTTCACATATTAAGAAAATCTGAAGGCGACAACTGTTTGCCAAAATAAGAAGTGCAAATATTTTTTTATGAACAGGGTGTAATGGGTATAAATGCAGACATTTTTATGCATGGCAACTTAACATTTACACACATCAGTGTTGTTTTTCTCTACATCGAACAGTCTTCACACAAGCATGTTCCAAGCTTTACGACCTATTGTTTTCTGTACAGCTGTAACATGCTCTGCTGTCGTAACTGCGCTGCAAAGTGAACTATGCCTGTCAGTGTAGACTTCCCGTTTTGTATCGATGCATCGACATGTCAAACCTTACCTGCAGCCTCGGGGAGAGTAGACATTAATGGTCTGCTTGTGACACACATACGTGGAGGTACTACCAAACCTAAAAATATACGACTTGTAATAGCTATAATCATTAGTCTGCAAAGACGTAAATACTGGTGTAATATTGTTTAGTATACCATCTTCAGTCATCAACAGCAATTCTGCATTTATACCTACATTACACCCTCTATACAAGAGATCATTGACCTAATACCGTACCTCATTATGACTCATGTGAATGTGCTACACATCAATGTCGGCTACACGATAATGTTTCTTCTGCCGATTGTGTTTCCTTACTCTTTAGATTTTTGAAACACACAAACATCGATTGTACACAGATACAGATAAATGGCCTTGACTAGTGGTAGAACAGACATCTCTGCAATTTATGATTTTTATACGGTTTTAGATGTTCGACTTGCGGTATTTCCCCCGTGAGAGCTTACGACTGATGGCCGTAGTTGACAAACACTGTGCAGTCTGGCAATGTTGCTCCGGCAGTAGCTGCGCTGCCATGCATCCGTGTCTGAGCCAGGAATCCTAACGAAGAATTTTTACACAATGATAATGTTGTGAAATCCGAAATCATCTGTAGCAATTACACACATAATTTTGCCTAGATAGCAAATTATTTTATTAATTTCTTTGTGACACAACGTACTAAAGCAGTAATAAAATAATTTGTAATGTTATGTATAAGAATATTTCCTAACAACAATGCTGGTAATGTGACATCAATGCGACACAGGTTCCACGTGCTATCTTTGGCACTGTCTGTCGCCATCTGCATTTTGCCGTTTAGTACATGCGGCTCGGGGTGTTGAAAGCCTAATCGCAATGATATGTGTAATGTACTAAGCATCTTTTGCATAAGGTTGAATTATTCCTTGATTGTTATTTAGTTGGACTTATCTCAGCATGCTGTATTTAAAGTGGATGCCTCTCGAAATTTTCAAAATTTCCCGACGGAGTAAATGAACTTCTTCGTAAACTTCGTATCTGGAGGGATACTCAAAACTGATTATTGGACTATGGAAACAGTGGATAAATGTTGTGCATCAACGATTAAAACCCTGGTAATTATGAAAACTTGATCAATAAATGCAGTAACAAATAGCGGCAGCCTCGTGGAAAGAACCAACGTGCTTTCGGTTGACTGTTTAGGCGAGCGGTAAAACTTTACTCACTCGATGAAGTTGGTTAATCAGTACACATGTTGCCTCTGTTCATTTAATAAGCAAATTGACAGTAAATGCACGCTATGAACATATACGAAACGTACAGGTATCGGCTCATCAACGGAAACGACTCGGTGTAAGATGTTTATGTCTAAGGGCCGAATTTTGTTAACATGCTTCTTCGCTATACACGGTACACAGTAAGCATCGTTGTTGGTAATTGTAAAACTGGACTGAAGATGAGCTACATCAAATTCTCCCCTGGCCACAATATTTTAAATTTTTAATGTTTTGCCAAGAAAGTAAATGTTGAGATGATTCCTTTACAAAGCCACGGCACTAATACCGATTACTCTTCCCCGTTACTCAGCCAGTTTATAGACTAATTGATTGAACTCAAGTGATGTCTATGTGGAAAAGCAGCTAAGCAATAGCCTTCCTTCCTTACTTCCTCCCTTCCTTCCTTCCTTTTGGCGGTGAACCTATGAATACTTGGAGAGTGATCGGTACTGTCTCGAATGTTATCGGAAAATCGTTACCTGCAAACCCATTATTAAACGTAGCGATAATGTAACTGTCGGAAAATATTTACTATTCGTGCAATGGATTCACTGCTTATTTTGAAAAACATTTGTGTTCTTCGTAGAGCATGTGTGTTTTAGACAATATTAAGTTCCTCCCTTCCCTCTTGCTCAAATAGCACAAAACGCAGCAAGACTGGAATTTGAGACAGATCCGCGCTCAATTCGAATGTCACATGAGCGACAGTATGTCTGTAACACCGCATAGATTGAGTACAGTTTTAGGTGGTTTTCACACCCGTCTAGGGAAACTCCATGTAGAGAACTGCGGGAGAGACATAACACAGAAAATATCAGTCCACACGCAACAAAATTTGAAAGATTCACAGGCGGACAAATCTTCCCCTAATTTAACAGCAGCCTGTTGTGGGAAGGAGCACATCGGCCAATGTAATAAAATTAATTGCAAAATTATCGGTGGGTAGTAGCTCATCAGTAAAGGTTTTAGTGCGAGCCGATTCATTAAGTGATGCATAAAGCTCTAAGAGAGTTTCTTTTTCTCCCTCGCTAGTAAGACTGACTGCCTTCGGTCTGATTGTGAAGCGTATTTGTAGTAGCTGGAGCTTTGCGTCACGAAACTCTCATTCCTTTTAATTTTCGGCCCAGAATTCATGGTCCTGCTCGCATTCGGGCAGGCGTGATCCGTAGACGCCTTTAATGTTTGGGAAAGACCAGTCAGCCACTGCTCAACACATCTCTTACAGTAAAGCTGGAATCTGAAGGAATGACTTCCAGTTTCTCATTATTTGTGAACTGCATATTTTGAAACCAAAATGTACAGAAATTTCTGGGACTACACCCGGCTTCTGTGACTCTACACAGCTTTGAGGTAATATGCTTTGAAAATCTCCACCCACCGAAGCTCGCTAACAGCTGTTCTGTATCAGGCGAGAAATATAGTTGGTCACTATAGGCGACAAAATCGATTCTAAATAACGATATACAGAACAATAGAGTACTCAACTACAGCAAGTAAATAGCCACACAAAATTAATACGAAGACAGTTGATTTTCATGGCAACAAGCTCATGCAGGTAAGAATATTAATGTCACCATTTTGCTTGTAATATTTCACCAGTTTCTAAATCTTTGTCGGCTTCGAACGTTCATTGAGTATCAAAATAGCAGGAATACTTTTGGGGATCGATCTTCATAAATGCTGAATAGTTGCTAATTGGATTTTACGCCACTCGTCACAGAGAAACTGCTCCGGTTTCTTGAAAACTTGAAAACCGTGGAGGAAGATAGCGTACATATAATATTTACGAGGGTTATTCCAAAAGTAAGGTCCGATCGGTCGCGAAATGGAAACGACTATGAAAATCCGATAAAGCTTTGCACAGATGTGTTGGGTAGTGTCTCTAGTATAACCCCAGTTAGCATCACGTCGCTCTTCTCATTTCTGAGCTCGCAGTGAGTGCGTAAAGATGTCTAGAAAATAGTGTCTGCCGCCAAGTAAGAGGGCCTGGTGAGAAATTTCGCCTGAAGCTATGCAGCCAACATTACATAACTGTCGTGCTGTTTCGTCTTCACGACAATTCTCAGCCGCATTCTGCAGGGGCAATGAAGATGCTCCTGCATCGTTTTCAAATGGAAATGTTAGATTACCCACAATACAGTCCGCAATTGTCTCCCCCTGAGTTTCATCTCTGGTCACATGAACCGCTGTCTTTGACGACAACATTTTGACACAGACAACGAGGTGTAGGCCAGCGTGGAGAATTGGCGGAAAGCACTGGCGGCTGCCTTCTATGATGAGGCTATTGAAAAGTTGGTACAACGCTATGACAAAAGTCTAAGTCAGAACGGCGACTACGTAGAGAAGTAGCTGAAAGGTGTAGCTAATTGTTACAAGTAAAACATTTCTGATGTTCACTGTGGTTTCAATTTGACAATCAATCGGACCTTACTTTTGGAATAACCCTCGTATAAACCAGAGTTCGTAATTGTTTCATAAAAACAAACCTCGTAATTTTGACGGCCAAAGTCTTCACGTAACGACCGAGAGCAGCGGCCTTTGCGTAGATTTGATGCTGCTAACAGACAAGCAACACTGCGTGGAATAACCGCAGTATAGTTTTGTATTGCGATATGAGCTGTTCCACTGGCAGTTTCTTCACATGCCTGGTTCTCTTATTAAGACTAAAATTAATTTTTATCTATTAGCTGATGTTGATTTTGGCTTTCAGAGAAGGTTCGGATGCTATCTGCGAGACAACGTTAACAAACTTTCGATAGGAAACTATTCCAGAAAGTACCGTTGGTACAAGATGCATTCCCTTACGACAGCAGCAGCAACAGATGAACCGTCTATCTCATTTAATGGCCGACCGCTTACTTGAATGCCTCATAGTTCGCTCGCTTTAAAGCCAACCTGCAGCTTCCGCGACATAATCTGTGGTACCTTCTCTTGCACTGCCACGTTCCAAGGAGATCCCCTCACATGCAGGTTGCGGTTTTCATTTGTTCGTCACTTCTGTGCGAAATCTCTGGTAGTTTCTCTGTTCTATTTAAAAGGGGGGACAGGGGATTCGCTGCTGAATTAAGTTGTCTAGCGTTCGCACAAATTCCGAGCCAAAACACACGACATTTGATCGACAGTTCCGCGGATACGCATGTGCAGAGCGTGAAACTTTTGAGATGAAACTCAGTTATTTCTAAATCCCGAATGATGACAACATTCTGTCAGTTGTGCCTTGTTGCATAATTAATAACACTGCTCACAGCTTTGTACGTATTTTACATGAAGATCCACGATGGTAGAGTCTAGTCAATTAAATGAAACATTGAAGGCTCTAGAAGCTTAGTGTTTTACGACGTGTTGTTACTTGAAGCACTAACATACGGCCGGCCGAAGTGGCCGTGCGGTTCTAGGCGCTGCAGTCTGGAACCGCGAGACCGTTACGGTCGCAGGTTCGAATCCTGCCTCGGGCATGGATGTGTGTGATGTCCATAGGTTGGTTAGGTTTAACTAGTTCTAAGTTCTAGGGACTAATGACCTCAGAAGTTGAGTACCATAGTGCTCAGAGCCATTTGAACCATTTTTGAACCAACATACGAGCGCCCGCCCGAATATGCGCGCGCGCGCGCGCGCACACAAACACACACACACACACGCACACACACACACACACACACACACACACACACACACACACACACACACAGAGAGAGAGAGAGAGAGAGAGAGAGAGAGAGAGAGAGAGAGAGAGAGAGAGAGAGAGAGAGACACGCTTTAAATTTCCCTGGTGGCGATACATGATATAGTGAGCAGTATTTCACCCGGAGCCAATGTTGTCAAGCATTATTTACGGCAGACCTACCTCAGAACCAACCCACCTCGCTCCCGGCACTGTTTGGTGACACAGCTGACAACTCTACCGCAAGCGACACCTTGGACAACCGCTTTAATCGTCGGCTGCAGAAAACGAGAGAAACTGAACAGTTGACAAGGTAAAACTTTGTGGTCGTGAAAGTTTGTCATATGGTCGGCAACAGAAAAAGTTGTAACAACAGGTGAAAGCATGGAAAGCTATCGTTCTAATACTGAAAAGGGGTAAACAGGAAAAGCACTATTTTTTATTTAAATGAATTGTACATTGAATCTACATCTACATGCATACACCGCAAGCCACTGTACGATGCATGGCGGACGGTAGCTTGTACCATTACTAGTCTGTTCCTACCCTGTCCCACTCGCACACGTAGAGCAAGGGAAAGCGACAGCCTGTACGCCTCCGTACAAGACCTAATTTCTCGAATCTTACGCTCGTAGTCCTTTCGTGAAATAAATGTTGGCGGCAGTAGGGTCATTCTGCAGTGAGCTTCAAATACCGGTTCACTAAAATTTCTGAACAGTGTTCCCCGAAAAGACGTAGTCTTCCCCCCGAGGATTCCCATTTAAGTGCTTGAAGCATTCCCGTAACATTTGTGTGTCGTTCGAACCTATCGGTAACAAATCTAGCACCCTGCCTATGAATTTCTTCGACGTCCTCCTTTAATCTGACCTGGTGGGGATTCCAAACACTGGAGTAGTACTCAATATTGGATAGAACTGGCACTCTATAAGAATCCTTTATGGATGAACCGCAGATTCCCAATATAAAAAAAATGGCTCTGAGCACTATGGGACTCATTTGCTGAGGTCATAAGTTCCCTAGAACTTAGAACTACTTAAACCTAACTAACCTAAGGACAACACACACATCCATGCCCGAGGCACGATTCGAACCTGCGACCGTAGCGGTCGCGCGGTTCCAGACTGTAGTGCCAGAACCGGCCGGCAGATTCCCAATATCCCCTATAAACCAAAGTAGACCATTGGTCTTAGCTATTACCGCGTGTACGTGCTAGTTACGTTTCATATCAGTTTGCAACGTTAGGCCCAGATATTTAATCCACTTGTCTATGTAAAGCAGTACACCACTAAATATCTATCCGAGCATTACGGGATTCTTTTTCTACTCATCATCATTAACTTGCGTTTTTCTACATTTAGAGGAAACTACCATTCATCATACCAACTAGAAATTTTGTCTATGTCATCTTGTATCCTCCTACAGTCACTAAGCGACGACGTTTTCCATACATCACAGCTCACCTTGTCTGTCAGATAATTTATGTATATAGAGAACAGCAGGTCTCTTATCACAGTTCCCTGCGGCACCCATGATGATATTATACTGTGTCACAGTCGCCGTAGAGGACAACGTCCTGGGTTCCATTCCTTAAGAAGCCTTCGAGCCATTCACATACCTGGCAGTCTGTTCCATGTGCTTGTACCTTCGCTAAAAGTCTACACTGGGGCACCGTGTCAAAGGATATGATTGTACGAATATATTTTAGATTTACGTTATGCCAGTCTCACACCGTGACTTGATTAATCACTTTCATTTAGCTGGTCGGCGAGGTGTTAACGTTTAGGAAACACGTTAAACAACTTCGGTTATAATATGTACGACGCAATCGGGATAAAACATTTTTGAAACACTTAGAGACGATGTGAAAAGGGCATAATACTTTCCGTAAGAAATCCGAATCTTTAGTGTCTAGACTTTTCCGGCAGGAGTCGTCGTATCGCTCTTTCGTTTAACAATCCCCGAGCGCTACTACTCGCCGCCCAGGAGCCTTTCACCTGTTGTTGAGATTGCGTACGGAATGTTCGTATGAACACTCGAGTCGTGCCAAAACCGTCTGAACAATTTGCAGATATTAATAAAATATAAACCTGAAAGTTTACCATAGAGCAGTAGGGGAACAGTGAGTGATTAATCCACTTATTCGCCGAGGCTGCGCGTAATTACACACGAAATAATCGGAGACACCAGTATCGTGATTCTTAGTCAGGACATTCCATTGACGAGCTGTAGTATAATTTGAACAATTATGAAGGCTACTGCGAACTGTTATAGCGTGACAGCTTAATCTGGAAAATCAATACAGCAACGGCAATCTTCAGTGCGAAAGCGAAAGCAAAATTAACAAGCTGACGATATGAACATGCTTCTATCTAGGCCATTGTTACTTACGAGCTCAATACACGAATTAAAAGGACTGGACTATTATTCGGTCCATTCGCCGCAAAGAAAACTATTTGAATCAAGAATCAGCAAAATATAACGGGAGCAAGGTTTGTATCATCGCAAGGTTTGTATCATCAAAGATGTGCGACGGCGATGATAAGACCAAGGGGATGATGTAAATATGCATACGGAGTGTCAAGCGGATTACTCTGACACATTTTTGGGACAGCAGGGTGGTGTATTGCCTTACTGAAATTGGTTATTCAGCGGTTTCTGCAGACGAGTAACTACGTATGAGTTGAAACTTCCTGGCAGATTAAAACTGTGTGCCCGACCGAGACTCGAACTCGGGACCTTTGCCTTTCGCGGGCAAGTGCTCTACCAACTGAGCTACCGAAGCACGACTCACGTCCGGTACTCACAGCTTTACTTCTGCCAGTACCTCGTCTCCTACCTTCCAAACTTTACAGAAGCTCTCCTGCGAAACATGCAGAACTAGCACTCCTGAAAGAAAGGATATTGCGGAGACATGGCTTAGCCACAGCCTGGGGGATGTTTCCAGGTACTGGCAGAAGTAAAGCTGTGAGTACCGGACGTGAGTCGTGCTTCGGTAGCTCAGTTGGTAGAGCACTTGCCCGCGAAAGGCAAAGGTCCCGAGTTCGAGTCTCGGTCGGGCACACAGTTTTAATCTGCCAGGAAGTTTCATATCAGCGCACACTCCGCTGCAGAGTGAAAATCTCATTCTACGTATGAGTTGCCTTACGTAAGCCCACGGCACACGGAACACGGAACGTCAAGTCGAACGTTGAGCATGACGTCATAGCGGGAGAAAAGCACGTAGGGGATTTATTTTATTTATTTATTTATTTATTTATTTCATTAACAGTACAGAGTAACCCACCGCCTTGAAATGTAAAGTGGGTCGGATGCTTCTGAATCTAATAGCGAAGACTTCTCATTGTTACAATCGTATTGGTATGCAGTTGTTAATGCTTTTTTTAAAATAATATAAAGAGTCTTCCCGAGGGTGCAGAGAAATATGTAGCTTGAGAGATATTCTGGACGTGCGTCTGAACGTTGACCAATGAGAGGGGAGAACGCCAACTATCTCACATGCACGCCATCTCTCTTCAGTACACTGTGACCAGACGCCATCTTGGCTTTTAGTTGAAACCCAAATGTACAGATGCAACAAATCTTGCGATTAAGAATCGGTTTTCGAGAGAGCATCGATGCTCTCTCGAAAACCCATTGTTAATCGCAAGATTTGCTGCAATAAAATAACGGGAAATAATATGAAAGTATGCCGTTTCAAGGCCACACTGGGGATCCTTAAAAAACGCAGTGTTTTTGGAACAATTTGCTATAATGAAATTACAGTTGGTAACATATCTACAATTAAAGTTTCCAAGAGGGTAAGATGCAAAGTATGGCCGCATAATACAGACGGGCGGTATAGCGCAATGACTACAGTTGCAAAATTGTAAGGCATCGGGTGATGTTTCGCGTCTCACTGGATCCAAAAACTTTTTTAGTAGCCTTTGCGTTTTTTAATAGGTTCTGATATTTTTATAATAGGTTCTGATCGTTTCTTATTGATTTAGTCACAGCATATTCTATAATATTCTACGTTGTGTAAATATAAGTGCACTCTAAATGAAACAAGTTTACTGTTACCAGTCACCGTTCTATTTATTTCTACGACGCGTTTCAAGGATTTAAACCTCCATCATCGGGTGGATTTACATTAGTTAGTATGACATTTGTGTGTGTGTTGTGTTACGATTTTTTGGAGGAACTTGTGGCACTGCCTAGTGGAGAAACAGGACACTATTTCAGAACATGGTTTTGGCTTTTTTCTGACAAAAAATTAAATTGATATCTCATGGTAAACATAAAATAAGTAAACTAGAGTACCTCCAGTGGTCACAGGTTCCTTTCGCTGTCGTAACACATCATATGTATACTGCCACATTTGTAAACAAATATGGAGTCTGGAATCTGCTGGATGCAAGGTTCGTATAGCAGGAGAGAAGACAAAATCGCAAAGTGCAAATAATATACATCGTAACAACATTATTACAGAATAATTGTTTAAAGCATTTGGAGGTGTTTGTTTTGAGGTGTCGAATATATGTGTGTGTACTTCAGGTGGCATATAAATTCAATTTTGACAAGTTAAAACAGTTTAACATTTGTTCTCGTTTATACAATCAGGTGAAATATTAAAATGGCTTAAACTTAATACTTGTTAACAACAATCAGGTGAAATGTTACAGACATGAAGTATAAAAATCATATTGGCTACAGCAGTAAAATCATACATAGATGACACTATTTGATTGAGATTAATAGACAGATGTGAGAGGTTGGAGACTATACGAACCTTGCATCCAGCAGATTCCAGACGCCATATTTGTTTACAAATGTGACAGTATACATGTGATGTGTTACGACAGCGAAAGGAACCTGTGACCACTGGAGGTACTCTAGTTTACTTATTTTATGTTGATATCAGTTTAATTTTTTGTCAGAAGAAAGCCAAAACCATGTTCTGAAATAGTGTCCTGTTTCTCCACTAGGCAGTGCCACAAGTTCCTCCAAAAAATCGTAACACAACACACACACAAATGTCATACTAACTAATATAAATCCAGCTGATGATGGAGGTTTAAACCTTTGAAACGCGTCGTGGAAATAAATAAAACGATGACTGATAACAGTAAACTTGTTGTTTCATTTAATGTCAATAACAGTCACGGTAAAGCCTAACCTAAAATGTTCGCATTTAAAGATAAGTGCACTCTTTCTGAGGAGTGAGTTCTTTCTAATAGCTTAATCTACAGCACAGCTTTCACAAATTGCAGTGAGGTCTTTTACACTACTAGTTTCAACTGTCGCATTTCACATGTTGTAAATATTATGCTGCTGAACCGGAACAGTGATCAAGTATGGATGACCTTAGGATTTGACTAAAGAGTGTGAATGATGAAATAATTTTTGTCTTACGCGAAAAACTGTTGTATATTTGTATCGCAGTATTTGTAACGTAACTTTTATAAGCCGATGTCCTTATTTACTAGGCACGATTTCTTTTGTAACATGTTCATGGATACTGAAGGTTTTATTTATGTATACTGCAGATAGAACTACATGACTAACTTGTGGATAAGGAAGTATATGTGCGTTTCGATAGAGCTAACGTAGGAATTTTACGCCCGTCCGTTTCGTAAACAGCGTGATTTGCGAGTCAGATACGGCGACAACTGCCGCTGGAACGCACTGCGATAGCATATACCACGTTGAGGGCACGTAACGCACGCACAAGTCGCATCGTTCCTGAGCGTTCAGCAGCACGTTGAACTCAGCAGGCTGATCGTTGACGTTCGAAAGTACGTTCCGTTAGCCGACGGCTGTACGGGTGACTTTCGTAGAAAGAGCCAAATCACATTTTACGTTAATGTATGCCTTAGGAGAATATTACCATCTGCCTGTGTTGCTACTGAGACCAGTTTATGAAGGTGGCGATCCAGGTACTGTTAGATAAGTAGGGAGGTCGTGGACAGTGTAGACCTCGGCAGGTGGACGAAGTATGAGGCCGAATGCGCCACGACTGCAGCTGCATAGGTGAGCCGGCGTGGCTTTCGACTCGCCCCTGACCTGTTGCACGTCCGGCGCCTTGTGCCCGCCGCTCGCACGCTCCACTTTGCCGACGCCTACTACGGCACGGCACGCCTTTCACCATCGACCGTGCGCGCCAGACCATGCAAACTGCCTGATTACCTCTGTCCGCGGTTTCCTGTCGCTGAATCTGTGCGCCGATCTACCACTGCTTCGTGGGCATAACTGGCACACGAGACAGACGTGAAAGATAGGCAGTGGACTCATGTCTTCAATAATTATGCCCATGCTTTTCCATACTTGAGACATACGGTAAACACCTACGATAAATAAGTCAGCGTGACGCACATTGTAATCCATTGGGGACAAATTCTCCGTTTTATATAATATATCGCTGTCACGTGGATCACATCATGCTGGATAATGAGCGACGCCATAATGACCCTACACTTATCTTAGAAGATAGGTTAAGGAAAACCAAACCTACATTTATAGCATTTTTAGACTTAGAGAAAGCTTCTGATAATGTTGACTGGAATACACTTCTGAAAGTTTCAACGTAGCGGGGGGAGCAGTTGAATGGAATGGATAGTGTCTTGAAAGGAAGATATAACATGAACATCAATAAGAGCAAAACAAGTATAGTGCAATGTAGTAAAATTAAATTGGGTGATACTAAAGGGGTTAGATAAAGAAATGAGACAATGTAGTAGATGAGTTTTGCTATTTAGGCAGCAAAAAACTGATGACAGTAGAAGTAGAGAGAATATAAAATGTAGAGTAGCAATGGTAAGAAAAGCATTTGTGAAGAAGAGAAATTTGTTAATTTATAACATAGATTATAGTGTTAGGAAGTCTTTATGAAGATATTTGTCTGTAGTGTAGACATGTATGGATGTGAACATGAACTATAAACAGTTTAGACAAAAAGATAATACAAGCTTTCGAAATGAGGTGCTACAGAAGAATGCTGAAGATTAGATGGTTCGATCACGTAAGTAATGAGGAAATACTGAATAGAATTTGTGAGACACAACTTGAACAGAAGAAGTGATCGGTTGGTAGGACACATTCTGGGACATCAAGGTATCATCAATTCAGTACTGGAGGGAAGTGAGGGGGGCTAAAGTCGTAGAGGAAGACCAAGAGATGAATATAGCAATCAGATACATACATACATTAAACCTTGTTGCATAGATCATGAATACGACATTTCGTAATGATATGGAACGTGTCACTTTAATAAAAGTTTTCTTTACAGAAAATAATTTTTTTTGACAGTTACTACTTCATATCTAAGAATTCATCTACTGAGTAGGAGTCGTCATTCAGAAATTCTTTTAATTTGCTTTTAAATTTTGGTTGGCTATCTGTCAGATTTTTAATACTATTTGGCAAATGATCAAAGATTTTTATGGCAGCATAATTCTTCCCTTTCTGTGCCAAAGTGTAATTTAGCCCACAACAGTGAAGATCATCGTTTCTTCTAGTGCTGCAGCTATGCACTTCGCTGTTATTTTTGATCTGGAATGGGTTATTAATGACAGATTTCATAAGTGAATATATGTATTGCGAAAGTACTGTGAATACCCCAAGTTGCTTAAATAAATGTCTGCAAGGTGATCTTGGGTGGGCTTCAGCTATTATTGTGATTGCATGCTTCTGTGTAATGAATACGTTCTCTCTTAATGACCAACTGCCCCAAAACATGATGCCGTATAAAAGAAGTGAATGAAAATAGGCATAGTAGGCTAATGTACTGATTTGTGTATCACCAACATTTGCAATAACCCTAATAGCATAAGTAGCTGAACCTAACCGTTTCAGCAGATCATCGCTGTGTTTCTTGCAATTCAATTTCTCATCAATGCACACACCTAGAAATTTTGAGTATTCTACCTTAGCAACAGGCTTCTGTTCATGGTCTATATTTATCAATGGTGTTATGCCATTTACTGTACAGAATTGTGTTTTCTCAAAATTGAGATTCAGAAAGGTCTAGGTTGTAGCAGTTATTCGGAGATGAAGTGGCTTGCACAGGACAGAGTAGCATGGAGAGCTGCATTAAAACACTGTCCTGACTGAAGACCGCAACAGCAACCATGAAGATCTGAGATACATATAAGTGTGCTGACATGAATAGAACTTTCACATCAAACATGCCCAAAATACAAAATACGTAGCTTTTGAAAACTGGGAAAATCCGAAACTAGTCAGCCAGTAAATAAACAGCAGCGCTGGTGTTACACATTTAAAAATGCCTTTTCTTCAGTATTTGAGAGCTGCAAGACGCGACGTAATGAGAACATTTATAATACCACAAATCTTAGTGCGATCGTCGGTTGCTACGTTTATCAACGATTTCTGCTGTGTGACCCTCGATCAGGCAGCCGGATCATACAAGATCGGCAGTGATTGAACTGACATTTGCTGTGCAAATACCGTGTTTCCCTATTAAGATTCCTCAGGCGCCCTTTCTCTCGTGTTTCGGCAGATATTTACAATTTCGTTTTTGCATTTCATTCAAGGAGTCAGCCGAAAGAGTAACTGCTAGTCACGCCTTTCATGCGACACTCGGTGACAACAGAATGCATCGGTTTGTTTCCCATTACAAAATAAAATTATTTTTAAATCGGAGTTTTGCCTACCCACTCGATAGAGTGCTCCTAAGTTAATCTAGTCCGGTATTCCTTTTATCGATACTTATTAACAGGATTAGTAAAACAGGAAGAATAAACAGCAGTCCAGCAACGAATCATTGTCAGTAGGGCTGCATGCGTGGTGGCAGAAGAAAGCGCCGACCAGGGCAATGCCGTCGCTGTCGAAGTACTGGTTATTCCTCGAGTTTTACTGTCATGTTAATGTACATCGATTAAACAAATATCGCACTAGAGTAATATGGGACCGCTCTGTCGAATGGGCATGTAAAATTCCGCTTAAAAAGTAATTTTGTTTGTAAAGGGAAACAAACCGACGATTTCCCTCGACAGTGGGCGTCGCTTGAAAGACATGAAGAGCAACATTTGTTTGGTTTGACTGCAGCTACACAACGCAAAAACGAAATTGCAAATAGCTGCTGAAACACCAGAGAAAATGCGCATGATGACTCTTAGGAGAAACAGCCTGTACATCCCGTAATCAACAGCGTAGATGAAGCTTCTGTGGTTTTCCATCCCTTCAGTATCTTGAGCGCAGGACACCTTTTTCAATTTGGACACAATAGACACTTGGCTTTATCCATTCAGTTCAAAATGGTTCAAATGGCTCTGAGCACTATGGGACTTAACATCTGAGGTCATCAGTCCCCTAGAATTTAGAAATACTTAAACCTAACTAACCTAAGGACATCACACACATCCATGCCCGAGGCAGGATTCGAGCCTGTGACCGTAGCAGCAGCGCGGTTCCTCACTGAAGCGCCTAGAACCGCTCGGCCACATCGGCCGGCTATCCAATCAGTCAAACATATGAAAGTGACCACTTACAGCAGTCAACTAACAAATATACGTGGTATTTGTGCCCACGTATGAAAATAAAAAAGGGTTACAAAAGTCACGCTTGGCAACGGTAAAAATCTCTAACAAACGATTTCCATATTTTGTAGAAATTTATCCTCGTACAGTTTTTTTTTGTTCCCAGCCACCAGTCTTCTGACTGGTTTGATGTGGCCAGCCACTAATTCCTCTCTTGTGCCAACATCTTCATCTCAAAATAGCACTTGGAACCTACTTCCTCAATTACTTGCTGGATGTGCTCCAGTCTCTACACATTTACCCTCTACAGTTTCCTCAAGTACCACAGAAGTAATTCCCTGACGTCTTTACAAATGTCCTATCATCCTGTCTCTTCTTCTTGTCAGTGTTTTCGATGTATTCCTTCTCTCTCTGATACTGCGCAGAACCTCATCGTTCCTTACCTTACGAGCCCACCTAATTTTCAACATTCATCTGTAGCACCACATTTCAAATACTTCGATTCTATTCTGTCCTGGTCTTCCCGAAGTCGATATTTCACTACCATACAATGTTGTGTTCCAGACGTACGTTCTTAGAAATTTCTTCCTCAAATTAAAGCCTATGTTTGATACTAGTAGACTTCTCTTGGTCAGGAATGTTCTTTTCTGACAGTCGGGTTTTGATATACTCCTTGCTCCGTCCGTCATCGGTTATTTTGCTGCCTAGGCAGCAGAGTTCCTTAATTTCATCTACTTCGTGACCATTAATCCTGATGTTCAGTTTCTCGCTGTTCTCATTTCTGCTACTTCTCATTACTTTTGTCTTTCTTCGATATACCCTCAGTCCATATTCTGTACTTATTCCGTTCAGCAGATCATGTGATTCTCCTTCACTTACACTGAGGACAGCAACGTCATGAGCGAATCTTATCACTGATATCCTTTCACGTTGAATTTTAATGCCACTCTTGAACCTTTCATTTATTTCCGCCATTGATTCTTCGATGTATAGATTTAATAGTGGGGGCAAAAGACTACATCCCTGTCTCATACCCTTTTTAATCCGGGCACTTCATTCTTGATATTCCATTCTTACTTTTCCCTCTTGGCTGTTGTATATTACCCGTCTGTCCCTATAGCTTAGCCGCTCGGAGTAGCCGCGCAATGTCACGGATTGCACGGCCTCTCCCTCCGGGGATTCGAGTCCTCCCTCGGACATCGGTGTGTGTGTTGTTCTTAGCATAAGTTAGTTTCAGTAGTGTGATTTGAACATTTTTTCCCGATAGCTTATTCCTATTTTCCTCAAAATTTCGAGCATCTTGCACCACTTAACATTGTCGAACCCTTTTTTTAAGGTCGGCAGATCCTCCGAACGTGTCTTGATTTTTCTTTGGTCTTGCTTCTATTAGCAACCACAACGTCAGAATTGACCCTCTGGTGCCTAACAGCTTAAGGACATGTTCAGTGTCCAAGGCTCGCATGTGCGGCAACAGCCTCTGGGGTGAGATCAGTACGCTTGTAATAAGGTCATCCACTGGACAAACGATTACGCTCTTACTGTTTATCCATCCAGTGAGATAGAATGGAATGTGGCAGCATGTAGCCTACTTCATAGAGCAACGCATCGCTTCGCGTGCTCTTGTTTCCATGGTGCCGAGTTTCCATGGTGCAGTTGCAGCATTTCGGCAGCTCTGTGCCTCGCGACACGCTGTTAAAAGGAGGTCTTGTGTGGCATAAGACAATAGTATCTTTGTTCACTACTGCGGAGATAGAACTATCTGGTGTCGCTGATCACATGTTATTACATCCAAACCTCCAGATATCAGACACTCAGATGGGCACCAAAAGCTGTATGTCGATAGTGTCAAGCAAAACACCGATTTAGTTCGTGCTGTATGGTGTCGTCGAGCAGAACATGCCTAAACTGTAGAACTGTGGAGCACAGGAAAACGCCCATATGTGGGCAGCTATTTGTGGATCTCGCGTGGGTGAGTTGGTAGAGTGGTAGTTCGTCGTACCTGAGGTCTCCCGTTCAAGCATCACTGATGACAACTTTCTAACTGTCATACGGGAAAAACATTTTCCTGAAATGTAAAACGACTTTTAGGAGTTTGTAGCTATGTTCTTTTGGCAGTCTGCTTTCGCTTCGTTAGTTAAAAGTGGCAAACCTATAGAGTACATTTGAGTAAATAGGTGTCTTGTTCTGTCGGACATGTGCGACGGAACAGACACCACTCGTTGGTTGGTTGGTTGGTTGATTGATTTGGAGGAGGGAACCAAACAATGAGGTCATCGGTCCCATCGGATTAGGGAAGGATGGGGAAGGAAGTCGGCCGTGCCCTTTCAAAGAAACCATTCCGGCATTTGCCTGAAGCGCGAAGAACGTAAATGAGGATGGTCGGATGCGGGTTTGAACCGTCGTCCTCCACAATGCGAGTTCCCTGTGATAACCACTACGCCACCTCTCTGTAACACCAGTCGTGATGAAGCAGCTAATGCATTTGTAGTTTCATAGAATAAACATAAAAAATGGGAACAATAAAACAAAGAAAAAATGCATCACACTTCAACACGTGTGATGCAACTGTTTATTTTTTTGTTCCGACTGTATATTCAGTGCCGGCCGGGGTGGCCGAGCGGTTCTAGGCGCTACAGTCTGGACCCGCGCGACCGCTACGGGCTCGGGCATGCGTGTGTGTGATGTCCTTAGGCTAGTTAGGTTTAAGTAGTTCTTAGTTCTAGGGGACTGATGACCTCAGAAGTTAAGTCCCATAGTGCTCAGAGCAATTTTTTTGTATATTCAGTGACACTACAAAAGGACTTTGAGATATACGAAGCGGGAGCAGACTGCTAAAAGAACATTGCCATACACTCCAAACAGCCATTTTATACATCATAAGCATGTTCTCCCATTTGACACTCACACGCATAATACAACAAGAAAAAGTTATCATAATTGGGGTTTGAACCCAAGAACCTTGGTACTGTGATGTAACGTTCTACCAACTTCCTCACGGACGCTATAAGCGACAGATCTTTACAGTTATGCTTTTCCTGTACTCCGTAAATGAAATTATCGTATGGAATTCTGGCCGGGAGGCCGAATCCGGGAAAGTTCGGCCGCCGAGTCCGAGTCTTACTTCAGTCGACGCCACACTGGGCGGCTGGCATGGCGGTGATGAGGATGAAAGGATGACGACGACAGCACAACACAAAGTCCACGAGCGGAGAAGATCTCCGACGCGGCCGGGAATCGAACCCGCGCCCGCTGCATGGGAAGCAAGCACGTTACCAGTGAGCTAAGCAGGTGGACTGTGCTTCGTAGTTCTGGTGTTACTTTAATTGAAGTTTACGTCCGTTCTGGTGGACGACAGCACCTAGCACAAACTAAATCGGAGCTATGGTTCCCACTCTATCGACACACAAGGTTTGTTACCTATCTGAATGTCTGACATCTGGAGGTGTGGGTGTCAGCACCGAATCTGCTGCAATATGCGTGTATCCGCAGCTGCAATTCGAGACACCCGTGAGCAATCACTACACTCCGCAAATTGTCGACTACGGTAGTTAATCCTGGCGGAAGTGGTTTCACTCGATCAGAGACAACGGCTACCCTTAACCCGGTGATCCGTGAAACGGCCTGCACCTGCACGCCCGGAAGATAGAGTGTGCCATCCGCCTGACGCGCTGATGTGGCAAACTGTGCCGGTAGCTCGTGACTCCCTGTAGCCGCTGCAACCACCACAAGGGATAAAATCAGACGTACCTCAAGCCAAGGCATTATGATCGCCATAAAGAAGGGCAACTATCTCTAAACAAATTGTTCAGCAATATGCAAACGAATATTTATTACCAGTTAGCTTACCTGATTGTGTTACAGTATGTGAGAAGATAGGCCTTAATTGTGCCGTAAAAACTGCATGGGCTACTCCTCAATTTTTGTCTGAAAGTCTGATCGGGCACAGAAAACAGTATGAATGAAATGAATGAAACAACAGTAACGTGGGACGGAGGCATAATCTGAATACGTCAACAAAAGAGAAAAATCAGTATAAGGAATTTAAACGTAAAGAGAGGAACACGAGATCAACAAAACCGCAGACTGTTGCGTACCGGCGTAGCGTTTGTTAAATGAAAGCTATTTTACTCAAAAATGATATCGAAATACCATACGAAAATTTCTTCGTAGCGAAGATGTTCAAGATTCATTTTTCTTAAATGGTCACGAAGCTGAGACGTATATCAAAAATCCTATAGATACTGAGAAAAGATGTTCATTCTAGAAACATCTAGTGGTTGAAATACAACAGCCTAGGCACTACACATACTTGTCAGTGTGCTATCCGTGGAACAATACATCTTATATCTATAGTAGTGGCTCTGAGCACTATGGGACTCAACTGCTGAGGTCATAAGTCCCCTAGAACTTAGAACTACTTAAACCTAACTAACCTAAGGACATCACACACATCCATGCCCGAAACAGGATTCGAGCCTGCGACCGTAGCGGTCACGCGGCTCCAGACTGTAGCGCCCAGAACCGCACGGCCACTCCGGCCGGCTATCTATAGTAGTTCTGCAGCTGATTCCTGCCTCTGTAAGGAAGAATCCACACATAAAATTAAAATAGACGCGTATTTATATATGTGGGGGGTGGCAAAGGGATGGGGGTGAAAAGGCAGAGTAGCCCACGATGTGCGGATATCTATTCTTTATTCATCCACTGTGTGAGAATGCACTGTATGAAACTTCCTTTCGCTGACGATCCCCAAAAGATGATGAAAGGTAAAAGGATTGCGTAATACCATATACCACTGAATGTGCTAGGAAAATTGTATCATTGTACGACTCATAGTTCGGGAAACGTGACGTCATAAACACTGAGATTCGTGAAAAACTGCCGCAGCACGCAAGACATTTAAATTTATTACTTCGTAGCTAATAACTCTTTTCGCAGACATTGCCCTCATCTACTCCTGAATGTACAGTCGTGGACAAAACGAGCGAGACCCCTCGCCTTTTCGTTATGCTAATCCGCACAGTTTTAAAGTTTCCTACATTGCATAACAGCCAAGGCGACGAAGTGCAACCAACATACTACGTACAGGCGTGAAATTGAAAGACTACCCTAACTTTGCCAGACTGTTTTCAATCATGTGTAAGGCCTACGCTTGTTTTATAAAACCAAGTTATGAACAATAACAGATTGAATTTCATTATCATTTGAAGCCATTACAAAGTGGTCAGTGCATAAAACTTACGTCACTCTGCATTACGTAATGCAAAAATCGGTCAAAATTATTATTTGATTATATTTTGTTTTGTGAGTGCGTGAGAATGATTGGGAGAGTGTATGCTGGACGTATGTTAAAATTTAATATTTTATGTTACGTAAAATCTTGTACAAACGAACGGTGGAAAAGTTACGTTGTAACCACAATTCAGGTGACGATGCCTGTATGAACATGCTTTCGTACAGCCAGAATGGAAGTTTGAGGCGGAACAAGTTTATTTATTAATTTCAAGAATATTTCGCAGTGTGCTTATTTTGATTAAACATAATACAAAGAATTGCAGTTTTGCTGACATTAATTACAATCAAATTAGTGATTGGATAACGCAGGATTTGCCGCGTGAATGATCAGCAAGCCGGAGTGGCCGAGCGGTTCTAGGCGCTACAGTCTGGAAGCGCGCGACCGCTACGGTCGCAGGTTCGAATCCTGTCTCGGGCAGGGATGTGTGTGATGCCCTTAGGTTAGTTAGGTTTAAGTAGTTCTAAGTTATAGGGGACTGATGACCTTAGAATAGAGTGCTCAGAGGCATTTGAACCATTTGTTTTATCAGCAAGAAACGCTCTGTTTGGTCGTTTAGATCAACAGCCAATCAGAATTAAGCTGTTGCCGCACGAATAGAGGAGTGGGCAGGGAGGAGAGTACCTCGAGAGAGTCGCTTGCTAGCCGGCCTACGGATAACACCATATTAGATCGCTCTTCGAAAAACTTTGTAAGATGAGGAAGTCGTGAGCTAATTTTGATTCGAACATATCGTGACTGAAGCGATTGGAGTTACGAACATTTTAATGAAAGTTTGGTGTTTCTAAGTTAAATAGTTAGAGAGATATGAGCGTGTGAACTTTCTAGTCGTAGTAACAACGCCGAGTGGCGTGTTTCGTGCTCTATACGGAATAGTTTGGCGAGCGCTTCTTACGAAGAAGACCACTGAAACGACCGAATGTTTAACTCGCGAATAGCTGTGGGTCTGTGACTGTTAGAACGTGAAAATTAGTCGGGTCGGACTTGCTAAAATTCTGGCTGCTTTTTCAAGTGAACATTTGTTATACAGACAGAGAACTTTCAATGATAACATTTCACTATATTAAATACGGACTTGATAGTCATTTCATGTGTTAATCTAATTTCAAACGCTTTTCTGCAAGTAGACTGAATATCCCGAACAGCTGATTTTCTAATCATGAACTTTCAGGAACTGCTAGCGTTACGCGGCCTCTGTGTGGTAGGTATTAGGTAGTGATTTCATCAATGCTGCTTTACACTGTCTAGCATGTATCTGCTACTTCACAGTGAAGGGGCATAGGCAAGAACCCTATCGAGGTAGGTAGACTGCACGATAGCGTTAACAACACAGACGACCGACCCCGCACCGTCACAGGGTATCCAAAGAGAGAGAGAAAAGAAAAAAGAAAAAGAAAAAAAAAGAAACATGGAATAATACTGCCGTGTGAGAGCTTGTGTATCACGCATGTCTGCCACTAGGCGTGTATAGCGCAACCCATTGCGAGTTCAGTGGTACCCGTGTTGTCGACTTGGTTCGTTCTTTTCATCTGCAGTCACTGCTTTGCTAGCGCTGTTTTGTTCTTGTTTCGTTTTTTTGTGACGGTATGTTTAAGTGAACAACATGCAGCTGTGAAATTTTGTTTTCTACTCGGTGAAAATACTGCTGAAACTATTTTAATGTTGAAAACAGCTTACCAAGATGGCGCATGGGAAAAACTCAAGTGTACGAGTGGTTTGCTCGATTTAAAAATGGAGACATATCGATTGATGACAAACCTCATTCTGGACGTCCGTCCACTGCCCGAATCGGAGAAAACGTTGAAAAAGTTCAAGAGCTTGTGCTCACAAACCGTCGACAGACAATTGATAACTTTCACAAATCAGTGGGTTATATTGGAGCTCGGTTCAGAGAATTCGTGGCAGACAGGAGACTGGTTCTTCCACCACGACAACGCACCAGCACACACAACTATCTCTTTGAGACAGTTTTTGGCTAACCCCACGCACCTTACTCGCCTGACCTGACTCCGTGCGACTTTTTCTTATTTCCACACATGGAAAGGGCACGAAAGGACACAGATCTGACAACATTGAAGAAGGAAAAGAAAACGGTGTCAGTCATTTCTAAAGTTAGCTACAAAAATGTTTCGAACAATGCAAACACCGGTGGGACAAATGTATTGGTTATAATAGTATTTTGAAGAGGATAGGGTTGTTTTGTAAACAATTTGGAAATATATAGCTTTAAAAAAATAATTCCGGGTTTGTTGGGTAAAACCTGTGTATTGTATTTTCACTCACTTTGATTTTATTGAACCAAATAAATTTTCTCTCTTTTAAACCTAACCTTATTAAAACCTCGCATTACTGTTCATCCTGTATAAAATGTGTGTTACTTTTTTTTTCTCTTTAACGCTGCTGTCCATGAAAATTGCAAGACGATGAAGGCAGCATGCAACACACGTCAAATTGGCATTAAATGAACTACGTGCTCCGACGTGCAAGCGATTTGCATCTCTGCACAAATGCCGCAAGTATGCTGCAATGCTGCCATCTACATTCAGTGTATAATGAAAATTTACGCAGTGACTTACGCATTTAGAAATAGGATTTGATGGTCGTTGTTTGTCTGAAGAACGCGTTTTGCCTCCTGTAACAAGGAGAAACGCCTACCAGAATGTGCTGGAATTGTACAGCAGCAGGTTGTTGGTGCATCTATACTGCTTCGTATTATTACGCAAAATTATTGCTCGCCGTAAGAATATGAAATCGATGGTTTCATGCGGAACCAACTCACTCATGGAGGACCTCCACGGTCACACGCCATTAGCGTTGGAGAAAACAGACATACATCGTCCATCCAAACTGTTTGAGACTCATTTTGTTCCTGACCTAAAAACTACGTCAGCCCAGTAACTTCGGTGGCAGCCTGAAGTAAGCAGCAGATCTGCATTCCACCAATCAGTTGTGATCAGGCTGTGTTCAGTATTGGAAGTGCGGCCGTAGTGTATCAACAAAGTGCGAGTCGAACAACATCCCAAACAAGGACTTTCCTGACAGTTTCTCTCTCTCTCTTTCTTTCTTTCTTTCTCTCTCTCTCTCTCTCTCTCTCTCTCTTTCTTTCTCTCTCTCTCTCTCTTTTTTTTAACTAGTTCAGTGGGCTTTGGGCCGTGCAGGATCATACAGCCACCTCAGGTAATTTGTCAAGAAGTGGGTTTCTTTGCAGCAACACTAGTATCCACGCGGACACTATGACATATGAAGCACCACAGACTGCTAGCAAAGCCACTATTGTTGCGGGTTCAGTACATACTGCAACAGACAGAAGTGCGCCCCACCACGACAATGGACACAGCAGTTACGCACGTCGTCTTTTCAGACGAGTCCTGGGTCTGGGCAATTTCACCACGACGGACGCAACCGTGTGCGGGGACTCTGAGGAAGACGCACGTTGTCAGATTGCTTTCATCGATGTCATTTTGGTCCAGTACGTGACGTAATGATATGGTGTGCCACTATGTACACAACGCGGTCACCTCTGGTTCCTGCAATTAGTAAATTGGACGACTGTCGCGTTTAGGAAAGCCAGAGGTTTTTCCCGGTATTCGAGGTTTCCACGGCGTTATCTTTCAACGAAATAGCGCAAGACATCACGCTTCTCGTGCTGTCTTGCCCTAGCTAACGTTCGGCTCTTTTACTGCTTAGCACGTTCTCCTGATACATCACTCACTGAAAACATCTGGGGTCTTGGATTGCCTCCATATCATATACGTATTTCCATATTGCAATGCCTGTGTTATTCCGAATGACGTTGCAAAGTTCCTTAGGATGTGCGCGCAGGTACTGCGGCGACTACAGGCGTTATAAAATACAAGAAACGCAGTCACAGTTGCGAATATGGACAACCATCAACTGTAGAGTGGAATGACAACGAAAATTGGTACCGGACCGATACTCGAGTCCGGATTTCCAGCTTAACGCGAGTGATCTCCTTTCCATTTGGCTATCCGTGCAGGACCCAAGGCCAGGCCCAAACTTCCATATTTCGTCTGCACTCTGGTACACGTGCGTCCATTATGTATGTTTCCGTAGAGGCGAGATGTTTTACTTGAAAGTCGCGTGCCCAGTGTCGGCGGACGTAAGAATACGGGTTGTACACGAGTTGTTGACAACATACGAAAATTTGGATCTGACGGAGAATAGTGCACGGATAGCCAAATCCTAAGACGACCGCTCGCGATAAGGGTTTCGAATCCCCGTCCGGCACAAATCTTCATTGTCGTCATTCCAGTCTACAGCTGTTGGTTGTACATAATCGCAGCTGCGAATACATTTAATGCACATACGCTTTTAATCTTTCATTCTTCTTGGTATACTGTACACGCACAGCAAGTAAAATTTCGTAATTTGCTATCGTTCCAGGTGTTGCAATTTTAATGGCCATCACTGCAGTAATGCTATGTGTAGGGTCCTTCCCCCATTCCCTTCAAAATGGTTCAAATGGCTCTGAGCACTATCGGACTTAACTTCTGAGGTCATCAGTCCCATAGACTTGAACAACTTAAACCTAACTAACCTAAGGACATGAAACACATCCATCCCCGAGGCCGGATTCGAACCTGCAACCGTAGCGGTCGCGCGGTTCCTCACAGAAGGGCCTAGAACCGCTCTTCCACTGCGGCCGGCTTCCCTTCAGTCCTATAGAATGCACGTTATTCAATATTTAATGATACCTGCATAGGTAGATACCGGTTCGAAGGAAGAAAGGAAGATTGGGTTAACGTACAGTCGACATCGAGGTAATTAATGACGGAGTGCCTTTCAAAGAAACCATTCCAGCATTTGCCTGGACCGATTTAGGGAAGTCACGGAAACTCTAAATCTGGACGGGTTTGTACCGTCGTCCTCCCGAATGCGAGTCCAGTGTAACTACATACGACTTAATAGGCCAATGGTCTCCGTACAGCCTTTTCTGTTCATCTTGTGGACCGGGGGCATCCACTTTAACAAAAATCTCACAGCCGCTGGAAAAGACTAATAAAGCTCTCCTGGTAGGACGGACACATGGGTTCTAGGGCAGCACACGCTTAATGGAAGTAACCAGAATAGTTAATAGTAAAATATATTACTACGCTTTGGTAAAGCTGGTTACAGCAACTGTAGAGTGAAAGTTTATCCTATCTGTCCTGCATCGACCACAGTTCTATGAACACAAATTAGATAATGTTCTCTGAACTAAAGTCTGAAGAAACTTATTTGTGTCCTGATGTACTACTCTAAGAACAATTCCAAACGTACTCAGTTAAATCCTTAAGCCGTCGGCACACGGACTGCGCTGTCCAACGTCAACGTTGAGCGTGCCAAGTTCAACGTGCTGCTGAACGCTCAGCAACGATGCGACTTGTGCATACGGTGCGTGGGCCCCAACGTGGTATACACGATCAAAACGCACTCCAGCGGCAGCTGAGGGATGTTTCTAGTTCGTAAATCATATTGTTTACTCAACGCGCGCGCGTAAAATTCCCACGTTAGCTCTATTAAAACGCACATTTCCTCCATTGTCCACGAAAAGGAAAGTACCATGTCCAATCAATAAGGACACAGGCTTATAAAAGTACCATTATAAACAGTGCGGTACAAATTTGGAATACTTCTCCGCGTAAGATAAACATTATTTCATCATTCCCACATTTTAGTAAAACCCCAAGGTCAGTCTTACTTGATCAGTGTCCTTATCCAGTAGCAGAATCTTTGCAATATGTGAATTACGAAGCGTAAAAGAAAAAGGAGCAAAATATCTTTGTACAAGCAGCGCAAGGTGTCCTGTAGATTAAGCCAATGGAACAAAGGTAACCCTCAAAAAAAGGTGAACTTGTATTTAAATAACATAAAATATTATAGTATATACTTATATTAAACTAATAATAAAGTATCAGAACCCAATAAATATGCGAATGTTAGGAAAAGAAACATAGAAGTGGCAAGACGTGAACCACCGCCCCAACAAACAACTCTACAGGGGGCAGTGAGGCTAGCCATTACGCTACACCAATAACAGACCCCAAACGTCTAATCATAGTATATTAGGTCCTGCAGAAAACCTTAATCGTAGATATGTTACTAATTGAAATTTAATTATAACAAATTATACCAAGAACAATGCGTTTTGGGTGGATCTTCAGTGTGTCGCTGGCTTCAAATAGCCTACTCTCATAATACGCAAGCTACAATAATTCTTTTGCCGCGAATATGATGTTTCTCACTATTTTAGTGAAACGAATCACACAGTTAACAACGGGTTTTCCAGTGATTCTCAGTTTGCTGGTGCTCAGAAACGGCATACATATATACATATAGACTTGAAATGAATGCAAACATGGCGCCTCACAACTCTGTACTGAAGGGAGACGGTGTGGGTGTGACGTAGATGGCGTTGTGCCATCTCATTGGTCAACGCTCAGACGCATGCTCAGAATATCTGATATGCCAGATATTGCTCTGCACGTTCGGAGAGACTCCCGAACGTGCTATTCCACAATAGGACGTCAAAAACTCGGCACGCTCAACGCTCAACGTTCGGATGCACGTTCCGTGTGCCGACGGCTTTAGGCATGCGATCTCTGTCCATAAACTGTTATTCTGTTTCTACTGAAGACTAAACATTATCTATCGGCCACAGTTTCTATCTCACTCGACGACTTGAAGACACGACGAACCTTCTGCAGGAACTTCCTAGCAAGACTCGGACTGACAACTTGCAACTGACAACTTCTGCTTGTCTACGGTTACTTAAACGCGCGTCTCTCTTCCTGGTGGAGCTGAAACTCCAGGGGGCGTTTCTCCGGGCAGCTTGATTGATCTGCGCACACCGATGTTCCCGCTGCGGCCGGACGTCCACGATACTTGTGGTACCAACTGCCGCAAACACTTTTTGTCTTGTATCTCAGTGCATCACAATTCGTTCTAAATGCGTTTCGTTATATTACGCAAATTAATATTTTGTTGAAGCTTCTCATTACAAGAATACCTTTTTTCTTTTTGATGCATTGTAAACTGTTTTAAACGAATCGTATGTCGAGTTGTGACGCATCATGTCATTCAAAAGCGCTGGGTGGTTACAATTAAAATGCAGCTACTAGTGGAGGTCCACAGTGAGCTGCAGTTATCGTACGATAGAGAAACTTGGCACACTTTCTAATATTTTATCTTCGGAACTATGACAAATAAAAATCTGAAACTTTGACAGCATCATTCCATTAATAACAAAAAGCTGTGCACCATATTTGAAAAAAAAATCGGATAATAACAAATATAGATTATTTAGATTAGTAGAGGGTATGAATCTTAATATCGACTGAATGTTACACTATGCGTATCTCAAGGCAGGCAGCGTCATCTGTGCTGTGAGCAGAGCGGAAAAAACAGCCATCCTGCAGCCACTGTACTAGACGGCTGCATGCCTTACTGCAACGAATGTCATCTCGTAATAACTCGCTGGGTTACACCACCCTCAGCAAAACTGACAAAGTGCAGGGACAGATTCTTGTCTGGAAATAGAGGAAAAATGTCAGGAACATGTTTCCGGAAATGAATCGTTGTCACGTTAGATGGCGCTGATGAAAGTTCCACTGAACACATGCCACTTGTCCCTTATGTGTTATTGGCTGTGTGGTTGACGCAGCGTACTTCAAGCAGTAGAATGGTCCGGTATTCACATCGGAAACAAGCCGAGATGATGTTTGTGAACGCGCAAGCAGCCTGAAACAGTCTAAATCCAACAGGGCTGTATCAAAACAAGTACAGACATGAACCATATCACACAACAGTTCAAGCAATTTTTGAGCGTTTGTGCGCTCATGGGTCCTTACAGACTGACTGAGCGTATACCAGATTTGGAGGTCTCTGTTCAAGAGGATATTGAGACAACTTCTAGTACAAGCTCCAGGCAAGTGGCCCGGCAACATGGTTTACGCCAATATACGTTTGTGTGTTCTGCTCACGAGTAGCGAGCTACAGTTCCACAATTTTAAGCCGATGTAATATTTTGTAGCTGCGCGTTTAAATATAGTCAAGCTCTTGGTACCACATGTAGAAGTTCAGCGCTTTAGTGAGTACCTTTTCATTCACATAGTGATTTCTCACCTGGACCCAGACGCAGCCGAGCTATCGCGAAGTACCGGGTGATCAAAAAGTCAGTACACATTTGAAAACTGAATAAATCACGGAAGAACTTAGATAGAGCGGTACAAATCGACACACGTGCTTGGAATGACATGGGGTTTTATTAGAACCAAAAAAATACAAAAGTTCATAAAATGTCCGACAGATGGCGCTTCATCTGATCAGAATAGCAACAATTAGCATAACAAAGTAAGACAAAGCAAAGATGATGTTCTTTACACGAAATGCTCTATTTTCACCATCATTCCTCAACAATAGCTGTAGTCGAGGAATAATGTTGTGAACAGCAGTGTAAAGCATGTCCGGAGTTATGGTGAGGCATTGGCGTCGGATGTTGTCTTTCAGCATCCCTAGAGATGTCGGTCGATCACGATACACTTGCGACTTCAGGTAACCCCAAAGCCAATAATCGCACGGACTGAGGTCTGGGGACATGGGAGGCCAAGCATGACGAAAGTGGCGGCTGACCACACGATCATCGCCAAACGACGCGCGCAACAGATCTTTCACGCGTCTAGCAATATGGGTGGTTCTAATAAAGCCCCATGTCATTCAAAGCATGTGCGTCAATTTTTACCTCTCTATCTACAATATTCCGTGGTTTATTAAGTTTTCAAATTTATACTGACTTCTTGATCACCCGGTATATCGAGCAAGGCAACTACTGTGACATCACAAGTTCGTTGTGGTGCTCATATTTCTCGTGCCCCCCCCCCCCCCCCCGGAGGGGAAACTACATCAGGCGGAGGGGAAATGACCACAGTCACAATAAAGTCAAGCGTTAACTTCATTGATAAAGTCATCTGCAGACCGTGGAGCGCACGCTTTTTCACTTGAAAAGGAACGTCTGCAGTTTGAAAATTGCGGGAGCTGTGATCCGGAAAGTGCGCTCGCCAGTAGTCTGCAGACGGTGACCTTACCGGTGGACAGCCGAGAAGGCCCTGCGGCGCGGTAGCGGCAGGTGGTGGTGCTCTATGCAGACAGTCAGCGGCCGGTAGGTGCTTCGGCGCAGCACGGGCGCCATGACTGGACGGCTGTTTCCGGCGCGCACAGCACTGCCGGCTCCGGCGGATGGGAGCAAGCAGCCACCGCAGCGCGGCACGCATCCCACCACCGCGCCGCTCCGCTCCGTTCACCAAAACAATGGCCCCCTGTATCGGAGCGGACGTCAGCTGCCACTCACCGCTCGCCAGCTGCCGACCTGGCCACAATTCGAACACGTATCCACTCTGTGGTCTAGAGGCTGTACGAAGAGCTGACTAGCTCCTCCGAACTGTGTCTGTACAAGTCCATGAGAGAGGTGATCACACGGATTAATTATTACCTCGAAAGAATAGATTCACGTAATACAGTTTTTCTTTGTTTATGGGCACATATCTGCAGTCCCGATACGTATTGAAACCCTGCCCTATAGGACCGAAGCACGTCGCTGAAGGGGCCGAAACATAAACGACGAAAATAATGGCGCACCTCCTAGATAGATCGTCCGGTAATTCCTGTTGCGCTGTTTCGGCTTGGTGGTACAGTACTTGACGCGGAGATTTCAATACATACGAGGGGCGTTTGAACAGTCCTTGGAAAGTCCGAGAGATGGCACCACCGGCGCGTATTGAGGTCATGTTTAGTTAGTAGCATCGTTAGAAAGAACGCACGCTAAGTTTCAGTCATATTGGTCTATTGATTTGTGTTTGGCATTCGTGTGAATCAAGAAAGTTGGGGGAACGCCAAAAATGGACGAAAAAGTATTTCGTGTGGTTTTTAAACATTACTTTATGAAAGGCAAAATGCCTCAGGAAGCTAAAGAGAAGTTTGATAAACATTACGGTGGCCATGTAGCTTCGATTAGAACAGTTTATAAGTGGTTTCAAAATTTTCAGAGTGCCCATATGGATTCAAGTGATGCTGAACGTTCTGGACGCCGTGTGGAGGTTACGACTCCAGAAATCATTGGTAAAATCCATGATCTGGTGATGGATGACAGAAGAGTTAAGGTGCATGAGATTGCTAGTGCTGTGGGCATCTCGAATGAACGGGTACATAATATTTAGCATAAACATTTGGACATGAGAAAGCTATCCGCAAGATGGGTTCAGCGAGTGCTCACGCTTGACCAAAAACGGAATCGTGTGAAGTGATGCAAGGATGGTTTTCAACTGTTCAGGAAGAATCCGAGGAGTTTAAGCGGCACTGTGGACGAAACATGGATACATTAGTGTACTATCTAAAAAATGGTTTACCAAGGGAGAATCTGTACCAAAAAAGGCGAAGACCATTCCTTCGTCCGGAAAGGTTATGGTGACTGTTTTTGGGATTCGCAAGGGATAATGCTCAACGACTATCTGGAAAAAGATAGAACTATTACAGGTGCATGCTATTCATCGTTATTGGACCATCTGAAAATCAAGCTGCAAGAAAAACACCGGCGACTTTACCGCAAGAAAATCCTTGTCCATGAAGGCAATGCACCAGCACACTGCTCAGCAGTTGTGGTCACAAAATTAATGGAAATAGGATTCCAACTCGTTTCACATCCCCCCTATTCTCCAAGCTTGGCTCCCTCGGACTACTATTTGTTCCCCAATTTGAAGGAATGGCTGGCGAGACAAAGATTTTATTCAAATGATTGCAGCAACTAATAGCTATTTACAATGAAATGAACACCCTGAGCTGCTTACAGGCGTTGACATACGTCAACGCGGACAGATGATAATGTGTACCCCGACCGGGACTCGAACCCGGGATCTGCTGCTTACATGGCAGACGCTCTATCCATCTGAGCCACCGAGGACACAGAGGATAGCGCGACTGCAGGGATTTATCTCTGGCACGCCTCCCGCGAACCCACATTCTCAACGTGTCCGAAAGTACAGATACCATCTTAGTATATAACAGCTATTTTGCAGACTTGGACAATTCCTTTTATTCGGAAGGGATCAACAATTTAGAACAGCGTTGGACGAAGTGCATACGTCTAAAAGGAGACTATGTCGAAAAATAAGAAAGGTATACCCCAAACACGTAAGTAGTTTTCACTTTTGCACGGACTTTTCAAACGCCCCTCGTACCAGGACGGATACCTGCAAGCAAAGTATTGAATTATTCTTTCGGCATGAAAATTAAAGCTTTATAACTATCCTTCGCAGTTCTACATGACACACAAAATGTTTGCTAGACCCAAAATTAACCCGGACACTTGCGTTTCAATGTCGGTTTTCTTGCTATTAAGATCCTCGAGCATGTCTTGAAAGTAAGACGTTAATATTTCTTTGCAAAGCTGATCAATGATTCTGCTGGTGTGCATACATCAATATTCAGTTTGAGATATTATTACCGCGAATAGTAGCGAGCGAACGGTTGTTCAGAGGAGTCGGGACTGCTGGGACGTAGCCTGGGGTGGACAGAAGCCGCACGACATATGAGGTCGCAGCCTGCCGTGATAATGCTAGTAGCGCCGGAGGAGACTTGGGTGTTAATTGAGGGTTTTTGGCAATTTGCATTTTTGTTGCACGTAATTGTTGCTTACTTGTGTTCTGGAGGGATTCCTTATCATTCCATTTCTGTATCAAAAATGTGACAATTACTTTGACCATGCATTGCACTCTTCTTGGAGCGCAGCATTGCTTTTGAATTATTTTTTGCATGTTAGGTGGTCACGCAGTTGCAGCAGCAAGGTGAGGTAAGTTTCCGTTGCGTGCAGGAACACTGCAGAACAGTTTTTAGATGTTACAGAATATTTTTAAAACTAGCAGTCATATACTTGATAACTGATTTTTATTTGATTTGAAGGAGAAGTAATTAATTTGTTTCTTTTTGTTCTCAATGAGAATAACATTATTGTCAGTGATGCAACGCATTTCCATACGCCTTTCATCAGAACTAGAAATAAAAAGAAAATAATTACGAAAACGTTTCAGTCTCAAGGACCGCCTGGAAATTTTAACTTGCCGCTGCCCCCACAGCCCAAATTACTTACAAAGCATTATGTTAGAACCTTTAAGAAACTTGCGACACTTTAGACTTACTGTAAAAGTAATGATTTGGGTGGCTTGATAAGGCGCGCTGGGGTTCTCGGTTGTACGAGGAGTGCCAGCGAAAGTGATCTGTCCGGCTTGGAGCTCCGGCTCGGTACCGAAAACTGTGCTTCAGTGAATACTGCTCTACGAATAAAATAAAGCGTTCTCGTAAAACCATATTTTCTATCAGTAAGAAAGTTGCTAGTGAACTGCAATTTGTTTCATCTTGCATAATACCGATGTTCCACTTACTGGCAATTCCATTGTAATGTATCATCTCTCGAAACGTCAGGTCGGGTTGAACACAGCTCTAGACCAATGATATTTCCCTTTTGGAAAGCACCACTCGATATAATTTCCACTTTAGTTAGCGAATATTGCATCTCCTCCTGTTCTTCTCGAAGTGAGGTGGAGTTAAGAAAAAAAGACAAAAAAAATCATGCGCTGTTTCTTTGACGAAGCTGTAGAAGAGCAGTATGCGGGTCCTCCTTACGTCCTGCATTTGCACAAATTAGAAACAGTGCGACAAAGTAACCACTTACTTGTAAAAATGAAGCGTACAATTGCAGACTCTGACACACAAAAAACCGGGAGTCAGAATACAATTATTTTAAATTTATGAATGCAACCGCAGAAAACTACGTGCTAGGAGTCAGAGCTTGCATAAAAAAGGATCATACAAATAGAAGGAAAGAAATTTTGTAAAAAGATTCAAATACTAACTAGAAAATACGTCAGTCCTCTCTGTCTCATCTCTATTAATTCTCTGTGACAGCGCAACGGAAATGTTGCGGAGGATCTGGCGAACATGTTTATATTCGCCAGATCCTCCGCAACTTTTTCGTTTCACTGTCACAGAGAATTAATACAGATAAGACAGAGAGGACTGACGTATGTTCTAGTTAGTATCTGAATCTTTTTACACAATTTCTGACTGCATACTTTTCCTTTTAGCACTAGTGATAGTCACACAAAGGAATTTCCGGGGGTAGAAATTGCACTCCGTCTCATTCATCAGAAATTATTGTTTTGTGTGTTTCAGAGGGATTAAAATTGAAAGGAAGGAGAATTTTCTGAACTCTACCGCTACCTTGTGAATGGACGAAGAGAAAACGTCCAAATACACAGCAGTGAATCATATATAAAACTCTGTGCTATTGGGATATAAGCCAGTTTTGTTTTCTAAGAGGATGAATTTGTTAGAAGATTTTGGGAGACAGCAAAATGGTTCAAATGGCTCTGAGCACTATGCGACTTAACTTCTGAGGTCATCAGTCGCCTAGAACTTAGAACTAATTAAACCTAACTAACCTAAGGACATCACACACATCCATGCCCGAGGCAGGATTCGAACCTGCGACCGTAGCGGTCGCCCGGCTCCAGACTGTAGCGCCTAGAACCGCACGACCACTCCGGCCGGCTGGGAGACAGCGACTGAATTTATAGTAATAGGAATACTGCCACTTTTCCTGTAGGAAGCAGGAAGAATAAATTAGGGGCAATGAAATGCATGTTCGTAAATGGAACAAAACACAGTTATCAGCTGTGCCCAAATATATTAAAAGCAAACATTTTTCTGGCACTGGCACTGCAGTGACTCATGAGTAATCGTCATTCCCCTGCAAAAAAAAAAAAAAAAAAAAAAAAAAAAAAAAAAAAAAAAAAATGGCTTCCTGCATTTTACACTGTTTCTACACATCTTATGTTGCGTTTGATCGGAGACGTAAATTTTCATCATCCTGTAAGTTAAATGTAAACGTAGGCTTCCGCAGCCATTGTCCAAGTCAATAATTTTTTTTTCTGGTTTTGCGACAGCGTTGTCAATATGTAAAACTACCAACTTTTTTGTCGCTTTTGCAAGTGACCTCCTCCAAGATGTTTTTGTTTACTGCTGAATGAGAAAACTTTGTTTCTTATATACCTGCTGACGTGGCTGTTATCTAATTCTGACAGGCTTTTGAAGATGAAGGGGGGGGGGGAGGGGGATTATAGAAGCTCTATATTGGTATTTTTATTATTTCTGTTCTCCAATGGAAATGCGACTTTTTGATTGGTGGAAATCGGCGAATGGAAAACCAGGTGGCAGTTGTGAGATGGCGTTGTTTTCCTGCTCTCTAGCGCCGGCTGAGGCGCGCCAGTACTCTGTGTGTCTGCGCCCGCTGCGGTCTCCCGCCTCCCGCGCGCCTGTGTGTATTGCTCCGCACCAATTAAGAACTTCTAAGATCCCTCCCTTCCATCCTTAACAGCCTATAAGAATTAGAGAACATCCACATCTGCAGGTATATAAGAAACAAAATTTTCTCAGTTAACAAAAACACCTTGAAGGAGGTCACTCGCAAAAGTGACAAAAAAGTTGGTAGTTTTACATATTGACAATGCGGTCACATACCCAGAAAAATTTTATTGACCATCCTGTAGGTTGTATGTGTGTATGTATTAAACCGCGGACCTAGAGACGACGGAGAGGCTTCATCCCACTGTAGCCGTCAATGGTTCACAACACAACAAGCCTCAGCAGTCCACCCACTCCACCGCTGCCCCACACCGACCCCATGGTTACTGTGCTGTTCGGTCCCCAGTGGATCCCACCATCCCCCCACCCCACTCCTCGGGAACGTCTCATACCAGACGAGTGTAACCCAGATGTATGCTTGGTAGAATAATTATAACACTATAATTATTACCTATGTGGAACCGTTGTTTGCGCAGCAATCGTCGACACAGTGTAACTGAGGTGGAATAAGGGGAACCAGCCCGCATTCGCCGAGATAGATGGAAAACCGCCTTAAAAACCATCCACGGCCTGGCCGGCACACCGGACGGATCGTGCCGGGAGCCGGCACGCCTTCCCGTTCGGGAAGCAGTGCATTAGACGGCAATGCTTGCCGAGAGGGCAAGGTTAAAATACTTTTTGGTACTAATTAGGAGGATCACTTTGGATATTGCTATGATATACATGTCGCCCTAGAACGGTAAATCGGTAACTCAAAACTGCGTAGCGGTTTGCTTCATAGATGAATTCCACGCTCCTAGAATTCTCCTAGTAAAGCGAAATCAACAATTCACCTTCCCTAAACAAGTCTTACGGTGTGTGGCAGAGAGTACTTTGTGTACCACTACTACTCTCTCCCCTGCCTCACTCCCCTTTTCCAATCGTGAATGATGCGCGGGATCCAACGGCCTTGCCGCAGTGGTAATACCGGTTCCCGTCAGATCACCGAAGTTAAGCGCTGTAGGGCTGGGCTAGCACTTCGATGAGTGACCTTCCGGTCTGCCGAGCGCTGCTGGCAAGCGGGGTGTACTTAGCCCTTGTGAGGCAAACTGAGGAGCTACTTGATTGAGAAGTAGTGGCTCCGGGCTCTTTAACAGACATGCGGCCGGGAGAGACGTGTGCTGAATACATGCCCCTCCATATCCGCATCCAGTGACGCCTATGGGCTGAGGATGACATGGCGACTTGTCGGTACCGTTGTGCTTTCCAAGGCCTGTTCGGACGTTATTTAGTTTTTAATGGTGCGCGGGAAGACAGACTGTTGACAAGAATCCATGGTGAGCTCGAACCTCTATCTAATTTTAGCTTCTTTGCGGTTTCGCTTGCTAACGAACCTGTGACGAAACGCGCTGCTCTTCTTTGGATCTTCTCTATTTTCTCGGTCAGTACTATGTACTAAAGGTCCCATTCTATCAAGAAATACTTAAGGATTCATTGGACGACGGTTTGCAAGCCACGTCCTTCATGGGTGGATTGAACAGCCTAAGTATTGTTCCAATGAGTCTCAGTGTCTGGTCGTTCGACTTCAAATGTTTTCATACGAATATTCCCATATAGTTAACGGCTAATAGTTATTCTAGCGATTATTCGGAAATTTGTGTAGTCACTCAAAATCGGAATTTTGGTATATTTATACGCAATACGTAACATTTGTTTATGTTGAAGGTCAGCTGCGACCACTGCACAAAACATCGGTCCTTTGCAGGTCTTACTGCCTTTCTCTACAGTTTTCTATCGTTTAACTTTCGTATATACAACAGCATCATCCTCAAAGGGTCTAGCGCCCGACTTTATCCCTTAGGCCATTTATACATACCTATTGTGAACAGCAGAGTTGAAACAACACTCCCTTGTGCCATACGACGACGATCTCATAAAATACGTTACGTGTGCGGATCACCACCTGTTATAACTACCAATCACGACGCAGCTGTTTGTCAATTAATCTTGCACCTGAAGATGGGAACAACTTGGGGAAAACGGTAATGTGGATTTTGTAGCAAATAGGCCATCTTAAAATAATAAATTAGTATAGTGTGTAACGCGTGTAAGTTTAAATATTACTATTGGTGATTGAGGGCGACGTGCTAAACAAAATTATATCAGTATTACGTCATTTGCAGACTAATAATCATAGCTGTTACAAGCCGTATTTTTTTTAAGGTGGAAAGTACCTCCACCACAAGCAAACCATTAATGTTAGTTTTCCACCGGCCAACAGATCAGGTATTACTAAAGGGTAGATGTATTGACCCAAAACGGTTAATCTACACTGACAGAAGTGGTTTACTCATTGTCGCAGTAATGACGTGCAAAAAAATAACTCTTCAACACAGAGAGAAAACAACGCACATATTTGTGTACTTAGTAAAAGTATCGCATATAAAAATATATGCACTTATACCCATTACACCCTTCATAATCACCATAGGAATCAGACATAACCATAGCTGTATCTCATCCATTTCAGATTGATATGGACAATATAATTTGTTAAAGGAAAACAACCATTGATCGAGACATACTATAGATGTACAGCCATTCTGGAATAAGTGAACCTGAGAGACAATATATAATTTCCTGAATTTTGTCATCATTTTGCTTTCAGGTTTCTCTATTACATCTGTATTTTCCTGTTTTTGGAGAGACGATGCAGATAGTTTCATAGCATCAGTTATTCAATGCCACAAATTATGGAAACTTACGTTTGTTAAATGGGGCAATTTTTGTCTTCACATAACACAATTTTCATCTTCATTTGGTTTACTTGTCACTTTGGCACTCACTGTATGCGGATTTGAGGTGTGCACAATATGTTAGAAAAGACATTTTGTTTGCTCAAAGTATAAGACACATTTTATTTTACGTCTAAATACATGTTGTTTGTGTGCCCTATACGGGACCGAAAATATTGATCAAGTTGTGACATCAAAAGAAAAATTCAACGTCCATTGATCTTACTGCACAGAATTAAGGTAAGTAACAATATTTTCTGATGAAGACAAGCAAGCAGTTACGACTTTATACAACAGAAATGATATAAGTTATCAAGCTCCTGGCAGAAGAGATACAAAATCAATTAAAGATCCTGAGACTAGGAACCGTATAGTTTGGCAGAAAATTTACATGGTTCTTTCGATGAATGAAGCTTTTAAGCAGGTTTTTGGCAGACACTAAAATGGAACAAATAAAAAAGACGTAACATTTGTTAGGTTGATCTGGTATACGAAAAGTCTTCCTAATGTTCTATTGGAAATATGTTACAATTAAATATTAAAAACAAAGGCCTTTTTTGAAAATGAAGAAATATCTTCTAAACTAGTCGCCATTAAAGATTATATACAACCATGGCAGAAAACTAAACAATTAATAAATTAATTACTGCCTGTTTCTGTGTGAGAATGCAGGCTTTCTCGGCGAATGTCGATGATAAAATCTTCTCGGGTTGACAGCCGAGTCAATGCGTTGTTATCCAGCAACCTTTCACCAAGTTTCTTACTTTCCATTTTCAGGTGAAGTATCGGGTTCACTCTCTCTCTCTTCTCACCCTTTACTTTCCTTTACTTGGGGAAGTGTATGGAGGAGTTTGTACCCTGTTGGCTTTTACTCCACATTGTATGTTGTGTGTGTGATTATCTTGGATTGATCTGGCTGTCTGTGTATTGTGGTTGTGTTCTGGTGGTGACTTGTACTCGCCTGAGGTTGGCGAGATTTTGGGTATTTTAAGGTTTGAGGGTTGGTATTAGCACTAGGAGATTTTTGGATTTTTCCCTTCGACTTAGTCGTCGAAGATCGTCATAGGGCGTTTGTGGCCGCGCGGTTAGAGGCGCCATGTCACGGATTGTGCGGCCCCTCCCTCCGGAGTTTCGAGTCCTCCCTCGGGCAAGGGTGTGTGTATTGTTCTCAGCGTAAATTGGTTTAAGTAGTGTGTAAGTCTAGGGACCGATGACCTCAGCAGTTTGGGCCCTTAGAAATTCACACACATTTGAACAGGCCGTTTGTGCTCATCACGGACATGTCATACCGACCTAGGGAGTGGATGAAGTTATTTACAGATCTGGTAGAGCTCTCGTAGAAAGCCCTTGGCAGATCTTGGAATCTTTCTTTGAGGGGGGGGGGGGATTTCGGCAGCGGCATGCAGATCTTCGGTGGAGAATCCCATGGGTAGATGCAGTGCCCTTCTGAGGGCGCGGTTCTGCAGTCTGGAGTTTGTCCAGATGCTGCTTCGCTGCACATCCCCAAACAGGGCATGCATACTTCATTACTGGCCGTATAACGGCCTGATAGACATTTACTCCTGCAAAGCAGGGAAGGGAGCTCGTTGTTTTGAGGACCGGATGTAGGATGGACATTCTGGCACAGACCTTCCTGTGGACCTCGTCTATGTGGGGTTTCCAGGTTAGTCTTGAGCCCAAGGTTACAGCAAGATACTTGGCGGATCTACGACAGGGGAGTCGGGATCCACGTAGGTGCAGGTGAGAGTGAGAGTGAGAGGGAGAGGGGGGGGGGGGGGGGGGGAGCGGCCTTGAGGCGGTCCACGTCTCTCGAGTCTCTGGGTGATCAGCATGGCCTGTTCCTTTTCAGGGTTGATGGTGATGTGCCAGCGACGAGCCCAGGTTTCTGTGTCATCTGAAACTATTTGTAGCCTACGAATGACCAGGTCCTTATTCACATTACGAGTGTAAAAGGCTGTGCTGTCTGCATTCTGTGTGGTGTGCACCATGGGGCTGTGGGAGTGTCTACAGCGTACAGACTGTGGGCCCCAGGACCGATACCTGAGGCATCTAAGCACGAATACGCCTTTTTGGTGGACAGAGAAAGTTCTGTTCGTGTGAGAGCTTTGGATAACCTGACTATGCTCCCGGGGAACCCCTGTGTGCACAACTTGTAGAGTAGCCCTTTATGCCATACTGAGTCGAAGGCTTTGGCTACATCAAATAGCGCTATCCCGCAGTATCCTCAGCGGTTGAAGCCCTCTGTGGCTGCTTCCACAAGTCTCATGATCTGTTGTGGGGCAGAGTGCTTCTGTCGGAATCCGAATTGGAAATCCGGCAGAAGTCGCTCGATGGTGATGTGATCTCGTATGGGTATTAACAGGAGGCGCTCATAGATCTTGCTAAAAGTTGGCAAGAGGCTAATCGGCATTTAGTGTTGCGGGAATAAGGGGTCTTTCCCTGTTTTGTGTATCGCGACCACTTTCTCGTGTTTCCAGTAAGCTGGGAAATCATTGGTACGAGTAATCTCGTTGAAGACGTTCGTGAGGTGTTCGAAAGCCGAGGGCGGAATGTTTTAACTATCTGGTTGGTGACATTGTCGTGTCCTGGCACCTTTTTTGTAGAGAGAGACCTAAGTACTTTTGCCACGTCCTCGGGGGCGAAAAGTGGGGGTCCGTCCTCTGGGTCCTCCTCAGCATTGAGGAAGACGGCCTGTTGACGACATACTACCCCTTCATGTTCCTCATTCTTGTTTTTCTGCCGCTTGAAACTGCTTCTCAAAGGTGTCGGCGAGGGCGCTGGCCTTTTCACCATGGCTGTACGCCAGACCCCGCTCGCCGTCCAGTGGCGGCATCCTAATGCGTCTTTTGGTGAATTGCTTGTTTGCTTGCCATAGTGTGTGATCGTCAACTTTGAGGGCTGTGAGGCAGTTTTGCCATTGCTAGTTTCTGTGCTCATTGAGCGCTACCTTCAGCTCTCTCTGTAAACGATTGAACAGCCTCCTGGTGGCCCGATTTCTGGTGATCTTCCACTCCTTTGCCACTCTTATCTTATGTCGGATTTGGGCTAGCAGATGTTCCGGGAGCTGTACTTGCGAGGGCGGGCCGTCCCTTGGTGGGGGAGAGGCATCTTCCGCTGCCTGCAAGATGGTATCTGTTAGGACTTCTCTGAACGTGCATCGATCTCATACGGACCTTTCAGCATTTTCAGTATTTTGTCATTAACTATCGACGTTAAGATTCACACGTCCAAACAGGCTGTTGATTTTGTCATAACTTAGGCCGCTAATTTTACATCTCTTTTGTTGATTTGTAATATTCCAGATCAGATAAATGTGTGCCAGTGTATTAGGGCTTTTCCGCTGAAAGACCAGTAGGAGGGTGAAGCTTATTTCCAAATATCAGCTGAATTCAACTGAAATATGTTCTCAGCACTCGCTACACGAGGTCAGAGCTACCGCCGTCATTGTTAGTCCTACAGCCATACGTACCGGTAATCGTATTCGTCTGCTGACGATGAGTGGCTATCGCAACCTTCATATTTAAAAAAACTAAAGACATGACTTTAAATTGTCATATCTGTCCTGTGGAGTGTATTTTATCAGTGGTTGCCCTTGCGAAGAACTCTATAATCTCTTTGGGATACAGAGTTAGTTATGCGTGTGTGAATGTCTTTATGTACTACAAACCTGTTTTAAAGCCTGCAGATAACAGTGGCTTATTTAAATCTTGGCCGTTTCTTGAACCACATTACAGGCTGTTACTGACTATCGCACTATTCTAGTTGTTAGCGATAGTCGGTTGAAACTCCGACAAAACAGTGCACGATTTGCTTTCCATTCCCAAGCACTGGCCGGCCGGGGTGGCCGAGCGGTTGTAGGCGCTACAGTCTGGAACCGCGAGACCACTACGGTCGCAGGTTCGAATCCTGCCTCGGGCATGGATGTGTGTGATGTCCTTAGGTTAGTTAGGTTTAAGTAGTTCTAAGTTCTAGGGAACTGATGACCTCAAAAGTTAAGTCCTATAGTGCTCAGAGCCATTTGAACCCAAGCACTGTTGTGGATTTGATGCTGAAGGTTCATAACAAAACTGACAGGAAATGGACGCTACAAATCTGTAATTAAATTTTCCCAGGTAAGACGATTTCTCATCTGTCTGTAGAAGGAGCTTCAGTAGTGCTAAAAATACAGAAATACTTTGGACTTTATGCAACAACACTGAAGACGCCTTGCAGTGCAGTTGTAACAATATCAGAATGCAATGCCTCGAATACTTCACATCTATACATGATTCAAAAAACGTGTTAAGCACACGGAAGAAGTGAGGGTACGAACAGAAAAGGTGAAAAGTCAAAATTACCGACCGGAGCAATAGTTTTCTCTCATCCTTTCAGCCGTGCAAATCCGTTTAGTAACTGCACTTGCTCTGTGGCCAACTGCGAATAGCATTTATACGCCTTGTTCGCTATTAGCCCGAAAACATTCAAATTTCCAACCAGACCCCAAACAGCTGAAGAATTTTCACAAATTAACAGTAAAAGAACTAACTTCGATTGACTTGTTTGTGTTCAAATATAACCTGCCTTTTAATCATGATCGTGCCATTGAGCCTCCTTGGGAATACGCCTATCTCAGGCTCACAACATAAAACATGCGACGTATGCGAACACGAGACGTAATTGTCGGAGTACTAGAAGCCATAGGTTTGTGCTGTTTATTAGCTCGTGTGTTTAGGCTCAGGGCCGTAGAAACTGTCAAGCGCACACGTAAGGACGTCGGAGGTTTCCACCGATAGCGTACAATGCCATTTATGATAAGCGCCAGCGCGACATGGCGTTATCTGGCTGGCATTCGTGTAATGGTAACGTTAGCATCGACCGCGGCCAACAGGGCACCGCGTGGGGGCGGGAAGCACACAGCTATACGTACTGTGCGTGCCGCCCTCGGGCTCGCTCACTCCTGTGTCTGTATTTGGTTTGTGGTGCCTCATAACGGCTAATTTATCTACTGGCAATAGCTTCCCTACGCTTAAAACTCGTTTATAATCTATGAAATGTATTCGCAATTGGGAATACGGACAACCAGCAGCTGTATAATGGTATGACGACAATGCAAAGTTGTGGCGGAAGGACACTCGAAACCAGACTTTCCGCCTTACGCGAGGGATCACCTCAACCGCTTTTAGCTATCGGTGTACCGCTCACGGTCAGTCCCAAATTTCCATATGCCGTCGTTCATGCACTCTTACACATTATGTAATTCCCTTACAGGCGGAGGAAAGTCACGACCTGGTATCGGCGACTAAAAATGATATTGCAATGGCTGTGGTGTTAAGAAGTACGGTGGAATGTTCCTTCAGACATGTCTGCACGTCCGATGGGAGACTGCTTCATACTTCCTAACAACGCAGGCAGTGAAATATTGTAGGCGAGCGGTCTAAGGCGCTGCAGTCACGGACTGTGCGGCTGGTCCCGGCGGAGGTTCGAGTCCTCCATCGGGCATGGGTGTGTGTTTGTCCTTAGCATAATTTAGGTTAAGTAGTGTGTAAGCTTAGGAACTGACGACCTTAGCAGTCAAGTCTCATAAGATTTCACACACATTTGAACATTTTTTTGAAATACTGTATCGACTGTAAACCCATAAACTATTTCGGTCTGAGTGCCAGATAGTCGTAGGTAAAGCTACACACGACACGAAAGACAAAGTGAACAACAAACTGCTTTATTAGAGATCGTCTTACTTGATGCGGAATGTCCTTGCTTTCTCGCGATCTGTCACCTGATTCGGGCTGTCATGTACAGGTGATCTGCAGTTTGTCATCGTCTCAAAATTTATAGTTTCGAAAATATTCGTCACACGAAAAAAAGTATATATATATTACACGACAAATGGATACGAATTTCCTTGTTGAAACACAGTTGCATTTGCTACAGAAATGGTATCTCAGGTTGTTCATTAAGTGTTTCGTAGAGGCAGATAACATATATCCTATTCTATGGAATATGCGGCCCCGGTAGGTGAGTGGTCAGCACGACAGAATGTCAATCCTAAGGGCCCGGGTTCGATTGCCGGCTAGGTCGGATGTTTTCTCCGCTCAGGGGCTGAGAGTTGTGTTGTCCTAATCATCATCATTTCATCCCCATCTACGCGCAAGTCACCGAAGCGGCGTCAAATCGAAAAACTTGCACCCGGCGAACGGTCTACCCGACGGGAGGCCCTAGTCACATGACTTTTACATTTTCCGAAATAATCAAGACTACTAATGAACCATCTGGAAATGTTTCTATAGGACATATGACTGATATCTTGATTTAATCCTCTTGCAAAACCAGATAGTTATTTGTATTTCTAGTACCGAAATATTGTCAGTTCCCCAAAGAGACCAAATTTTGGATCAAATTTTTTTAAGGGGATGATGTAACACGAATTAAGGAATGAAGACTTTCATGGAGAGACAGTTTTGCCGAAAAAAGAAAATACAAGCTCAGAATAGTACAACGAGAAGACTACGTTAAGTAGTGACGGTGTGACCGTAGTATGTAAAAGTTGTAACAGATCGCAGTGGGGCAAGGAAGTGAACGTCTCAAAATCGAGACAAGTGTGTGTGTGAGCGCGATCTTTGTCTCACGCACCTTGACACCCGAACACGAACAACGTCATGAGGACGCCTGCCAAGACTTTAATAGAAATGCGAAAGACAGTTCTTTTACGGAAAAATCATCACAGATGACGATACTTGGTGTTATCAGTACGAACGTGTCACAAACGACTAAGTTCTGAAATTAACATGAGCCGGCCCTTGTGGTCGAGCGGTTCTAGGCGCTTCAGTCTGGAACCGCGTGACCGCTACGGTCGCAGGTTCGAATCCTGCCTCGGGCATGGATGTGTGTAATGTCCTTAGGTTAGTTAGGTTTAAGTAGTTCTAAGTTCTAGGGGACTGATGACCACAGATGTTAAGTCCCATAGTGCTCAGAACCATTTGAACCATTTGAAATTCACATGAAGTGTCAACGATTTGAGAAATAACTGATATTAGAGCCAATGTGACGCTCGAGTTAAATAAAAAAATCACAAAGCACGACTTTTCTGGCGGTTTCACACCGTTATACCGGGTGGTTATAATTAAACTGATGGTTTTACGAGTGCTGTTGTGCAGGATGTATACATCACATGATGATGAAATATCGTAGGTATGTTCATTAATCAGAGCGCTCGTGGAATATGATGAAAAAACAGTAGTTCCTCGTTCTGCCACCAGGTGAAAATATGACGCTGCAAAAGGAGAGGAGGAGGAAATTAGCGTGTAGCATCCTGTCAACAACGAGGTCATTAGAGACGGAGCACAAACTCGAACTGGCGAAGGATGGGGAAGGAAATCGGCCGTGCCCTTCCACAGGGACCATTCCGGCATTTCCTCAAACAATTTAGGGAAATCACAGAAAACCTAAATCTGGATGGCTGGACTGGTATTTAAACAGTCGTCGTCCTGAGTGCAAGTCCAGTGTGCTAGCCACTGCGCCACTTCACTCGGTGACGCTAGGAGCCGTCAGAATGTAAAATGTTTCCTGTTATGGCGTCAGCATGCTGTTTGCAGCTTGACAGCACGTGTTGATTTATTTTGTGAGGTGAATGTTGGTGTAAAAGGTTAAATGATTCAAATGGCTCTAAGCACCATGGGATCTAACATCTGAGGTCATCAGCCCCTAAACTTAGAACTATTTAAACCTAACTAACCTAAGGAAATCACACACATCCATGCCCGAGGCAGGATTCGAACCTGCGTCCGTAGCAGCCGCGTGGTTCCGGACTGAAGCGCCTAGAACCGCTCGACCACAGAGGCCGGTTGTGGAGGAGGAGATTAGTGTTTAACGTCCCGTCGACAACGAGGTCATTAGAGACGGAGCGCAAGCTCGGGTTAGGGAAGGATGGGGAAGGAAATCGGCCGTGCCCTTTCAAAGGAACCATCCCGGCATTTGCCTGAAGCGATTTAGGGAAATCACGGAAAACCTAAATCAGGATGGCCGGAGACGGGATTGAACCGTCGTCCTCCCGAATGCGAGTCCAGTGTGAGGCCGGTTGTAAAAGGTTAAGAAGATTGAAGTTTTCCATACGAAATACAACGGTCATTGACGTGAACGATGGCCCCCTACTGGTAACGTTGTTTTATCAGAACGGTAGCAGTGGCTGCGCTGCATTCCGGGAATATTGCTGACAGAAACAGCTTCAAAGAGGCCCCTTGTCATAAATGGGCTAAAAAATAAGATCAAAAAATTTGAAGAAACTGGTAAATTTTGTTGAGCAGCGGGCAGGGCTGGGCGGCCCCAACCTATACACCACCTGAGTTATGGAAATTCTCTCCCCCCTGGTCAACAGTTCAAAAGATATTGCGATGCATTTACACTTGTATCCCTACATGATTCAGAATGCGTACCAAATGAACCTCCAAGATAGACTTTGTTTTTTGTATGCATGGAAATGGATGGCATGTGGCCAGGAAATACTGTTTGGACAGACGAGGTACATTTTACTCTGCGCGATGCCATGAACGTACAGAGTTGTGGCTTATGGGGTTCCAATCTGGCGCATGTTGTGCAGGAACATCCACAGCACTCAGCTTCTGCGACTGTGTAGTGTGGTTTCGCAGGGTCCTTCATTATCGGGCCGTTTTTATTCTAGGTCTTCCAGACCTATTAGGTAAACAGTGGCAACTGCATGTTAAAAGGATTTCCTAGTGCAAGACGTGATTCCAGCGTTGCAAGTACGCAACTCTGTCCAGAGCACTCGCCACATGTCACTTGCCAGGTGGAACATTTGCTTCAAGAAACCTTCGGAAACGACCACATCATCTCTAGCCAATTACAAGATGTGTTACTCTCTCGAGTTTGTTTATCCTTTGATACTAGACAGTCTTTGGACTATTGTTTACCTGCTACTACTAACAATCTAAGTTTTATTTTTGCACAACTTTCCATGTTTATTAAACATGGATTGCAACAGTTAATACAAAAGCTGACATCATATGAAGGGACGCAAAGCATGGCATGTGTACAATCTTTCGCGACTTTCGGAATTAATTATTTTACATTTACAGAAACACTAAGATGAATGTGCAAATCGCTAACTCCTGAATGTCTGACTAAAGGACCCGAATATACCGTCGTTTCGAGGGAAGTAGACAGTTTCGTAATTAAACTTATTTCTTGTACTTTCATAGAACTGTATCTTCTGATGTAATTGTAGGCTACATAAGAAGTTCACGCAAGTTGTCGCTTCTAATGAAAGACACACCGAACGCAGAGCTACTGTTAGTCACGCTGCGTCAATCCTAGTTCAAAATACATTAGTGATCACGATGAACGTTGGAGGACATCAATGTGGCGATTACTGTATCCGATACGTGCTAATTGCGCGACGTGTCCTTCTAAGACTCATGGAGAACAGGGCTCGGCAGGTGACGAGCAGCAAAAGCGGTCGAAAACTTTTGAAAAATGTGGTGTCCTTGTTTCAATATCAAATCAGAAACATACTGTAGGCAAAGACTGAATTTTTCAACACTCCTAAAGTTGCACTGACAACGAATATTCACGAAACTAGCAATATTCACAATGATCAGTGATAATAAAATCACAATAAGCGCATTTCTTCCAGTACGACACTAAGCAAAGCACAATTTCAAAATGGTATAATGTTTGGTCGGCAGCACCTCACGTTGCAATAGCGAGGAAGTGTTCACCTGTTGAGTTTTGCATGAAGGTGGGACGCAGTGGTGTGCTCCACATGGATTGCATGAGACTGCTGAGAGAGATGTTATCGTTGCAGTGTTACATCTGCGAATGGAGTCCTCCGGATGCTACTCGGAAATATGCGCAGTTAATTACGAAACTCGTTTGCACTCTGTGTGTGGTATAACGTACAGCGCTCGGTCACAAGAAATGGCGAATATGTCGGGAAGATAACGTCAAGTTAAAAAATTCTAAATTTGTCTTCTGCAACGAAAACTACGCCAACAATAAAACTGCGTCCTTATATAGAATACCATAGGAGGTGAATAATATGCATGCACGTGAACTGTTTTTAGTCTCCGATACAGCTTTTCGGAGGAGAGTTAAGCTCTGAAAAGTTGTAAGATCTGCAGTCAGTTATCTTACAGACGTCGTTCGTTTTCATCCCACAGTTAACACTAGATATGAATCCAGAAGTGGAGTGGTTCTAGTTCGTCGAACTTTATTTACGATCAATGCTTCACGTGTCACACAATCATTACCTAAACTTTCAAAAGATCTTTTGCCCAATCTTCTTCGCTGCAGTGGCCTATGCCGGCCGCTCTGACCGAGCGGTTCTAGGCGCTTCAGTCTGGAACCGCGCGACCGCTACGTCGCAGGTTCGAATCCTACCTCGGGCATGGGTGTGTGTGATGTCCTTAGGTTAGTTAGGTTTAAGTAGTTCTAAGTTCTAGGGGACTGATGACTTCAGCAGTTAAGTCCCATAGTGATCGGAGCCATTTGAACCATTTTTGAACTACCGCCTATGTTCGATGACAACGTGCAACAACCACTGACAGTCGGCAGGTGGTGGCACTAGCAGTGGACGGTATACAAAGCGTGTCTGGTGGACGCGGTAAATAGTGGTGTCGTTGTCGTAGTGCGGAACAGGACCGATTTATCTGACATCCGAAGATCAATGACTTTCGGGCATTTTCAAAACGGCCACGTTTGCAAACAGTTCGCGTGCCGCCATGGTTAATGCATGGCATGGTTAATGCATGGCATTAACCGGCGCCAAGCCAAGTGTGGTACACCACGGTTCGTAAATGGGTGCAGAGATGTTAACGAGCGAAAAGACGTGCGACTGTTGAGTAACTGATCACCTAGATGAACCAAGGAGGTACCAGCAGTCTCTCCTCAATGACCGTCCAGCGAGTGGTGTTGCGTGTGGGCCTCTGAAGGAGACACTAGTTATTACGTCCTAACTCTTGTTTATCGTCGACGAAGGTGGAACTTGCACGCCAATAGTGCAAGTGGACGTCCATTTAGTGGCAATAGGCGACCTTTTCAGATGAGTCACGATTTACGATGCATCATGTCTGAAAGCGAACACCCTCCAACAATCGTCGGTAGGGTCCCTGCCGGAGGAAGGAGCATTATACAACCGTTCGCTCGACGAAAGATCCGTACCCAAAGACTGGAAAGTTGCACAGGTCACACCAATATTCAAGAAAGGTAATCCACTAAATTACAGGCCCATATCGTTAACGTCCATATGCAGCACGATTTTGGAACATACACTCCTGGAAATTGAAATAAGAACACCGTGAATTCATTGTCCCAGGAAGGGGAAACTTTATTGACACATTCCTGGGGTCAGATACATCACATGATCACACTGACAGAACCACAGGCACATAGACACAGGCAACAGAGCATGCACAATGTCGGCACTAGTACAGTGTATATCCACCTTTCGCAGCAATGCAGGCTGGTATTCTCCCATGGAGACGATCGTAGAGATGCTGGATGTAGTCCTGTGGAACGGCTTGCCATGCCATTTCCACCTGGCGCCTCAGTTGGACCAGCGTTCGTGCTGGACGTGCAGACCGCGTGAGACGACGCTTCATCCAGTCCCAAACATGCTCAATGGGGGACAGATCCGGAGATCTTGCTGGCCAGGGTAGTTGACTTACACCTTCTAAAGCACGTTGGGTGGCACGGGATACATGCGGACGTGCATTGTCCTGTTGGAACAGCAAGTTCCCTTGCCGGTCTAGGAATGGTAGAACGATGGGTTCGATGACGGTTTGGATGTACCGTGCACTATTCAGTGTTCCCTCGACGATCACCAGTGGTGTACGGCCAGTGTAGGAGATCATTCCCCACACCATGATGCCTGGTGTTGGCCCTGTGTGCCTCGGTCGTATGCAGTCCTGATTGTGGCTCTCACCTGCACTGCGCCAAACACGCATACGACCATCATTGGCACCAAGGCAGAAGCGGCTCTCATCGCTGAAGACGACACGTCTCCATTCGTCCCTCCATTCACGCCTGTCGCGACACCACTGGAGGCGGGCTGCACGATGTTGGGGCGTGAGCGGAAGACGGCCTAACGGTGTGCGGGACCGTAGCCCAGCTTCATGGAGACGGTTGCAAATGGTCCTCGCCGATACCCCAGGAGCAACAGTGTCCCTAATTTGCTGGGAAGTGACGGTGCGGTCCCCTACGGCACTGCGTAGGATCCTACGGTCTTGGCGTGCATCCGTGTGTCGCTGCGGTCCGGTCCCAGGTCGACGGGCACGTGCACCTTCCGCCGACCACTGGCGACAACATCGATGTACTGTGGAGACCTCACGCCCCACGTGTTGAGCGATTCGGCGGTACGTCCACCCGGCCTCCCGCATGCCCACTATACGCCCTCGCTCAAAGTCCGTCAACTGCACATACGGTTCACGTCCACGCTGTCGCGGCATGCTACCAGTGTTAAAGACTGCGATGGAGCTCCGTATGCCACGGCAAACTGGCTGACACTGACGGCAGCGGTGCACAAATGCTGCGCAGGTAGCGCCATTCGACGGCCAACACCGCGGTTCCTGGTGTGTCCGCTGTGCCGTGCGTGTGATCATTGCTTGTACAGCCCTCTCGCAGTGTCCGGAGCAAGTATGGTGGGTCTGACACACCGGTGTCAATGTGTTCCTTTTTCCATTTCCAGGAGTGTATATTGTGTTCGAACATTATGAATTACCTCCAAGGAAACGGTCTATTGACACACAGTCAACATTGGTTAGGAAACATCGTTCCTGTGAAACACAACTAGCTCTTTATTCACATGAAGTGTTTAGTGCTATTGACAAGGGATTTCAGATCGATTCCGTATTTCCGGATTTCCGGAAGGCTTTTGACACTGTACCACACATGCGGCTCGTAGTGAAATTGTGTGCTTATGGAATATCGTCTCAGTTATGTAACTGGATTTGTGATTTCCTGTCAGAGAGGTCACAGTTCGTAGTAACTGATGGAAAGTCATTGAGTAAAACAGAAGTGATTTCTGGCGTTCCCCAAGGTAGTGTTATAGGCCCTTTGCTGTTCCTTATCTATATAAACGATTTGGGAGACAATCTGAGCAGACGTCTTCGGCTGTTTGCAGATGACGCTGTCTTTTATCGACTAATAAAGTCATCAGAAGATCAAAACAAACTGCAAAACGATTTAGAAAAGATATCTGAATGGTGCGAAAAGTGGCAGTTGACCCTAAATAACGAAAAGTGTGAGGTCATCCACATGAACGCTAAAAGAAGCTCGTTGAACTTCGTTTACACGATAAATCAGTCTAATATAAAAGCCGTAAATTCAACTCAATACCTAGGTATTACAATTCCGAACAACTTTAATTGGAAGGAACACGTAGAAAATGTTGTGGGGAAGGCTAACCAAAGACTGCGTTTTATTGGCAGGACACTTAGAAAATGTAACAGATCTACTAAGAAGACTGCCTACACCACGCTTGCCCGTCCTCTTTTAGAAAACTGCTGCGCGGTGGGATCCTTACTAGAGAGGACTGACTGAGTACATCGAAAAAGTTCAAAGAAAGGCAGCACGTTTTAGATTATCGTGAAATAAGTGAGAGAGTGTCACAGAAATGATGCAGGATTTGGGCTGGACATCATTAAAAGAAAGGCGTTTTCGTTGCGATGGAATCTTCTCACGAAATTCCAGTCACCAAATTTCTCCTCCGAAGGCGAAAATATTTTGTTGACACCGACCTACGTAGGGAGGAACGATTACCACGATAAAATAAGGGAAATCAGAGCTCGTACGGAAAGATATAGGTGTTCGTCCTTTCCGCGCGCTATACGAGATTGGAATAATAGAGAATTGTGAAGTTGGTTCGATGAACCCTCTGCCAGGCATTTAAATATGATTTTCAGAGTATCCGTGTAGATGTAGATGGTCTGGGGAAAGTTTTCGTGGTCTTCTCTGGGTGATCGCATCATTCTGGAAGTCACAATGGATCAACACAAGTACGCATTTGTCATTGCGGACAATATCCACCCCTGCACGAAATTTGTTTTTCCTCGGCACGGTAGGATCCACCAGCAGCACAATGCAACGTTTCATTCAGCTCACAATGTACGTGGATGGTTCGATGAGCACCAGTATGCCTTTTCGTGCCCCCGTCGCCACCGAAATCCCCAGATTTAAACCTAATCGAGAATCTGTGGGGACACCTCGATTTTGCTGTTAGCAACATGGATCCTCATGCGTGAAACTGTGTGCAGTTGGCGAAGGCATGGTTCCATAATCCCGTCCGTATCATCCAGATCCTCATTGACTCCCTTCTTGCACGTTTCGCAGCTATCTGCACTGCAAAAGGTGCTTATTCAAGTGTTTGATAGGTGTTCATAGTAATGTGACTGGACAGTGTAGTTTTCGAGCCGTGACGGGTACATCAGGTGTCACAGGGGCTTTGTGTTCTATGAAGTGTGCACCTTAATTAAAATATTTGCTATATAAATAATTAGTGAATGATAGATTGTGATAGATGGAATTATGTAGTAAATATCTCGCTGTATTTCTTTGGATGTAGCTTTTCTACGTACATAACTTATATTCTAGGGGCCGACCCTTGCCGTTTTGGAACCCTTACGACACTACTGGCCATTGAAATTGCTACACCACGAAGATGACGTGCTACAGACGCGAAATTTAACCGACAGGAAGAAGATGCTCTGCAAATGACTAGCTTTTCAGAACAATCACACAATGTTGACGCCGGTGGCGACACCTGCAACGTGCTGACATGAGGAAAGTTTCCAACCGATTTCTCATACACAAACAGCAGTTGACCCGAGTTGCCTGGTGAAACGTTGTTGTAATGCCTCGTGTAAGGAGGAGAAATGCGTACCATTACGTTTCCGACTTTGATAAAGGTCGGATTGTAGCCTATCGCGATTGCAGTTTATCGTATCGCGACACTGCTGCTCGCGTTGGTCGAGATCCAATGACTGTTAGAAGAATATGGAATCGGTGGGTTCAGGAGGGTAATACGGAACGCCGTGCTGGATCCCAACGGCCTCGTATCACTAGCAGTCGAGATGACAGGCATCTTATCCGCATAGCTGTAACGGATCGAGCAGCCACGTCTCGATCCCTGAGTCAACAGATGGGGACGTTTGCAAGACAACAACCACCTGCACGAACAGTTCGACGACGTTTGCAGCAGCATGAACTATCAGCTCGGAGACCATGGCTGCGGTTACCCTTGGCGCTGCATCACAGACAGGAGCGCCAGCGATGGTGTACTCAACGACGAACCTGGGTGCACGAATGGCAAAACGACATTTTTTCGGATGAATCCAGGTTCTGTTTACAGCATCATGATGGTCGCATCCGTGTTTGGCGACATCGCGGTGAACGCACATTGGAAGCGTGTATTCGTCATCGCCATACTGGTGTATCACCCGGCGTGATGGTATGGGGTGCCATTGGTTACACGTCTCGGACACCTCTTGTTCGCATTGACGGCATATTGAACAGTGGAAGTTACATTTCAGATGTGTTACGACCCGTGGCTCTATCCTTCATTCGAACACTGCGAAACCCGACATTTCAGCAAGATAATGCACGACCGAATGTTGCAGGTCCTGTACGGGTCTTTCTGCATACAGAAAATGTTCATCTGCTGCCCTGGACAGCACATCCTCCAGATCTCTCACCAACTGAAAACGTCTGGTCAATGGTGGCCGAGCAACTGGCTCGTCACAATACGCCAGTCACTACTCTTGATGAACTGTGGTATCGTGTTGAATCTGCATGGGCAGCTGTACATGTACATACCATCCAATCTCTGTTTGACTCAATGGCCAGGCGTATCAAGGCAGTTATTACGGCCAGATGTGGTTGTTCTGGGTACCGATTTCTCAGGATCTATGCACCCAAATTGCGTGAAAATGCAATGACATGTCAGTTCCAGTATAATATATTTGTTCAATGAATACCCGTTTATCATCAGCATTTCTTCTTGCTGTAGCAATTTTAATGGCCAGTAGTGTATTTGTACACACGCTCAGCATTTGTTTACTGCGAAATCAAGAGCACTTAAATGCTGTGCGCTCAAAAATTCGTTAACAGTACAATAAATTGTACCAAATTAAAAAAAAAAACAGCGACTGTTTCGGTATTACACCTACGTAAACAGCCAATTTAAATCGTATTTACTGCTCGTCATTCACGGTGGATATAATGAAGACAAATCCATGTACTCGGCCGATGATTACTTAACTTCCAATTTTCCTCTGTTTGTGATTATGCCTCATTTTTTAAGCCCATTGAATGAAAAATGAAATTCAGAAATGTAAAAGGGGAAGAGGCAAGCTGCGGTACCCGAGAGCTGCCGTATACAACCAACCACTAGCGTGGCTCTGTGAGCTTCAGGTAGGGCGCGGGTCGGCGGCTGCAGTGTGACGTAATTAGGTCGCTGTGTAAGCGCTTTTATTCCTGTTTGCGGAGCGTGGCGCCGCCGGGAGCCGAACACGGCCTGTGATGCGCCGTGTCACGGCACGGCACCGCACGACGAGCCATCGGAAGCGTTATCGCGCGTATTGATTGCACACGGCGACACAGTTTGGGACACCAGAGTGGCACTGCAGCCGAGCGTTCGTCACGCCGCGGCTGGCCGAGAGAGAACATCGGTGGTGGCACGAAATATGACGGCTCATTTCTGGCACTAGCCACGCGTAACACAGTACAGCAGCGCTGTTGCAGCGCATTAATTGGCACCACATGGTCGGAAAAAGAAGTGAAGCCCCCAGAAGATATAATCAGACTACAATGGAACTTCGTATACATCATCAGCAGTGGCTATGTAAAACCATTAGAGTTTCAGTTCACTGTGACAGCTTGTACGGCCACTAGAGTGCGTTTCTGTCATGGAGCTAAAAAAAGTTGTCATTATGTCACAAACGTGAAGCCGAATTTCACCATCTTACATAGCCCAAACTGTCAGGTTCACCGAATTTATACTTCCATTGTTCACTGTGGTCATGTCGCTCTGACGTTGAAGATATATCTCGCCTTTGGTATCGTATCCCAAGTAGCATCTGGTGCGCTGACTGAGTAAATACGTAGTTGTTTATTCAAAAATGCCAACTTGCGTCGTTTCTAAGTGTGCTAATCGATCCGATTGTTATCTGACGTTTAACCCTAGAATGGCGGAAGGGGTCAAAATGTCTCCTTTATTATGTTTTTCGTTCATTGTCATAACCAATTTATTTAAATGGCTCAAATGGCTCTGAGCACTATGGGATGTAACTTCTAAGGTCATCAGTCCCCTAGAACTTAGAATTACTTAAACCTAACTAACCTAAGGACATCACACACATCCATGTCCGAGGCAGGATTCGAACCTGCGACCGTAGCGGTCGCGCGGTTACAGACTGTAGCGCCTAGAACCGCTCGGCCACCCCGACCGGCCCAATTTATTTACTTCGTTAATGAAATTATATGACTTTTTCTATTTTTTTCCTCTTTCTGAAAATGTTTTAGTACAAAGGGCGCTCAAAAAGTTTTGCACAGTCGTCCCAATTTTTTTTAATTTTTTGCAGGAGGAGAATGAAGTTTTTGTGAACATACTTGAAACATTCAGCTGTAAGTTGGTGTATAAAAGTATTTTCTTTTATTCACAGGTGAGACATAATGGATCGTTAAGGAGATGTCAGGTTGCGACAACGGTCGGTGATGTAGTTCCTCTTCAAGAACGGTGACGACTCTGCCACATAGATTCACAGGAAGTTGCTCCCTGTTTATGGGGAGGACACAGTGGATCGCAGAAGTAATCAGCGGTGGTTGCAGAGGTTTAGAGAAGGTGATTTCTCTCTACTGGACAATCCACGATGGGGTAGTCCATCGACGGCAGTGAGTGTTGTGAATGAGGAGACCACAGATCAAATCATCCAAAATGACAGGTGTGTGACGACACGACAGACCCACAGACCACAGCTTCAGGGTCAGCTCATCAGACTACACCAAGATAATGCCAAACACAGCCCTTATGACGCAGGAGAAAATCAGGAAAATGTGTTGGAAAATTGTTCCTCATCCTCCCTACAGTCCGGACTTGGCTCCGTCTGATTTTTACCTCTTTGGTCGTTTGAAGGCTCACCTGAACCGTAAAACATTTGATAGTGAGAAAGACCATATTTCCTGTGTCAAGCAATGCTGTAAAAGTCAATCGCCAGATTTTACCAAAGGGCATTTACATCATGGAAAGAACGTTGGGCCAGATGTGTCTCAGCTGACGGAGGCTACATTGAGTAGGCTCAATGTAAAGCTAAATGTTCCAAGTATGTTGACAAATAATTTCATTCTCCTCCTGTAAATTATAAAAAAAATTAGAGACGACTGTGCAAAACTTTTTGAACGCCCTTTGTATTTACAAAATATTATAATTTTCTTCACCATTTCATTCAGTATACCTAAAACGCGGAAGGGGTCAATTTGACCCTACGGTAATTTCTCTTCTGAATATAAGTAAATTATCCAATAATACAGTGGCAACAGTGAGCAGTAACGTAGAGCAGTTGCTCCTCATTGTTAAAGCTTGGCACGTGTACATTCCAGTCCGCCAGAGCTTATGTTGTGTCACTCAAGCAGTCTTTGTCCGTGAAACACGTTTTCGAACATGTATCTTCAGAGTGGACTTTCTACTGAAGAAGTGTTACATATCTTAGAGAATTCCGAAGTTAAATCGGAAATTGACTTCTATGATGAAGATTGTGATCATGTACCTGACGTAAGTGAAGATGAAGACATTGTGAACTAGGAGCGATTAGTGGAGGAGGATTCAGATGATGATATACGTCAACCATCACCTCTTTCACCACAGCAGGTACAGTTGGAAGCGTCTACAAAGATGACTGCAAAGGATGGAAGCGTGTGGGAGATTGGAAATTATTCATCTTCTGGAAGGCGGTCAGCTGTGAATGTTCTGAAGGAGAAAGGAGGTCTCACTGCTTACGCATGCCAACGAGTAGACATCTCTGTCATCAGTGCCTTCCATCTTATTTTTGATGAAGCAGTGCTACATCTCATGAAGAAATACACAAAATCAAATGCTCGAAAAGTACTAAAAAACAATGAATGGAGTGTGTCACTTGAGGAACTGGTAGCCATCATGTATGTGGGGGTGTATTGTGCACAAAAAGTATGTCTGTGAATAATCTCTGGTCGCACTCTTGGGGGTCTGCTTTTATCAAGGACATTATGCCAAGAGAGAGAGAGATTTCAGGAGCTTCTGAGATTCCTCCGTTTTGATGAAAAATCAACACGGGCTGAACGCTTGGCAGCCAACAAATTCTCCCTTTTATCTGAAATTTGGTGAAAGTTCATTGAAAACACTATTCGCGCTTACCGCGCAACACACGGTTAGATGTCCCGCCAATAATTACTCACTGTTCACATTCTCTCCCTCTTTAAAATAGATTTTGACAAGAACCCGTCTGTAATTCAAGTTGCCACCGTAGTTACTGTGCTGACGTCGCTCATACGCCAGGGATGTAATCAAATTCAGAAGCTTTTGGACGGCCAGTTTATACTTTTTGCAAGTGACATGAAAAGAACAAGATATACAAATAGTTATCTACGCTCCGCAGAAAATTTTTCGGGATCATGAACGGAAAATATTATGTCACTTATTTCAAAAAATAACAAGAACAGAAATTGTTGTGGATAACTAAGTGGTAGAACACGTTAATAACTTTAATTAGATAGATTGCGGCATTACTTATGACTGGAATAAAAATGTACACAGAAAACTACTGACGTTCGAGAATACACTTGGAACAAAAGGTACATTAAAAAAAATCCAGGAACAAACGAGGATGCTGTTTCGTAAAACAACTTGAGTTCATATAGCATAATAAGGAAACACATTATAAATCGCAAACTACTAAGGGATACCGAGAGAAAATCAATTATAATATTTCTGAGTACGGTGAAAGGATTTAAAAAAAGAACGTTAACTAAATGACACTGGTAAAAATCTTGACATCTAGTGACCTAGTGCTATGGAAAGAATACTGAACATCACAGAAGAAACTAAAATGAGTACTTAACAGAAATGGAGAACGAAAGACTAACCCTCAAAATTATAAGCTACAAACCAAGAGGGTGAAGAAGTCGATGCTGGCAGAGAAATGATGAGACACCGCAGCAAATGTGTTTGTTTTAACTGAGGTGAAGAAGTAGTACAAGAAGAAAAGAAAACAGAATTCGAGCACTTAATTCCTGCACTTGTCGGCTATTGGCTAACTCAAACGTATGGAATATTATTTTGCGTTTAACACTTGTGCCACTATTTCAGAGTGTATCTGAATTATTTTAACTGCAGTACAAAGCGCAGTATTTGCGATCGGAGATGCTGTGACGCAACTGCCATGTCATGAGACCGTTACAGCGATGATTGGGTGCTCGCTGTTGAGTCAGAGGGATCAAAATTGTTGAAGGGCCGAAATTCGCCACGTACTACGGTTTGTGGAGCCACCTGGTAAGCAACCCATTCGTGAAACTCAACTTGTCCTGCGAGAGTAATCGTTAGCTGCGAGAATGACAAATCGCTGAAGACAGAAGAGCAGCATTCGGGGGGCCAGTAGCTGCTGAAGGTAGCGCACTCACAAAACGCTTGTCCTTCACGACTATGAGTCCGCGATATCGTCGAAGGAGTGGCAGAGGTGCAAAAATACATTTCCAAGTGCAGCGCTGGAAAATTTCCGATAACTGTAATGACTAATCCCGCCAACGTTCTGTGCACGAGCCACCTCCTTCAGCCAGGGTTGTGAATCGGCACATTAAATTGCTCACATACGGCAAGTTCAGAGTTACATAACCTTAACACCCCGTCTTCCAAGTCCACAAATTGTCACTTTAGGTGACCAATGACACACCGTCACCACGGAATAGCAGTAGCACAAACTATGTCAATCCGAGTTTCGCAAACACTTGCTATGCACTGACCAGCTTGCGGGAAATAGCAACGAGATAAGTTGTAGCCAACATCATTGTTAGTACTATGAATGAACAAATTCGCCACTGACGGCATGTAATGTCTTCTGTAAATCAAGGATAAATTACAAAATAAAACTACCTTCAGAATATTTGCGTGTGTTTGATGATATAAAACTTTGACTGAATGCAAAAAATAGCGCAGAAAGAAAAGAAGCAAAATGCAATACGAAATGTCAGTCTCCTACAGCTGAAGTATAACTACTCCGAGCATCGACACGGAATATCTCATGCTGTTGTGATCGTAAGCATGAGGTACGACGAATGTGCATGTCGTACACCCTTTCGTTTACTGACATTGTGTAAATAAGATCATTTTGATGAGCGGTAAAACGTCATTCACTGCGCTGCCTTTAACGGGAAGAAACTACCCTACTGGTCATTATAACTGCTACACCACGAAGATGACGTGCTACAGACGCGAAATTTAACCGACAGGAAGAAGATGTTGTGATATGCAAATGATTAGCTTTTCAGAGCATTCACACAAGTTTGGTGCTGGTGGCGACACCTACAACGTGATGACATGATGAAAGTTTCCAACCGATTTCTCATACACAAACAGCAGTTGACCGGCGTTGCCTGGTGGAACTTCGTTGTGATGGTTTGTGTAAGGAGGAGAAATACGTACCACCACGTTTCCGACTTTGATAAGGGTCCGATTGTAGCCTATCGCGATTGCGGTTTATCGTATCGCGACATTGCTGCTCGCGTTGGTCGACATCCAATGATTGTTAGTAGAATATGGAATCGGTGGGTTCAGGGGGGTAATACGGAATGCCGTGTTGGATCCCAACGACCTTGTACCACTAGCAGTCGAGATGACAGGCATCTTATCCGCATGGCTGTAACGGATCGTGCAGCCACGTCTCGATCCGTGAGTCAACAAATGGGGACGTTTGCAAGACAACAACCATCTGCACGAACAGTTCGACGACGTTTGCAGCAGCATGAACTATTAGCTCGGAGACCATGGCTGCGGTTACCCTTGATCCTGCATGACAGACAGGAGCGCCTGCGATGGTGTACTCAACGACGAACCTGGGTGCACGAGTGGCAAAACGACATTTTTCGGAGGAATACAAGTTCTGTTTACAGCATCATGATGGTCGCATCCATGTTTGGCGACATCGCGGTGAACGCACATTGGAAGCGTGTATATCCCATCGCCATACTGGCGTATCACCCGGCGTGATGGTATAGGGTGCCATCGGTTACACGTCTCGGTAACCTCTTGTTCGCATTGAAGGCACTTTTAACAGTGGACGCTACATTTCAGATGTGTTACGACCTGTGGCTCTACCCTTCATTCGATCCCTGCGAAACCCTACATTTCAACAGGATAACGCACAAGCGCATGTTGCAGTTCCTGTACGGGCCTTTCTGGATACAGAAAATGTTCGACTGCTGCCCTGGCCAGCACATTCTCCAGATCTCTCACCAATTGGAAACGTCTGACCAATGGTGGCCGAGCAACTGGCTCGTCACAATACGCCAGTCACTACTCTTGATGAACTGTGGTATCGTGTTGAAGCTGCATGGGCAGCTGTACCTGTTCCTATACACGCCATTCAAGCTCTGTTTGATTCAATGCCCAGGCGTATCAAGGCCGTTATTACGGTCAGAGGTGGTGGTTCTGGGTACTGACTTCTGAGGATCTCTGCACCCAAATTGCGCGAAAATGTAATCACATGTCAGTTCTGATATACTATATTTGTCCAATGAATACCCATTTATCATTTGCATTTCCTCTTGGTGCAGCACTTTTAATTGCCAGTAGTGTATATCCGTTTGACGAAGGCGCTATGCTGTTTCTGCTGAAATTAAATTAAATGAAATCGCCCTGTTGTCACATTGTTTAAGAGGAAAACAGGAAATGTATACCACGGTGATCGAAGCGGAACGCAATACTATACAAGCATCATAGTACAACATGGTATCACTCCATTACACTACAATTGTACAAAAGAATTTCGTACGATTTTGGTTAAATCAATTTTACTCACGTAGTTCTACGAGTGGATGATGGTGTTAACTTTGAGGAACTTACAGACACAGTGAGATTCTGCTGGTTTGTACATAATTTGTATGTAGTGGGACGTGTATGCCCTAGGAAACTTCATAGAATGTAGAAAACGTTGGTGTGTGGTATGTCAAACCCATCTTCAAATGCTATGTTGAAAAGTGTGCGATATTTAATGTTTTTCATTTTCAGGACAATAAATGTGTTTCGGTACTGATTTGCTATACTTTTTCCACAATTTCCATACTGATAAAATCATTCTACAATTGAAAGTTTTAAATTTAAAAATCATTGTTCACATGAAAACATGGATCCAGTAAGGGTCGTGGGATACATGTCTTCCCCTTCATCGATTTCCAAATCGGTCTGTATAAATAAATGTTCTGGTAGTGACAGTGCATTTACCACAAAGGAAAGCAATTTTTGGTGAGTTTTTTTTCTTTAAAATAGGAAAAACATTTTTAACCATGAAGGAGTGAAGGCTCATATAAAATAGCTTGTGGCTAAATAGGTTTTGTTTCTAATTACTTAAAGGTTGTTGAAAGTCATCCAACCAAAACACTAAATAAATTTATTTTTTATTTATCGTATGGCAATACAGACCCATAGGAAAGAAAAAGACAAATCACTAACATAACAAACGTTAATAATTGCAAACAAACATCAGCAATATAACAAAGTTTGAGGATTGCAAAACAAACATCAAGTATATTAACATAATCTATCGACTCTGGAGCTGCGAGCAGGAAGTCGTCGGGGCTCCCATTATAGGCTCTTCTGGAACACTCTTCAACAACGAGGCTGATGGTCTGATTTTCTTCGCCGTCACTCTGAGGGGATGGTATTTTACCCCATTTATACAGGGAGTAAGCACATCTGCCATGGCGAGTTTGAATCCCATTTAGAGTGGACCACGTTTTGCGTGGTAGGTCAAACCCAGGTGGCTTTTGTGTGATGCAAGGCGTGTTATGATTTTGCCATGCGTTCCATTTTTCAGATCATGCGTTTGTGATACTGAAACCGTCTTGTACACAGGTCCTTGCTGTTCTCGTTGGTGGGTTCCCAGATCGAAGCCTATTAGTGTCTGGAGCCTCAATGTCTTGGTGGATTGGCAGGCTTCGATTGCCCATGATGTTTTTGTATTCACGTACAAGGGCGTCAGTACGTCTCAGGTGTGGCGACGGGATGTGGCTTAATATTGGGAGCCATTGCGTTGGAGTGGGTTTAATTACTCCAGAAATCATCCTTAGAGTGTTATGCAACTGAACATCCACCTTTTTTACATGCGGGCTGTTTAGCCAAATCGGAGCACTTTCAGAAAGAGTTATGTGATCACACTAAATAAATAAATGCATACATGAGATGTACAACATAGTAACCACTAATGGATGTAACATGTCTTGGAACCTGCGAATACCTTGCTTGTTGGAGCCACAAGAGTCGAAGATTTACGGACTTGATTCGCTCCTGGTATTTTTCATAACGTAAGTGTAGCAGCTGTCGTGTACGACGCACGTGGTCCAGCAAGGCAGCATGCCACGCTTGTTCGCTACGGCGCCGCAGCCGGCTAGCAGGTGAGTCCCACCTTTACTGCCGGTGCCCGGTGCGGTTAACTGCGTGGCGGCGGTTTTACAAGCGCGCAAAGCCTCCGTTATTGATAAGAGGGCCGCGCCTCGGCCCCTATCAGAATACCTAACGCCGCCCACGCCGACCTCTTCCCCCGTTCGCCTCCTGCTCGGAAACCGCGTCCAGCACGACTCCCGCCAGTACCCATGCCCCGGCCGTGTGCTTTTGTATTTTGACGTCAGCAGGTGGATGTGTCCCGTGCGGCACTTAAACTTGGCTCGGCTCTCTGCGGAGGCAAGTGGCGGATCGATGGGCCGATTGCTGAAAGCGCCGAGAGTCCGCCGCCATCAGGAGACACCGCTGTCGCCGCCGATATCCTACTTACATACGACGCTTCAGGAACGCCGAACAGCTCTCTGTCGGTACCTGCTGAATATTTATCACGACCTAACTGGTAATGCTGAAGCCGCACCGTCATTGTACAGAAAACAGATCTCACCAGCAGAAGTATTAGTCGCTCCCTTAATGGAACAGTCTGGTCGCCTTGGAACGTTGTACATGATGTACAACGCACCGGGCGATTGTGTGACCCTCCATCACTGGCATAAGCCTTGCTAGTGAAGCAATGTTTATGTGCCAGTCGAATATAATGAGTCAGTGGACTAAGATGGATCAACGTGGAGACGCGCCGCAATCGTAGAATGTATGTTTGGAAATGCCCAATGTCTCGGTATATCAACCCGGGCTATAGAACGTGTCTACAAGGAATGGTGCAATGTAACACAGCATAAGAAAGAGGTTATAAAAAAGATCCTAAGTCGCAGTCAGTTTAAAAAGCCAAAGAAACGGATGCTGTCAGGGAATTTAGGTCCCATCTCAACGAGTTTCCGGGCGAAAATTGCGAACGAAATCGCTTGCAATGGACACTTGGCGGTGGGTACCTCGCGGAGGGCCAATGCTCACAGCTGCACATAACGCTGCAAGTCTTCAGTGGGTAAAATAACACAGAAACTTGGCAGTAGCTGTCTGGAGGTGTTAAGCGTGATCCTCTTCTGAAATTATGTGAAGCGCGCTGTCTGCACAATAAGCTGCTCAGCCCGCAATACATGGAGGATATAATTTACATTGGAGGTCGTTCTGTGATGTTCTTCGTACCATGATTTGATCAGACTGATTTTGGTTACATTACAAATGATCCACGATGTTGTAACGTATTACTATGTTTACGACGTTTCTCATCGAGCCATATACGTTATCTCGCATTTCTAGCTGCTTCTCTCACACAAATAATGATAAAAATTCAGAAATTCAGGGTCGCCACCAGCCCAAGCCCTTTCTAACCATTTACAAAAGCACGGAGCTGGAAAATTATTAGTTTAATTACTTTAATAATGTAATTACAAGTATGCAAATTTCTTTAAGTAGCCAGATAAATATAGCTCCATGTCGCGCTTGAAGCAACTTGATTAATTCAGCATTGGAAATCGGAGTAAGTGGGTAAGATCAACAGCACAGAATTTATCTTTCACGTAGATTATTTATTGTATGTAAGTATATGGTTGCACATCATAACTACACATAACTGATGCCCAACTAGAAATATTTTAAGTAAGAATTACGTGAGAATGTAACAGAGCACAATTTAACTACAGCAAGAAGAAACTCAGAAAACGGGGGTGGGAGACAATGATACTATCATCTCCTTTTCATTCATACCATAAAAATATCTCAGTGAGACTCGCATTACGATTCTACACATGCACTATTCTGGACAGATGTTTAACTAATGCACGAGGTTGTGCGATAATTATTCAACCTACTAACTGCGTCTGCTGCTTGCAAACGGCCGAACTAGAGCACGTGGTGCATTCCAAATCAAACTGTTGTGCTGCTTTGTAGAAAGCGCACGAAAGAACAGATATTATTGCAGAAATTATAGCTCATTAAACAAGCAAACTTTTAAAATAAAACCTATTGCGGTGCCGTGGTGGACCAGAATGGTCTACCAAACACGTGGCACAAAATCGACACACAAAGACAAAAGCAACTTCAGATAACATAAGATTAAAAATCATTAAAAATCATACTCACTTAGACACCGTATTACACTGACGTACGGTTGACGTGATCCTAACCAGCTTTTCCTTATCAGATTTACCGTTTGGATTTCTGCTTCATCGTTGTTCAAAATGAACAAAGTAACTTCCACACTTTTAACTTAAACACCCAAAAATCACCTATTTAAAGCAATATAATTATGGCACATTCGGAAAAATAATTCGCTTCAACAGTTAAACATAACGAAGTCCTAACTCAACCTGCTTCCTATCACCTGAAACCCCCTTTTAAGACCTACGATCCGTACTCACCAAGCATTCGCCGAAGAGTGCCGCTTTCTGTTTCGAGATTACATGCACAATGAGAACTAAGGTAAACAAGTTGTTAGAGGTCTCACACCAGACTGAATTACCGTCATCATCATGTGATGTACATGAAGAGGAAAGAGAGACTCTAAACACTATCTTCGATCTGATCAGGCAACTTCACTGTAACCTTGGAGATGAAGAACTCGTGCAAATGCGTTCTGAGGACATTATTGATGTCGAACCAGTTTATGAGTCTTTTACTGATGATGCAGCTAATGACTATGTTCCTTTCGATTACGTCAAGAATGTAACTTAAGTACAAAATAAAAGCTGGTCGTTGAAAACAATGGTCAAGGGGCAAGGACAGGAACTACTTATCTCGATATCAGAGGTATTATGAACAACATGCAGAGGAACATGGGAGACAGTCATATCGGTGTACGTTTTTTCTACTTTTCAAGAGGTAAAAATCTACACTGAACAGCCAAAGGAACTGGTACACATGCATAATGTTGTGTATGGCCTCCCGAGAGCACGCAGAACTGCCGCAACACGACGCGGCATGGACTCAACTAATGTCTGAAGTAGTACTGGAAGAAACTGACACCAACGGTCCTACAGGGCAATCCATAAATCCTTAAGAGTACAAGGGGGGTGCAGATCTTTCCTGACTAGCACATTGCAAGGCATCCCAGATATTCTCAGTAATATTCATGTCTGGGGAGTTTGGTGGCCGGCGGAAGTGTTTAAATTCGTAAGAGTGTTACTGGAGCCACTCTGTAGCATTTCTGGACGTGTGGGGTGTCGCATTGTCGTGCTGGAATTTCCCAAGTCCTCAGGAATGCACAATGGACATGAATGCATGCGAGTGTGACAGGATACTTGCGTACGTCTCACCTGTCAAAATCGTGTCTAGACGTATCAAGGGTCCCATATCACTTCAACTGCACATAGCCCACACCATTACAGAGACTCCACCAGCTTGAACAGACCCCTGCTGACATGCAAGGTCCATGGATTCATGACGTTGTCTCTGTACCCGTACACGTCCATCCGCTCGAGACAATTTGAAACGAGACTCTTCCGACCAGGCAACATGTTTCCAATCATCAAAAGTTCAATGTCGGTGCTGACGAAATCATGCGAGGCGTAAAGCTTTGTGTCGTGCTGTCATCAAGGGTACTCGAACGGACCTTCGGCTCTGAAAGCTCATATCGATGATATCTCTTTGAATGGTCCGCACACTGACACTTGTTGATGGACCAGTATTGAAATCTGCAGCAATTGCGGAAGGGTTGCACTTCTTCTCACGTTGAACGATTCTCTTCAGTCGTCGGTGGTCCCATTGTTGAAGGATTTTTTTCCGGCTTCAGGAATGTCAGAGATTTGATGTTTTACCGGATTCCTGATATTAGCAGTACACTCGTGAAATGGTCGTGCGGGAAAACCCCCTCTCCATCGCTACCGCGGAGATGCTGAGTCCTATCGCTCGTGCGCAGACTTAACACGACTTTCAAACTCACTTAAATCTTGATAATCTGCCCTTGTAGCAGCAGTAACCGATCTAAGAACTGCGCCAGACGCTTGTTGTCTTATGGAGGCGTTGCCGACCGCAGCGTCGTATTCTGCCTTTTTAAATATCTCTGTATTCGAATACGCACACCTACACCAGTCTCTTTGGCGCTTCAATGTAATTTCATGGCTGCACATGATGTTGCTATAAGGAGGTTGGTAGGCACAACTAGAATCTACCCGGGTGTGGAATTTTAAGGCAGTTCTCAAGACTGTCAGTCGCAAAGTTACGCAGTTTGTAACATACAAACATGCTCAAAGGCATTCTGAGACTGCATTTGGTACTGAATTCACGGATACTACCGTTCTTAATTATTCAGCAGCTGAAATTCTAAATACTAAGCAACCTTGATTTAATTTTGACATTCGCATAGACCACACACTAACTATCGTGTGTATACGAGACACGATCGTTGGGGTGTAATCAGCGTCTGAAATATCGCTTTCGTATACAATTCGGTCTATGATTTCCATGAAATATAGACTTCTTTCTCCACTATTCATTGTCTTCCGTGAACCAAATCGTAGACCAGGTGGTTCCCTTGTACGAAAGAAAGTCAGTCGACCTCCGAACGTATTCATTACGGCTTCAGAACAGGCAAAGTGCAAAACTTATTCGTGAACAATGGCGAGATAACTGTCTCTGTCTTAGAACAAAGTGTGGTCTGGTTATGGATTCAGTTTCACTCCATCAGCAGGCTCTGTTCGTAATTTCAGATAAACACATACGAGTAACAACCAGTCCACACGGCGCAACATCCCTTTGTCCACCTTTGCATGTATACTTTATTCGCTAAAGTTTTTCATGAGCGTGTTTTACTGGACAACATTGGAATTGTTTCCTGTTTCATCCATTACTACACCATTATCTAGAAGGCTCAATAACATAAATAATTACCGCCATGGGCAGCTAAAATTGGTGTAGTAAGTATTTATTACACCCGACGTTTCCATGGCAACTAATTTTATTTCAATATTGGCGAGACACTTCGCGAACGTATCTTGTAAGGCTACATGGATTTCGGCCACGACCGAGACTGGGAGTTCACGCGTCTGACGAACTCCGGCGATGAGACGAAAGTAACGTTCCGACGTTTAGAAATAAGGGTAGAATGCGAGTTAATTATGACGACTGAGTAAACATTAAGTAGGTCATACAAAAAAGATGGACGTAGAGGAGCGAATAACAGAGCGAGCTGCAGACGAAAATTGCAGTTTCATTATTTCGATGACTAAAATAGTTACTTCAAAATACCCGCCACAGGCGTTCTGTCAATTATCGAAAAGGTTTTTTTTCCTGCCTCCGTCTGTTTTCGAAAGCTTAGAGTTATCCTCGTTACATAGAATAAACTGTATCTGTCGTACCAAAGTACGTGTATCGGTTGACCCAGTGTGTCCAGAAGTTTCCCAATGAAATATCTGCAGTTTGCTGGAGAGGATTGAAAATTCACGTGAGTGTATTCAGACAGAATGGCAGTAATATGGCGACAGTACAGTGCGTGCGCGCATCGTGTCCCACGAGGGGAATAAATTTGGACGAGCGCCGTGCGGCGTAATTGAATAAACAGATCGCGGCCGTAATGAGGGGCGTCGGTGACCGCGGTCGCTGTCTCCTGGGCGCGCTCCCATTGGCTAAACGCTTCCGAAAAACTGCCCGCAGCGCGGCGCTGTTTACCTGTAGCCTCAACCCATGTTGCATCACTTACTGACTCGCACACTTGACATCTTTTATCAAACATGAAACCAAACCATGTGACTATGATAAAGTGCGTCGTCAGGTTTCTAGTGATACTAAGGTGATTCATCATAGGAAAAGGAACAAAACACTCATACCAACATACGTGCAAATACCGACAGTGAACCTGCTACAGAGCAATTACGATTGGTGCAATACATTGTACTTTACATGGTGTAACTTTGGGAGTGCGTAGGGAAGTGTGTTGCAACCTTTGCTGTTCATCTTGTACGCTGATGAGCCAAAACATTATGACCACCTACTCAACAACTTATTTGTCCGTTCTTGGAACGAAATACATCATTGATGCTGCGTATCAGGGACCCGACAGTTAGATGGTAGGTTTGTGGAGGTGTGTGGCGTTAGATGACTGCGCACATGTCATATACACTACTGGCCATTAAAACTGATACACCAAGAAGAAATGCAGATGCTGAACGGGTATTCATTAGACAAATATATTATACTAGAACTGACATGTGATTGCATTTTCACGCAATTTGGGCGCATAGATCCTGAGAAATCAGTACCCACAACAACTACCTCTGGCCGTTATAACGGCCTTGATTCGCCTGGGCATTGAGTCAAACAGAGCTTGGATGGCGTGTACAGGTACAGTTGCCCATGCAGCTTCAACACGATACCACAGTTCATCAAGATAGTGACTGGCGAATTGTGACGAGCCATTGCTCGGCCACCATTGACCGGACGTTCTCAATTGACGAGAGATCGGGAGAATGTGCTGGCCAGGGCAGCAGTCGAAGATATGTTGTATCCAGAAAGGCCCGTACAGAACCTGCAACATTGGGTCGTGCATTATCCTGCTGAAATGTAGGGTTTCGCAGGGATCGAATGAGGGGAAGAGCCACGGGTCGTAACAAATATGAAATGTAACGTCCACTGTTCCAAGTGCCGTCAATGCGAACAAGAGGTGACCGAGACGTGTAACCAATGGCACCCCATACCATCACGCCGGGTGATACGCCAGTATGGTGATGACGAATACACGCTTCCAATGTGCGTTCACCGCGATGTCGCCAAACACGGATGCGACCATCATGATGCTGTAAACAGAACCTGGAATCATCCGAAAAAATAACGTTTTTCCATTCGTGCACCCAGGATCGTCGTTGAGTAGACCATCGCAGGCACTCCTGTCACTGATGCAGCGTCAAGGGTAACCGCAGTTACGGTCTCCGAGCTGAAAGTCCATGCTGCTGCAGACGTCGTCGAACTGTTCGTGCAGATGGTTGTTGTCTTGCAAACGTCCCTATCTGTTGACCCAGGGATCGAGACGTGGCTGCACGATCCGTTACAGCCATGCGGATAAGATGCCTGTCATCTCGACTGCTAGTGGTACAAGGCCGTTGGGATCCAGCACGGCGTTCCGTATTACCCTACTGAACCCACCGATTCCATATTCTGCTAACAGTCATTGGATCTCGACCAACGAGAGCAGCAATGTCGCGATACGATAAACCGCAATCGCGATAGGCTACAATCCGACCTTTATGAAAGTCGGAAACACGATGGCACGCATTTCTCCCCCTTACACGAGGCATCACAACGTTTCACCAGGCAACCCAATCAAATGCTGTTTGTGTATGAGATATCGGCTGGAAACTTTCCTCATGTCAGCACGTTGTAGGTGTCGCCACCGGCGCCAACCTTGTTTGAATGCTCTGTAAAGCTAATCAGTTGCGTATGACAGCATATGTCGGTTAAATTTTGCGTCTGTAGCACGTCATCTTCGTGGTGTAGCAATTTTAGTGGCCAGTAGTGTAATTCGCGTAAACTAAGCGCCGCTGATTTGAGTACGTGGTGATGGCGCCCGATAGCGACCTAGATAGGTTCCATAGGATTTACATCAAGCGAATTTGGTCGTCGAAGCATTAACGTGAGTTCGCTATTATGCTATTCAAACCACTGTAGCACGGTTCTGGCTCCGAGACACGGAAAGTTATACTGTTGTAAGATGACATCGCCATCGGGGAAGACATCAAGCATGAAGAGAGGCAGGTCAGGTGGTACGCAGCTGTCATCGTGTCTTCGATCACTACCATAGGTCCCATGCAAGCTCAAGAGAATGTCTTCCTTAGCATAATACTGCTCCCACCCGTCTGAGTCTGTGGCGCTGCACGTTTCGAGCCGCTGTTCACCTCGATGGCAGCGTTTGTGGAGACGATCGTCGACCTAGTGAAGCAAAAATGATTCACCCGAATAGCCGACACGTTTCCATTGATCGGCAGTCGAATCCAGATGGTCCCATGCCCACTGAAATCGTTGAAATGGTTCAAATGGATCCAAGCACTACAGGACTTGACATCTAGGGCCACCAGTCCCTTAGAACTACGTAAATCTAACTAACATAAGTACATCACACTCATCCACGCTCGAGGCAGGATTCGAACCTGCGACCGTAGCAGCCGCGTGGTTCCGGACTGAAGGGCCTAGAACCGCTCGACCACAACGGCCGGCACTGAAATCATAATTTACGATTTCGATAGGTCAACATGTGAACACATAAGGGTGGTCTGCTGCGGAGCTCCATGCTCATCAACGTTCGATAAACGGTATGCTGCGAAACACTTTTGCGTACACAAGCGTTGTGCTCTTTTGGCAGAGATACCACAGATCAACATCTATCCTACTTTACGGGGCAGGAGAGCCTCCGATTCCCACATTCTGTGAGGAGTCGAGGACGTCCAACCATTTACCGCGTAGTGGTAGTTTCACTGTCCTACCTCTTTCAGTAGATGCTCAAGACTGTGAACATTCGACCAGCTTGGCCGTTTACGAGATACGAGTTCACAGGCTATGCGTAATAATAATCTGCCCAGTGTCAAAGTCGCTTCTCTCATTGGATTTCCCCATTTGCAGCCGATTTCTTCGATAGGGTGATCCACTATCCGTGGCTGCTCCGGTTAGATACTTTTGTTACCGTGTCACGTGTCCGCAACGCTAGCAGATGGCATCCAACGTATCCATGAACAGTGGGCATAACGTTATGGCTGGTCAGTGTACCGGGTGATCAAAAAGTCACTATAAATTTGAAAGCTTAATAAACCACGGAATAATGTAGACAGAGAGGAAAAAAATTGCACACATAATTGGAATGACATGGGGTTTTATTAGAACCAAATAAAAACCAAGTTCACAAAATGTCCGACAGATGGCGCTGGACAGCACAACGTCAGTGACTGCGCATAACAATCGTGTATAAAAGGAGCTGTAATAAGAGAGAGAATCAGATGTGCCAGCAGTCGTTACCTGAAAAGGCGCTTTTAGTGAAGCTGTATTATCAGAATGGGGAATGTGCTAATTCAGCGTTACGATCCTATCGCCATAGGAAGGGGACTGGAACGGGTATAGGTCCATTGACAAATGCAGCTGTGGCGAGAATGATTTCAAAGTTCGAAGCCACGGGTTGTTTAGACGATAGACCTCGTAGTGGCCGGCCGAGCACAATGCGTAATGCTGCTGAGACAGTTCAGGAAGAAATGGAGACTGTAGTGGGTTCGTCTATGCACGGGGAAGTCAGCGCTCGTGCAGTCGCACATCGCACCGGCATTCCATACACTACTGTTTGGTTGGAACTGAGGCGTACCCTCCGATGCTATCCGTACTAAATCCATCGGCATCGTGAACTGTTACCTGGCGATTTAGTGAAGCGGAGGGCATTTGCGGTGTGGGCGTTTCGAAAGATGGCGGAAGATGACGATTGGTTGAGTAACGTGTTGTGGACCGACGAAGCTCATTTCACGCTCCGAGGATCTGTCAACGCCCACAACTGCAGCATTTGAGCTACCGAAAATCCTAGAACTGTCGTGGAAACTCCATTGCACGACGAGAAAGTCACGGTATGGGTTGGATTTACCACATCTACCGTCATCGGGCCTTTGTTCTTGGAGGAAATGTGTGATTCTGGTTTTGTAACTGCTACCGTGACGGGTGAGAGGTACGCTGATATGTTACAGAATCGCATCATCCCCAGCCTGGCTGATAAACACCTGCTGGAACGTAGATGTTTATGCAGGATGGCGCTCCACCCCATATTGCTAGACGCGTGAAAGATCTCTGGCGCGCGTCGTTTGGTGATGATCGTGTGCTCAGCCGCTACCTTCGTCATGCTTGGCCTCCCAGGTCCCCAGACTTCAGTCCGTGCGATTATTGGCTTTGGGGTTACCTGAAGTCGCAAGTGTATCGTGATCGACCGACATCTCTAGGGATGCTGAAAGACAACATCCGACGCCAATGCCTCACTATAACTCCGGACATGCTTTACAGTGCTGTTCACAACATTATTCCTCGACTACAGCTATTGTTGAGGAATGATGGTGGACATATTGAGCATTTCCTGTAAAGATCATCATCTTTGCTTTGTCTTACTTTGTTATGCTAATTATTGCTATTCTGATCAGCTGAAGCGCCATCTGTCGGACATTTTTTGAACGTTTGTATTTTTTTGGTTCTAATAAAACCCCATGTCATTCCAAGCATGTGTGTCAATTTGTACCTCTCTATCTACATTATTCCGTGATTTATTCAGTTTTCAAATTTATACTGACTTTTTGTTCACCCGGTATATTGGTTGTTCGGGGAAGGAGACCAGACAGCGTGGTCATCGGTCTCATCGGATTAGGGAAGGATGGGGAAGGATGTCGGCCGTGCCCTTTCAGAGGAACCATCCCGGCATTTGCCTGGAGTGATTTAGGGAAATCACGGAAAACCTAAATCAGGATGGCCGGACGCGGGATTGAACCGTCGTCCTCCCGAATGCGAGTCCAGTGCCCGGTATATTAATGACCTTGCGGACACGATTACGTGGGGGTGTTTAAGTAATCCAATTTTTTTTTCTGAAAGCTGATTCGTTTAATTGAAGATTCTATTACATCATATTATCCTCCATTCCTTTAGCTACAACAGCCTATTTTGAACATAATTTCCGTTCAGAGTGTGACGGCCTTACGCTACCTTACTGGGAGATCCTGTACGCCCGCTTGGTGTCACTCTACTGCTCGACAGCGGGGTCAACGTCTACCTGCATCAGTAACGTCCCCATTAACCACTTACTGTTTTCCACGAAGTGTATCCCTCATTGGGCCAAACAGATGGAAGTCAGAAGGTGCGAGATTCAGAGGTGATGAACATTGCAATGAAGTTTTGTAAACTCCTATGAAGTGCGCAGACTTTTGAGACACCTTGTGTTGACATGGCAAAGGAAAAGTTCTTTTGCTCATTTGGTCCTCTGTTACGCGGCGAAGAGCCCACTCTTTTCAGTACGCCAGGTGCTGCACGAGTGTGCCAGGACCACCAACAGGGCTGCAAAATGTTTAATTGTGATCCGTCCATGACATCGAGTGAGAGTATCCGCACATACCACCACTGCAGTCGGCCAGCACGCGGGAGATCCGACATGTTTGTGGGACTTTGTTGCAATGATGACAGACGCCTCACCGAAAGACTCATCGTGCATTTGTTCAGTGACAGATCTTCATAGACATTATGCAAGCCTCTCTGAATACCTGTGATGCTCTTGTTTTCCGCCAAACGAAATTCAGTGACACCTCTCTGCTTGGAACTCAACTACGTTACAGACGCCACTTGAAATCTACATATAGCGCTGCCACCTGTCGGAACTTCATGAAACAATAGCGGCTGAAGCGAGAATAATCCACCTCGAATGACAAAAAGAAGCCGCATTTCTTCAACCGAAATTGACCGGGAGGAAAAATGTGTTGCACTACTTATTGAACGCCCATCGTAATAGTAATCTCAGACTTTCCGCAGATGATGCAGTTCTATAATGAAGTACTGTCTGAAAGAAGCTGTACAATTATTCATGCAGGTTTTGATAAGACTTAAACCTGATGCAAAGATTGACAACGTGCTTCAAATATTCAGAAACGTAAAACTGAGCAGTCACTAAACGAAAAAACGTAGTATCCTATGATTATAAAATCAATGTCGCAATTGGAATAGGTCAATTTATACAAATACCTGGGTGTAGCCGGCCGCGGTGGTCTAGCGGTTCTGGCGCTGCAGTCCGGAACCGCGGGACTGCTACGGTCGCAGGTTCGAATCCTGCCTCGGGCATGGGTGTGTGTCATGTCCTTAGGTTAGTTAGGTTTAAGCAGTTCTAAGTTCTAGGGGACTTATGACCTAAGATGTTGAGTCCCATAGTGCTCAGAGCCATTTGAACCTGGGTGTACGCCTTTGTAGGGATAGGAAATGGAGCGATCACATATGCTTAATCGTGGTTAAAGCAGGTGACATACTTGCGTTTTCTAGCAGAGTACTGGGGAAATGCAATCAGTCTACAATAGCGATTGCATTTTTTGAATAGAGGAGCCCTGTTGGAGCCATATTTAAAGCAAAATACAATCTCTTGATGAATATAGCTTGAGTTTGCATATCGATTCTCGTCGGATTTGGTATTTAGAGACACTGGTAGCTAGTGGAATAATAGGAATGTGGTGGAAAGGTACCAGCTAGCGGTGAAATGGGCTTGATGTGGCCAAGCATGTTGATAGATACGCTTTGATGTACGGAGATGAGGTGCTACAAGCACATGGCGATACAACTGACCATAGGTGACAATATCTGTCCGTATGGGTGTTTCATGGATGGATGGATTGATTGATTGAAGGTGAAGATATCTATAGAATGAAGTAACCAACAATTGAGCATATCTGAAAGCTACAATGCAACCCGACGCCCCCTAACGACGATCCTTGCAGGCATGTGCAAAGCTCTTTCATGCAGTATGGGTGAAAGGACGGAAAAGTGGTTTTTAATGCTCATACCGAACAGCTGAGAGCGGGTTTTCATGACGGACAGTTAAGGGCGAGTTTTCGTAGCAGTAATTTGTGAAATCCGGAATTTAATTCGTGAAGCACTTTGCATATATTACGTGCAGCATGGGCAGAATGGTCTTTTCAATTAAACCGGAGCGAGCAAGTTCAGTGAATTTCGCCGGAATATGTGGCTGCTCCATGCCAGTGGCGTTAATCTCTTTTTGTTAACATCCACTATCCACCGCGTTTGGCGTTTCCGCAACCGAATATACTGAAAATACTGTACAGAAAATACTCTGCAAAAAGCTCCGGTGTTGACTTCAGTGTCAGGAGGTTTCCATGATATCGGTGGAAAGTTCTCTGAACAATCGACAGAAAATACTGTAACAATAGGTCTTACCAAGAGAAAACACTGAATACACTAGTGAAATTAGTGGTAGAGTGAGAGGAATTAAGGAGAACTGTTGTTATCGAGGTTGCCGGCCAGTGTGGCCGAGCGGTTCTAGGCGCTTCAGTCTGGAACCGCGCGACCGCTACGGTCGCAGGTTCGAATCCTACCTCGGGCATGGATGTGTGTGGTGTCCTTAGGTTAGTTAGGTTTAAGTAGTTCTAAGTTCTAGGGGACTGATGACCTCAGAAGTTAAGTCCCATAGTGCTCAGAGCCATCTTTTTTGTTATCGAGATTAAAACCAAATTGTAACGCTGTTACCATAAAAAGGAAGACTGTTCAATAATTTTGATGAGCTTTCTGTGCACTCGTGAAGTGGAAGGGTAGAATCCAAACTTTAGCCTAATACTCGATGTAGAAAGGAGGCGATACTCTTGTAGGAGACCTCTCTCTCTCTCTCTCTCTCAGAACTTCTTTGACCACAGGGAATCGCTTTATACAGACGCTTGTGTAACAGAAGTGATCCAATAGTCCCACCACAGTTCAGAAGATCACACTGTGACTCCACTCTTCAGCGGGCTAACTGGGCTTGTGCACATAGTTCAATGTCAGAATACTACAAGGATGTTATCATTCTTAAACTGCGATCGTCGAGTCGGCGTACACCACAGCGACGTCTTTCCAACGAATTGTCCAGCCCCATTATCAATATTCCTGCAAAGTTTTCGTCTTACAAGACACTATTGCAGCATGTCGCTCCCACAAAGAGAAGTAGTTCCTACAAGAGGCAGTAACCATTATAACTGAATGAATTTCGCTATCTGACGGACAAGAGAGCAGTAACTAGCAACTATTCGCTGAGGATGCCGCAGTGTACGGGACGCGTTGGACAGAATTATTGTTTGGTGTGATGAATGGCGGCTTGCCTGTAATGGAGAGAAATTTAAGTTGATGTGGATAAATAGGATAAACAATTCTGTAACGTTCTTATACAGCGTTAATGATGTTCTGCTTAACACAGTCTCCTCGATTAAATGCCTAGACGTAAAGTTGCAAAGCAATTTGAGATAGAACGAGCAGGTAAGGTCGGTAGTAAAGCGAGTAGTCGACTCGCTTTATAACGCGATTTCCAGGAAACTGTAGATCGTCTATAAGGGAGACCACGAATAGACCCATTCTTGTGTACTGCTTGAGTGTTTGACATTCCCACCAGGGTGAATTAATAGTAGTCGAAGTAATTCTCAGGTGTGCAGCTAGATTTGTTACCGGTAGGTTCGACCAGCGTGCGAGTATTAGGGAGGTGCTTCGAGGAATAAATGGGAACGCCTGGAGAGACGACGACGTTCTTACGGCTTAAGAGAACTAGTTGGATCTTGTGAAATGTTTTACATTGCCCAGACGGGTACGGAATTTAAGACAAGGTTTAGGGAGCACACATATACCAGCAACAATAACGCCTTTTATTGTCACCTGAGAAAACAAAAGCACTGTTCGCAGTCAATCGAAAATAGCCTAAGCATTCTACATTCTGAATAAAACGACAGGACACTGGATATCCTTGAAGAGACTGAAATTTAACAAAACCGCCGTTTAACTCTAGAATTAATAATCAACGAAAAGGTTACCAGCAGCAGACAATGGTTCTTTAGCAATTTCGACGAGCTTTTTCTGAAGAAATAGAGGTGAAAACTACGCACAAAAACCTGCATTTTCATCATCTTTCGGTAATTTTGTGGTCAACTGTACGCTTTAAGATTCATTTTATATGCATTATCACAGGACAGGTTTTAGTGTGATTGTCCTTTTTATTATGGAACTCCAACTAAACATGCATAATGAAAAAGCATGTCACTTTAAGGTTGTGTTTGTAAATTGCGAATTGTAATCACGTATATGACTTAAGTTTGTCTTCACCTAAGGCTGACATAAAAAATTATTCACTGTTTACGTAACAACTGTATAAATTTTGTAATTGAGAATATTATTTTTATTTGCAATGGCGAATCAGCCATGACGGCAGCGCCGCCTTGCGTCAACTAGTTCTCTTAAGGGGGAACGGACGCCGGCCACATCACCCGGCTGTCAGAAGCACACATGTTTAGTTGAAATCTCATTTGGCTGTGTAGAACTGTAAAATTAATGTCACGTTACTTGACAAATTTTTTCAAAATTGTATGTTCACTTTGTATCAAAGGATATATATTACGCCTTAAATGTCTAGTTGCTATTTGGTGGTTTAGTATAGGGTATCAGATCATAAACGTATTCAATTTTGGAAGATTGCAACAAAATACATTTGTCACCAGATCCTCTGAGAATGGGCAGAGCCCGAAACGTGTAATGATTAAAAGTAATAATATTAAAAAAAATGGGTCTGGAAATATCTTGTGACTATTATTTCGCGACCAAACAGCTATTATGAATCCATTTTAATTTTTGTGATTAAAATGGTCGTACGTCTCTACCACGACTTTCAGTGATGTCTACGAGAGACGGCCTTCTTTTCGCAAAACGCTATTGAGAAAATTTAGAGAACTGGCATTTTCGGCTGACTGCAGAATGTCGCTACTGCCGCCAATGTAGATTCGCGTAAGGACGGCGTGAGAAAGAGAAATTAGGGCGTACAGATAGTAGCTTCTCCCCCCTAGCTTCATTTGAACGTAGATCGGGAACAGGAATGACCAACAGCAGCAAAAGGTATCCTCTGCCATGAACAGTATGGTGGCTTGAATATTATGTATGCAGATGCAGATTTGCCCACATGAACGCAATTGTACATGCTTAGTCCTGTATGAAACGTGCGTTGTAGCAGGAAACCTCCTGATGCAGTGGTCCTTGAATAGCGTGACAGCTCTGAGCAGTAAAGTCTCGGACATTTCGTGAACAGCATGCCAGTGAGGACCCAAGCATGTTCAAATGGACAGGATGGATCAATACAGGAGTGAATATTGTCATGCAGCAGGTTTTGCTTTCACGGATGTCTAAAGTTATGAACATTCCAACTGACTGCCTTTATGCCTATGGCCTCGCCTCGTTCATGTTTGGCTTCCGTCTTCGACGGTGATTTTTGCTGAAAGGGAAACGTAAATAGTTACAACGGGAGAGCGACTACAACTGGTTGAGTCGTCGATAGGTTTTGAAAATACACTAATGCTCATAAATTAAGGATAATGCTGATACATGGTGAAACAACGCTGTGGTGGGCGGTTTGCGGGTTTAAATCACCTCCGGGTGTGACCATGCGCTGCATCTGACCTGCGGTCGTCGCACGGTGGCGCTGCCAGCAGTCCACATACGCAGAGGTGTGTTGGTGCATGCCAGAGTACGGTACAGCGAGTAAGTGTGCAGACGTTTCCAGACATGATAATGGTGACTGTGTTTTGAAAATGGCTCAAAGAACACATATTGATGACGTTATGAGGGGTAGAATACTAGGGCGACTGGAGGCTGGTCAAACACAGCAGGTCGTAGCACGTGCCCTCCGTGTGCCACAAAGTGTGATCTCACGATCATTGCAATGATTCCAGCAGACAGAAAACGTGTCCAGACGCTACAGTACGGGACGCCCGCAGTGTACAACACCACAGGAAGACCGATATCAGTGCCCGCAGACGACCACGGAGTACTGCAGGTAGTCTTGCTCGGGACCTTACCGCAGCCACTGGAACAGTTGTCTCCAGACACACAGTCTACAGACGACTGAACAGACATGGTTTATTCGCCCAGAGACCTGCGAGGTGCATTCCTCTGACCCCTGGTCACAGGAGAACCCATAAAGCCTGGTGACAAGAACACAGTACATGGTCATTGAACAGTGGTTCCAGGCTACGTTCACGGCCGACTCCAGGTGTAGTCTGAACAGTGATTCTCGCCAGATTTTCATCTGGCGTGAACCAGGAACCACTTACCAACCCCTTAATGTCCTTGAAAGTGACCTGTATGGAGGTCGTGGTTTGATGGTGTGGGGTGGGTTTAGATTGGTGCACGTACACTGCATGTCTTTGACAGAGGAAATGTAACAGGTCAAGTGTATCGGGACGTCATTTTGCTCCAGTATGTCCACCTTTTCAGGGGTGCAGTGGGTTCCACCTTCCTCCTGATGTGTGATAGCGCACGGCCCCACCGAGCTGCCATCGTGGAGGAGTGCCTTGAAACAGAAGATATCAGGGAATGGAGTGGGATGCCTGTTCTCCAGACCTAAACCCCATCGAGCACGTCTGGGATGCTCTCGGTCGACGTATCGCTGCACGATTTCAAACCCCTACGACACTTCAGGAACTCCGACAGGCACTGGTGCAAGAATGGGAGGCTATACTTCAGCTGCTGCTAGACCACCTTTTCCCTAGCGTGCCAACCCGTTGTGCGGCCTGTCTAGGTGTACATGGTGATCATATCCTATATTGATGTCAGGCTACATGTGCAGGAAATAGTGGCGTTTCGTAGCACATGTGTTTCGGGACGGTTTTATCAACTTATCACCAATACCGTGGACTTACACAACTGTGTCGTATGTGTTCCCTATGTGCCTATGCTATTAGCGCCAGTTTTGTGTAGTGCCATGTTGTGTGGCACCACATTCTGCAATTATCCTTCATTTCTGAGCACGAGTGTAGTTTAATTCGATAAGAGTCCATTTCTATATCTTCAAAAGCAGGAAAATGGAATGAAGAAATATTTTCTACTAAAACGTGGTAATGGCACTTACTCTTCATTGTAAATTCATAAATGCTGTGTTGTCTCTGTCGTCTCTGACTACTGTTGCGAGTCTTACGTTATTGTGTGTTCTCTGCTGAAATGGCTGAAGTATACATAAGACACAGTCCAAAGGTTCTTAGATACCTAAGTGTTTCTTTAGTACATTTTATTCAGTCACAATAAATAACGAAACTATTGTCTATGATAGTAGTATTGGCAAATGTGTCAAGCAAGGTAGTGTCTGACATAATACCGTTACTGGAAGTCCGGTGAAAAAATAATGGAGTGGAGTAATCGTATGGCATTATTGTCCGGAAAGATGAAAGGAAATCGAGTCAGATTTGTTTTGTACAGGGAAACAGAGAACGGAGGATATGCAGGTGAAAATACTTAAGCGATCACAGATGCTGAAGCAATCTAAGGCAAAATCACAGGATTCGTTTCGAGGATGAAAAGGAACAAGTGATGAAGAACGAGTTGTGGCTGAGAATGAAACTGACTATACTGTATAAAACAGCAATAATATTATACAGGACGCCACGGCCTTAAACGACTTTCATATGGCAGTAGACTCCTGAAGTGCCGGAAAAATAGTTGTGCTGCAGTTTTCTATTCGATGCAGCTACAAAAATCTTTCAAGGGCAGTTTCTCCTTAAAGGAACGACGTGGTGTGATGGGAACCAAAGTTGCTGTCACAGATGTGGAACAACATAGGTACGGCCAACAATCCAGATCGCCTGCTGCATTGAATTTCGCTCCTGAGGGTTAATGGCTTCCACTCTTGCTCTGAAAACTGAAACTGTCATTCGACATTTTACCTGTGGTATTTACCTGGGGTGATTACCAAGAAACAAACAGCATTCGGAAAAGCAGTTCATATAAGCTAATAAAGCTTGAAGCCACATGGAACCTGTCTAGTTTAAGCATTCCCAAGGTCGTTATCAAATCCTATGTTATCTTACATTCGCACGTACGAGGAAACAGAATTCCCCCACCGAGACCTACAAGCGGTACCAGTGCAAAAAGACAAATTTTGGCAACTTTGCCCGAGGCAATAGATTGCTGTTTTCAACACTTTCGCATCAGAATACGCTCTGTTAATGTAAAAATTGTCTGCTAGGGGGCTGAAACTACATGAGACTTCTTAGTTTTCCCGCAGCTTTTAGTAATAGGAGTGTGAAAGGATTTAGTACTCAACTAATTTCTAAGAGGCATTATTTGCAGTCTGCTGTGAGCTTTTAGATCGTAATAAGTCTGAGATTACGAGAAGTCTCTGAGAACTCATTATACTTGCAGTATTCGATAGAGATCTGAACAATTCGGATGCGGATGTGGAGATGATTAGTGACACCAGCGACGATATCCTCACGATAGCACCCGATTCTGACGTGGTGGGCGTATTGGATTCCAACCTGATTGGTAGATTGCAGAACTCACAGCACCTGGGTCGTCGAAATATTGGGCATAAAATGGAAGCTACAACTCAGCCGTACAGCGGGAAGCATGCCATTATTTCTGACACTGCTTCGACCAGATGTCTAGCGATTAAGCTATGTTTTGCTACCAAATACTTCCGACATCCTGTTCAAGAAAAAATCTATCATTTCTTAAATACGTCTGACTATTGGTCACTAGCGTATTTTCTCGCAACTCAGCGGCTGTAATTTATTAGCAGTTAGGCATCCACTGTTACGTTCGAACATATAAATTTCACTCTATTTCAATTTTAGTAGTACAATAGTACAGGGTAATAGCAGACGGATGACACAGGTATTCAGTTTTACAACTGTTCACTGCATTTCACGTTTTTCCCAGTACGCTACTATTGTCCTACAACTTCTCACTTTGTACGCTATTGTTCGCAAGAAATCAATTTCCTTTTTGCAGATGAATCAGTCGTACGCAGCAGAGAAGTAATTAAACATGCGATTATTCAGTGTAGGATAACATACAGCTTAAAATTACAAGCTTGTCTTCGTTTAAGTGCAGTAAGAGTTTAGTTGTACACAAAAAAAGAGGACACATAATAATAATCAGAATGAAAAATGCCCCTAACATAGCAAAAAAGGCGAATACATTCTGGGCAGTCTACGGGTGTAAAGGGAGGGAACTAGCTTTTCGACTTATCTAGCAGCTTCAAAGAAATTTAAATCAAAACCACTTCTCATATTACTGCTTTTTTTTACTTGTTAGTATTAGTAGCCATGTCGCACAATATGACGCATCGTGTCAAGTAAGCTAACATGACACATGTCATGTCATATAACATGACACATACCATCCGGTCATCCACGACTTTTGTTAGGTCAGCGATACATCTTATTATAAACGTATCTCCACTCTCGGGTACTTCTTATTGTAGGTGCATCCTGCTCTCTAGAAACGCTTAATTTTGTGTCTAGTTGTTCTTACACCCCTCAGCGTACAATTAACAGTGGTGGGACTGGGGAGAAATGGTCCCTTCTGGACAAATATCGACCTCCCTCTCCTCCCCCCCCCCTTATAATCCAAAAACTATTTTAGCATCCACTCAGGAACAAATCGACCTCACAAATTTTATTTCCCCCCAGAAAAACTTCTATGCTCTTCGAAGCAATACAATGATACACATTGTTTACTATGGCTGGCAAATCTTCTGGATTTTGGACACAGGGTCAGCGACCTTCAGCCTATAAATTGCGAGAGGCAGGTTTCACAGCACCTTGCAGCCAAGAGGGTTCACTCGAAAGCAGGACTAACTCGAAAAAATGGGCGAATACGTTAAAACGTTTTGATTTTAAGTATCTTTAAAGCTGCGAGATAAGTCGAAAAGCTAGTTCCCTTCTTTTAGAACCCTAACTCCGCCCAATATATATTCCCATTTTTTCATTCTGGTTCCCCACTTTCACTCGATCAAAGTTTTGATATTAGGCCGCGATAGCTTGGCAATAAAAGTAGATTTTAGTTAACTCGGGCGACGACTGATCGCGGAATAATTTTTTTTAATGTATTTCGAACCGTGCCGCTTATTTACTGGCAACGGATAAAGCTTTCACAAAACAACAGGATGACCATTATTTACATGGATTTGTCTACCTCCTCACAAATTTGTACCTATTCGCGTATTTTCGAAGCATAGAAATGGGTTGCGTAAAAAATCTGAGAAAACCCATGGTTTTTTTCCATGTAGACTCCCAATGAAGTTAGATTTTGTCGTAAGAAAGCATTTTTAATTTATTTAATTCGCTTTAAAACGTTTTACGCGCATTCAGTTCATATATGAACGAATTTTCAGTGGTACATTTAGCTTCACATTAACCATCGTATCTCGGCAACGAATGAAGATTGTTGGATAAAAAGACTCATTTTGAATTTATCCATTTATCTACCTTCGCGCAAACTTTGAACCGATTCGTACAATTTACAAGTATGGAAGGGGAGCGCTTCAAAAACCTCCCACACAAATAGGTTTTTTTCTCGTGACATCCGGACGTTGTATATACGAATAGTGTCGTTAGCTGGGCATTAATTTCAGCCAAATTTAAATCTTTTGCAAAATAAATTAATCGCTTCCCAAAATTTGCCTGGCTGCTAGCTCCGGTTCTTCTTTCAAACCTTGATTAATATGCTATAGCATAGCCACAGTAAGACAGATGTTCGAATAGCTAATACAAATGGCCGCTAATGTTCGAATAGCTAATACAAATGGCCGCTGTTCCGGGTTAAACCAAAACGGTTTAGCGTAAGTTTCTAGTTCAAATAGGAAAATAGGAACTGAGCACAATGAGCAGCCCCACCCTCCAAACTGCGATATTTGTCACAGCGCTTCCGTTCTGCAACGATAAACACAGTATCGACGAAAGTGTGTGTCATAGGGACACAGAAATGAAATAAGCACAAGATGGGACAGGTAAAGAACGCTTCATATCCAATACAATAACAAGTGACGTGTGTTTCGTTTCTTTCTCTCTCTGCCTCCCTCCCTGTGTGTGTGTGTGTGTGTGTGTGTGTGTGTGTAAAATAAAATCTGCCCAGGCCATTATTAACCCACGTTTTCAGACGGCAGGCTTCACACAATACCGGCCCCGTGACGAGCCAAATATCTCGAAGGTGAATAAATACACAACGAAGGAGACGGATGCGTTTATTTTCATAGCACATCTGCTGAAGAGAACAAATGCCCTTTAATCTGACACCCGGACGGCTGCCAACGTTAACGTCTTCCTACGCGGACTCAGCCACATGCTAAAATAGACGATATTGCTGCTATCTAGATTAACAGTTTTACGAAAGTGCAAGGGTGCATATATTACTAAAATGCATAAGAAAGTGTACACAGTATCTAAATCTAGTTTTAACAGAAATGCAACGTAAAATGTCTTTCTATAGAGCTAAGTGTTGTTGGTAGAAATGTCCCTTTAACGTAATCTGTTTGACGCATAGCCAGTAATGTTGGGATTAAACCATTCTGTCATTTCATATTGTTCACTACGACGGAGCTGTGCAGCTATTCTCAAGCGTCTGCAATATGTTTCGGAAACAAAATAATCAAAGTACAGAGCATAATGCAAGCATTGGATGTCAAGCAATAGAATAGAAATCGAACGCACAGAGTATATCCCTGAACTGCATTAACTTGGGTTTCAGTTGTTGAATCCTGCCTAGTCGTCAATTATGGGGAGCCTAGGAAACCTGCTTTCTCGGATCGCAAGACAAAAATTGAAGCAAATCGTATTAATTTTATTACTGAAAATAAATGACAATACTTTGAAAAATACATATGTGTCGGAAGCAAGGGGGCGACATGTAATATAAACAATGTTCTTCAGTATATACACTACTGGCCATTAAAATTGCTACACCAAGAAGAAATGCAAATGATAAACGGGTATTCATTGGACAAATATATTATACTAGAACTGACATGTGATTACATTTTCACGCAATTTGGGTGCATAGATCCTAAGAAATCAGTACCCAGAACAACTACCTCTGGAACGGCCTTGATACGCCTGGGCATTGAGTCAAACAGAGCTTCGATGGCGTGTACAGGTACAGCTGCCCATGCAGCTTCAACACGATACCACAGTTCATCAAGGGTAGTGACTGGCGTATTGTGACGAGCCAGTTGCTCGGCCACCATTGACCAGACGTTTTCAGTTGATGAGAGATCTGGAGAATGTGCTGGCCAGGGCAGCAGTCGAACATTTTCTGCATCCAAAAAGGCCCGTACAGGACCTGAAAACATGCGGTCGTGCATTATCCAGCTGACATGTGGGGTTTCACAGGGATCGAATGAAGGGTAGAGACATGGGTCGTAACACATCTGAAATGTAACGTCCACTGTTCAAAGTGCCGTCAATGCGAACAAGAGATGACCGAGACTTGTAACCAATAGCACCCCATACCATCACGCCAGATGATACGCCAGTATGGCGATGACGAATACACGCTTCCAGTGTGCGTTCACCGCAATGTCACAGTACACGGATGCGACCATCATGATGCTGTAAACAGAACCTGGATTCATCCGAAAAAATGACGTTTTGCCATTCATGCACCCAGGTTCGTCGTTGAGTACACCGTCGCAGGCGCTCCTGTCTGTGATGCAGCATCAAGGGTAACGACAGTTATGGTCTCCGAGCTGATAGTCCATGCTGCTGCAAACGTCGTCGAACTGTTCGTGCAGATGGTTGCTGTCTTGCAAACATCCCCATCTGTTGACTCAGGGATCGAGACGTGGCTGCACGATCCATCACAGCCATGCGGATAAGATGTCTGTCATTTCGACTGCTAGTGATACGAGGCCGTTGGGATCCAGCACGGCGTTCCGTATTACCTTCCTGAACCCACCGATTCCATATTCTGCTAACGGTCATTGGATCTCGACCAACTCGAGCAGCAATGTCGCGATACGATAAAGCACAATCGCGATAGGCTACAATCCGACCTTTATCAAAGTAGGAAACGTGATGGTACGCATTTCCCCTCCTTAGCCGAGGCATCACAACAACGTTTCACCAGGCAACGCCGGTTAACTGCTGTTTGTGTATGAGAAATCGGTTGGAAACTTTCTTCAAGTCAGCACATTGAAGGTGTTGCCACTGGCGTCAATCTTGTGTGAATGCTCTGAAAAGCTAATCATTTGCGTATCACAGCATCTTCTTCCTGTCAGTTAAATTTAGCGTCTGTCATCTTCGTGGTGTAGCAATTTTAATGGCCTGTAGTGTACAATTCCTATGTCCCTGGTCTTGAAGTGCGTAATCTCGATGCTGCTGTAGAGACCGGCCGGTGTGGCCGTGCGGTTAAAGGCGCTTCAGTCTGGAAACGCGGGACCGCTACGGTCGCAGGTTCGAATCCTGCCTCGGGCATGGATGTGTGTGATGTCCTTAGGTTAGTTGAGTTTAATTAGTTCTAAGTTCTAGGCGACTGATGACCTCAGAAGTTAAGTCGCATAGTGCTCAGAGCCATTTGAACCAGTTTTTTTGCTGCTGTAGAAGTGGACCGCGGCCATTCATCTTCACATAGATGGCGCTACCGTCGTGTTGTCATCTTGGAGAGGGCTCGGTCAGTGTGCAATTCGCTGACGCCTTCTTCACAGCCCTCTCTACTTTCTCGTTTCGGACTGGTGTGCCGGCGTTTGAGTTTACGCCGTAACAACAGTCAGTGTACCTTTCTATGTCACACAATTTTAGTAATGGAGTGTGGTTGCCCTCTGCAAAATTCAAGGGCGCAACAAGATGCAGTTGAAGGAACGGGAAAGGACAGTATGTGTACAACAGCGTGCAGCCACTGTGGTGGTGTTCTTTATTACTACGTTGTCTGAAAAGACCATTTGGCTCCAGAGATCCGGCAACTAATGAAGCCCATAAAGGAGAGTGTAGAAATGCGCCACAAAGAGCATGAAGGGTGTTTCCACTTCGCTATCCCCAAAAATCAGCTACAGTGGAACATTCACTGGAAAAAGGACACCGCACTCGAAGATATTTCTGTTGGTAAACGGGCTAACCGCTTCTGGGACAGCGTAATAAACGAAGTAATAGAGATCACAATGTCGGACAGCCTTCTCAATAAAGACAATGCATTTCAGCTGAACACGGTCTGAGATCCTGTGATTGGGGGATTGAAGCGGTCATGGCGATGGCGGCATCCGCACGACAATCAACCATTTGACAATGGCAAAGGAGATCCCTACCGAATTTTTAGTAATGGATATCGCCGCGAGAACTTACATTCGTATGTAACATTTGTTGGCTTGACGTAGGGAAAAATCATCGGAAAACTGGCAGTTGGACGAAGTTTACTGGGTGCAGCCCTGGAGCTTGGTATTGATATCACCAATCTTTCACTTGCAGGGGGAGCGTTCCTAACCACAGTAAATGCTGCCTGCAGTAGAGGAGGTGGTCGATCACTGTCAACTACATCAGCAGGATACTGCAACAGGCAAGAAGGGACCCAAGTCAAATGGTGGGAGTGGGGTCGCTTGGTCTTCTTGGATGAATCCATATCCAATCTGAGGTCAGGGAAGATACCCAGGAACTCTGACGAACAGAATAATTTTGGTGGCCCAGGTGCTCTTGTGTGGGTAGGCATAATGTGGCAAAGGCGTGCTGATCTCCAAACCTTTCAACACAACACGGTATACTCATTGATCAACGTCACTGTGACTCTGTACTACTCCTCCATGTTCGGGTACAGAGGTACATTTGGATCCGAATTTACTTTTATGGATTAGAATGCACTTCTCCATCGTACAGCGCATATGGAGCAGCTGTTGACAGGATATTTGGTGAATGGGCTGGCCTGTCCGTTCCCCAGACTTAATGTCAACGAGCACGTGTAGGATGTGTTGAGGACACGTAGTGCAGCACGTCCTCACGCACCAAAGCCCACCCAGCAGATGTCAACGACGTTGGTGGAGTCATGGAAGGCCCTACCACAAGAGCTGTTTACCAACCTTGTGGCCTGCATGGGATCAAGTTGAACAGCATGCTTCGCTATCCGTGGTAATCACACATCGTGGTGACTTCAATGTAATTACTGTCTTTCAGTAAAAGTTCGTCTCACTGCGTATTTGTGTCAGTTACAGTTGGTATTATGTTGTAGCAGTTCTTTCTACGTATGGTCAAAATTTCGCCGATTTACTGGGTGACCAAAAAGTCAGTATAAATTTGAAAACTGAATAAATCATGAAATAATGTAGATAGAGAAGCGCAAATTGACACACATGCTTGGAATGACATGGGGTTATTTAGAACCAAAAAAATACAAAATTTCAAAAAATGTATCTGACAGATGGCGCTTCATCTGATCAGAATAGCCATAATTAGCATAACAAAGTAAGACAAAGCAAAGATGCTGTTCTTTACAGGAAATGCTCAATATGTCCACCATCATTCCTCAACAATAGCTGTAGTCGAGGAATAATGTTGTTAACAGCACTGTAAAGCATGTCCGGAGTTATGGTGAGGCATTGGCGTCGGATGTTGTCTATCAGCATCCCTAGAGATGTCGGTCGATCACGACACACTTGCGACTTCAGGAAACTCCAAAGCCAACAATCGCATGGGCTGAGGTCTGGGGACTTGGGAGGCCAAGCATGACGAAAGTGGCGGCTGAGCACACGACCATCACCAAACGACCCGCGCAAGAGATCTGTCGGACACTTTGTGAACTTTGTTTTTTTTTTTTGTTGGTTCTAATAAAGCCCCATGTCATTACAAGCATGTGTGTCAATTTTTACCTCTCTATCTACATTATTCCGTGGTTTATTAAGTTTTCAAATTTATGCTGACTTTTCGTTCACCCGGTATGTCATTTGGCAGTGACACATCATACTTCAGTTACTTTCGTCCTCAAGTTTTTCACACCACTGTATAATAAAATAAACACGAATTAATGAAGTTATTATGGTAAGTATAAAGAAAGGGAAGATATCGTACATTAAAATATTTAACTATAAAATATTTAACTACATTACTGGACCTAAGAGTCATGGACATAAAACCACGTGCTACGAAAACAATACTACACAATATAGTCACTTACGTTAAGTTAAATTACATTAATACTGGTCCCATAGATCATGAATAAGACATGTAGTAATGATGTGGAATGTGTCAGTTTTAAATAAGTTCTCTTTATATACTATAATTAATTTTTTTTTTACAGTTACTACTTCGTATCTGAAAATTCATCTGTTCAATAGGAGTTGTCATTCACAAATTCTTTTGATTTGTTTTTAATTGTTGGTTGGCTATATGTCAGACTTCTAATGCTATTTGGAAAATGACAAAAGATTTTGGTGACAGCATAGTTCACCCCTTTCTGTGCCAAAGTCGGATGCAAGCCAGAACAGTGAAGATCATCCTTTCTTCTGCTGTTGTATCTACGCACTTCGTCATTGTTTTTACTTTGGGATGGGTTATTAATAATAAATTTTGTAAGTGAATATTTGTATTGTGAAGGTACTGTGAATATCCCGAATTACTTGAATAAATATCTGCAAGGTGATCTTGGATGGGCTCCAGCTATTATTCTGAGTGCATGCTTTTGTGGAATGAATAAATTTTCTCTTAATGATGAATCATCCCAAAATATGACGCCATATGAAAGGAGTGATTGAAAATAGGCATAGTAGGCTAATTCGCTGAAATGTGTTATCACCAAGATTTACAGTAACCCCAATAGCATAAGTAGGGAAACCTAACTGTTTTGATAGATCATCAATGTGTTTCTTCCAATTCAATTTCTCGTCAATGCTCATACTCAGAAATTTTGAATTTTCTGGCTTAGCAAAAGACCTCTACTCAAAGTCTATATTTAACAATGTTGTTATGCCATTTACTGAACAGAATTGTATGTACAATATTTTCTCAAAATTTAATGAGAGTCCATTTGTAGAGAACCCATTAATAATTTTCTGAAAGATATTACTTACAATTTCCTTAGCTGATTCTTGTCTGGTGGGTGTGATTACTGTACTTGTATTGATAGCAAAAAAACCTACGTTTGTATTCACATGAATATAGAGTGGCAAGTCATTAATATACACTCCTGGAAATGGAAAAAAGAACACATTGACACTGGTGTGTCAGACCCACCATACTTGCTCCGGACACTGCGAGAGGGCTATGCAAGCAATGATCACACGGACGGCACAGCGGACACACCAGGAACCGCGGTGTTGGCCGTCGAATGGCGCTAGCTGCGCAGCATTTGTGCACCGCCGCCGTCAGTGTCAGCCAGTTTGCCGTGGCATACGGAGCTCCATCGCAGTCTTTAACACTGGTAACATGCCGCGACAACGTGGACGTGAACCGTATGTGCAGTTGACGGACTTTGAGCGAGGGCATATAGTGGGCATGCGGGAGGCCGGGTGGACGTACCGCCGAATTGCTCAACACGTGGGGCGTGAGGTCTCCACAGTACATCGATGTTGTCGCCAGTGGTCGGCGGAAGGTGCACGTGCCCGTCGACCTGGGACCGGACCGCAGCGACGCACGGATGCACGCCAAGACCGTAGGATCCTACGCAGTGCCGTAGGGGACCGCACCGCCACTTCCCAGCAAATTAGGGACACTGTTACTCCTGGGGTATCGGCGAGGACCATTCGCAACCGTCTCCACGAAGCTGGGCTACGGTCCCGCACACCGTTAGGCCGTCTTCCGCTCACGCCCCAACATCGTGCAGCCCGCCTCCAGTGGTGTCGCGATAGGCGTGAATGGAGGGACGAATGGAGACGTGTCGTCTTCAGCGATGAGAGTCGCTTCTGCCTTGGTGCCATTGATGGTTGTATGCGTGTTTGGCGCCGTGCAGGTTAGCGCCACAATCAGGACTGCATACGACCGAGGCACACAGGGCCAACACCCGGCATCATGGTGTGGGGAGCGACCTCCTACACTGGCCGTACACCACTGGTGATCGTCGAGGGGACACTGAATAGTGCACGGTACATCCAAACCGTCATCGAACCCATCGTTCTACCATTCCTAGACCGGCAAGGGAACTTGCTGTTCCAACAGGACAATGCACGTCCGCATGTATCCCGTGCCACCCAACGTGCTCTAGAAGGTGTAAGTCAACTACCCTGGCCAGCAAGATCTCCGAATCTGTCCCCCATTGAGCATGTTTGGGACTGGATGAAGCGTTGTCTCACGCGGTCTGCACGTCCAGCACGAACGTTGGTCCAACTGAGGCGCCAGGTGGAAATGGCATGGCAAGCCGTTCCACAGGACTACATCCAGCATCTCTACGATCGTCTCCATGGGAGAATAGCAGCCTGCATTGCTGCGAAAGGTGGATATACACTGTACTGGTGCTGACATTGTGCATGCTCTGTTGCCTGTGTCTATGTGCCTGTGGTTCTGTCAGTGTGATCATGTGATGTATCTGACCCCAGGAATGTGTCAATAAAGTTTCCCCTTCCTGGGACAATGAATTCACGGTGTTCTTATTTCAATTTCCAGGAGTGTATATTAAGAACAGTAAGGGACACAAGATTGAACCCTGTGGGACATCTTTCTCGATACCTGCCCAGTTATAGGACTCTGCTGATTTTGGCAGATTATCTGTACTGTTAATATCAACCCTCTGTATTCTCCCAGCTAAATAAGAATTAAACCATTTGCGCACTGTCCCACAGTACTTCAGCTTATCTAGAGAACATGGCCAACAGAAGGAGAAAGAAAAGAAAGAAAGCGCCCATGCTCTGTCACGAATTTCGAATCGGGCACTTGATTAGTTTTCCGTAAACAGGTGTAAAAATTTGGATGTTATAAACATATGTAGCCATTAGCATGCTAAAACAAAATGGAAACTCAAACGCTTATCTCTCTTATCTCAATAATTGTAACAATTAAGCAACTATGATTGGAAAAAGAAGGAAAAATGAAATATACGTAAAAAATAAAAGGCAGATGGCTGTGTTACATAAAGACGTAATTCATGTTTATTTTACTGTATATTAGACCAACCATATTCTGCTTCTAAAGTTGTGTCCCACAGACAGGCACATTGACCAAAATAACGACTAGGTACTCTGCAAGTTCTCTTTTTATTCTATCAACTAAACAACCAATGGCTGCTTTATGCCATGTATTTTAATTCTTTTATATCTGATACGTATTGCAGGCACTCAAGAATGGCACGCTGAAAAGTAATGCCTCAGAAGTTTTTATTTGAAAACTCTGAAAGCTTTTTAAATAAAACAAATTGTACTAACATTCTAAATCTTTATTCTTGATGTCTACATATTTATTTCCCGACACAGTCAAGCTAGTAACGAACACATTTCTCCCAACGAGACATCAGTTTGTTGATAGCGTCACTGTAGAATGTCCGACTTTGTCGCCGTTGCCACAAGTACACCTATGTTCGCATCGCTACATCACTATCTATGTGAAGCCCTAGAACGTGATCTTTCAGTTTTGGAAACATGTGAAAATGGAATAGAGGATTATAGATGTCTAGTTTGGCATTATCATGCGGAAGGAGAGGGTGGTGCTCCAGAGTGGACTAAGCTCCGGATTCGAGACCCGATTACAGCATGCTTTTACTCACGCAGCGACATAGTTATGTCATACACCGCCATGTTACACGCTACAATTCGGACCCCTGTAAGGGCAGAGAGTTTCAGATGTGTGGACATGCAGGATGTTAATGACGTTTGTTTTATTTAAAAAGCTGTAAGTTTTCACATAAAAATTCCGAGGCACTACTTCTCGGTACACCCTAGTACTTAGCAGCGAACAACATGTAACAAAGCGATGGTTTAATCCCAACGTTAAAAGCTACTGCGATAGATATCACTCAAGAAATTTGTCATGGCTGTGGACCCTATTGCAACTAAAACAGGAATGTTAAAGAAGTGTGTTGTTCGTTGTTCGTGTAAAATCCATGGAGGATAGTCGCTTGCGTGACATTTTTGTAGTCTTTAGGGGTGTATGCTGTAACGGGACGTCCTCTTCTAGTACTACTTTTCCTCAACAGTAGTTGTCGATACCAGTATTATTTTTAGAAGTTTGGCCAGGTTAGTATTATTTCAGTTGATTTTCTGAAAACTTTCATATAATTTTATACATAGTATGTTATATTTGAAGCTAAAATTTATGAAATGGAATTTCCGTATAAAATATTTTAATTTCGATGCTACAATCGATAAGTACTAGTTCTGAATACAGTATACAGTTACAAATACTATTTTTTAGAAACATTTGAATTACGAATTATTTTCACACTTAAAATTTCTATTATTAATTATGCAATCCTTTACTGTTTACTGTGTGAGATTAATAATGTAACGAAAGCTAGTATAAATCCATTTGTTAAGACAAATTGTAAAGCTTCTGGAATACTATTATTTACGCCGAGTTTGGGAGACGTAAGCTTGCCTCTGATGTGACTGGACGTATTTTTGTATAATGTATGATATACTAAAATGTGAAGAAATCAGTGGAAAATGTGTTTACGTAAAAAATTCTGCAACAACATTCTTCAAATTTATTTAGTTCAAACCAACCGTGAGGACCTGATGTGACATTTTCTGCTTTAAGGATCAGACCCCTAGACAAAAAGAAGTGGAGCCATCTCGACATGCAAAGCTAAGTAAACTTGAAAGAGTATTGTCATCTTCGCTCCTCTCAGATCTTCATAAAAGACTTCGCTTATTAATTACTTGGACTGGGCACTGTTAAATGTGGACAATAGATGGATTAAGTAAAGCAGCCAAGCAATAAACTTTTTGATAAGTTGAAGTCTTGTGCCAGCCGGAGACACTAGTCCGTATCCCCATGCTTTACGGACCGTAATTTAATAATCACACAGTCGAGCACATTTCCCGCCACGAGATGCCAGTCCAATGACGTCGTAGCATCGCCCCAACTGAGCTATGAAGATATATATATATATATACAGTGGTTACAGGAAAAACACTTAGTCGGTCCCAGAGGACAATCTGTAAAGATCTTACGACGGAAAGCATAGATCTAACCGTTACAAATATTCAGAAAACTGCTTAATATTAACACAACCACAAGTTGAAGTGTTTTCTACATAATTCAGCCCTTTATTTACATGTGTTATTGCAATCGTGAATAGAATTAAAGGTAAACTGTAATATTCTCCTGCAACTAAGTTTCAGGTTTTTGATTCAAGTAAATAATAGCTTATCTCTTTAAATAAGAGAGAAAAATCAATGGTGAAAATAGACAGACGGATGAATCATATGTTAGGCCAAAAACCGTTAACTATCCCTAAACAGTGGTTTATGGGATAGTACGTATTCCCCGTACGTGGGTCTCAATATTTAGAGTTCAATAATGGCCCATTACCACTAAAACACTAAAACGCGGTACATAAAGATTTCTTTTGACACTAACCTTCCTCTCACTTATAGTAAGTACAGTTCACAGTGAGAAACGAGAAAACAGTGGGAAAAATTACGATTACTTCTATTTTTGACATCGCTTTTCTTTTAAAATTCCACTGATGCAAAAGAATTGGTACATAATTTAACGTTAAAGTTACTTTTGAAGTTTTCCTTCATTCCGTTCGCCATTCGAATCTGCCTCCAGGCAACATGTCTGTGTCTCTCTGTCGTCGTCTCCCGTGTCGCAGCTACAGTCCCTTTCGTTCCCTCATACTACTACAATCTCCTCTCACACCCAATTAATCTCTTTTACTGCTAATACCGAATTCCTTTCTTCCTGTTGCTGATGTCTCTTCTCACTGTCACTATCTCTCTCTTCCTCGTTGTTATCGTCATATTCCCTTTAATCCTCCTCCTCTCCCCGCCCCCCCCCCCCTCCCCGCCCATACATTGGCTGCTTCACTCTTTTCCTAGCACTGTTCTGTCACTGACAGCTATGTTCCCCTGCCACCGTGTCCCTTTCTTTCTTTGACACAGCCATTGTCTCGTTCGCCCTTTCTATAAGACAACCACCGTCTACTATCTTCCAGTATTTATTACATTTCCGTCTCTTTGCCACTGCCACTGTCACTGTCTTCTTTTCTCTCAGCATAAAAAGCGCGAATATCTTTACATGTCAAAATTTTGAGAAAATTTTTTAATGTGATGAGTAAGAATGAAGTACTTTTCAGTCAGGGTCTTTTAAATGGACAGGAAGATATTCGAGTTTTTTGTGCTCCGACATGAGCATATTTTCACTGGTTCCCTTGTTTTCCCTGCTGCAACGCGGCATGCAACTCTGATGAAAAGAAATGTATTGGACAGTAAAATTGGGATAGTTTACTTACGTGAAATTGATGTAACGTAGAACTAATTTTGCACCCAAGAGCGGGTTTTACGCGCAAAAATTTTGCATCTGCTTCAATACTACAAGATGCGGTTCGCAGATGGTAACGGAGACTCTTTGCAGCATATTTCTCCCTACTAGGTCACTTTATAAATACATGCTTATTTTATGTCTACAAGTAGGGTAACTTTCAACCTCTGTACCTCGGAAACGAATAGAGGTATCAAGAAAATTATCAGGGTTGTTCGAGATCTGAATATTAGAAATACACCGTAAAAATTTCAGCCATTTTCTGACAATAGCCATCTTGGAATCTTTGCTTGGATACTGAACCGCTGATGACGGAGGATATATGGCATAGAAACCCTTTTTTCGGTTTTCGAAGGAACCGCCGAGGAAACAATGGTGAATCCGTAAGTTCCAGTAAGCCCACCGTAGACCACATCAAATGCAAACAGAAACAACCGATTTACTGTATTTGTCTAAGCAGGAGGAAGTGTGCAATACTCATGCTTTCACCCTATAATATAATGACAGTAAGAAGATCTTTCTGTTGGGGATACAAATGGCCCCTATCCCAAGGGCTACCCAAAACACTTGACCCTGTCTTTTATCACTAATAGAACCCGATGTACGGGTACCAAATAATTTCGTTTTTGCGGTAAATTTTTTTAAATATGAGACCAAACTGCTGAGGTCATCGGTCCCTAGGCTTAACACGACTTAATCTAACTTAAGTGAACTTACGCTAAGGACAACACACACACACACCCATGCCAGAAGGGAGGACTCGAATCTCCGACGGGGGGAAACGCGCGAACCGTGGCAAGGCGCTCAAGACCGCGCGGCTACTCCGCGCGGCTTTGTTTTTACGTGCAGCATTTTGGAACATATTAGGTACGCATGCTGTCACATGTACACCTATTAGGAATTGTAATACACTGATATTCCACATGCCGAACGAATTCAAACGGCGGTAGCTGCTCGCAGCCTTGGACATCGAATGGGTTGCTTCGTAATCGAACCTTGTCGCATACTCACAACAGCGTGACACCCATTTGTCTCTCTCAACCGAGATGACGTATGCAGAGAGGTGAACTGAATATCTAAACGGTCTCCGCAAAAACACATTCGTAACAAACAATTGGCAAAGCTTCTCGGGCGGCTTACGTTACGGAAACCACAAAGATTTCCCGATATATTAATGCAAATCACTGAAGGGGAAGAACTAAACCGCGTTGTGTTGTGGAAACTTGTTTGATCTGCAACAGCGCTGTGGCCACGTCAGCCCAGAGGTAGATTTGATGTAACCTGCGTTCCTGTTTCACAGACACACCTGACAAGCCTACAGGCCACAGCTGCAACCCTGTTTCGTAAACAGGGAAGTTGCACAAAAGTTCGCTCTCTTGCGTACACTGTCGGCTTTACACTTCATTGCGTATTCAAGAAACGCACTTGTAAAGGTGTGTTTAGCGGAAAGTGGAAAGTGACGCGTAATTTTTAGTCTGTCGCTGTTGAAAGTTCCATTTACAAGCTAAACAAAAATCTTTAATGGAAGTGTCATTTACTATAGAGGAAGCTGAAACAGCAAATCGAAGTAATTACGAACAAACTTGTTAAACATCTTCGAAACGTTGTTGGGAAAAATAAAGGAGAGTGTTGTGAACCATGAGAGAAATTTCTTACATCATTAACCAAATAAGCCAACCTGAGTGGCCGAGCGGTTCTAGGCGCTACAGCCTGGAACCGCGCGATCGCCACGGACGCAGGTTCGAATCCTGCCTCGGGCGGTTAGGTTTAAGTACCTTAGAAGTTAAGTCCCATAGTGCCCAGAGCCATTTGAACCGATCCTCAGTCTATGATGTAATCACTTGAACTTGTTGTTCCGTGAGACCGTCGTCTTTGAAATTCTGCAGTCACGGGAAGGACTTGGAAACAAGGATTAGCAGCTGTGGTTAAATGAACAGTCTGCATACGGCAGTTGACTGTAACTTACAAAGCCACGTATTCTTAAGCGTTAGTTAGAGAAGATACTACATCAGTACTTGAACTCATTTCAATTTTGGTATTTTCTTCGATGAAGACCCATGACGAAGAAGTTATTGTGATTAAAATAAACAAAATAAAATAAATAACTTACGCTACTACGCGAGAGAGCCGCTATGTGAGTATATACAAGATACAGGGTGATTTTGTTAAATGGGGACAAACTCTAAGGAATGATCCCTGATAGGAAAAGAAACAAAAGATCACATGGACATATGATCGGAAATGTATTCCAAAGGAGGTGCACCCATTTGAAAATAGAAATAAATGATCTTTAACACTGACCACTATATCAGAACCAAGCGTGTGCCCCGCCAGCGTGAGGTAAGCCAGACTAACGAGAGGAACATTTACCACGACATGACCCGCTGCAGTGTCAGAACATCGATGCTAGCTGTTTCCAGCTCAGAAATGGTTTTGGGGTTATTGCTATACACCTTCTCCTTAATATAGACCCACAAAAAGCAGTCTCAAGAGTTCAGATCCGGAGAATATAGCGGCCTCTACGTACCCCAGAATCAGAAAGCGATTTCCAAAGTGCACCTCCAGGAGACTAAACCCTCTCCTGCTTCGATGGAGTCGAGCTCTGTCTTGCGTGAACCACATCTTCTCGAAATCAGGGTCACTTTGGGTAATGGGGATGAAATAGTCTTCCAAAACCTTCACGTACCATCCGGTAGTCACCGTGCCATCATGGAATGTCGCAGCGATTATTCCGTGACTGGGCATTGCACACCCCACAGTCACGCGTTGAGGGTGAAGAAATGCTGATTCTCAGTCCCCCAGATGCGCCAATTTGGCTTATGGACGAACCCATCCAAATGAAAGTGCGCTTCGTCACCAAACCAAAACAAACCAAGTCCTATTCGTCAGTTCCGTGGACAATATTGCTGTTGTATGGCCTTGGGATGTAATGGCTTATGAGATTGAATTTTGTCCGGGAAGAGGTGCAGGTGTTCAACAGTAATTTGTCGCAGTGTCTCAGGGTTTACTACCAACTGTGGTGCAGCTCGTCTGATCGATGTCCTGGGGCTGGTTTGAATCACAGTGCGTGTCGATGTCTTGAGGCGTTTTTACCCTTTTTGGACGACCGACATTGCCAACACAGCCATCACGAACACTACCCGTTCTCTCAAACTTGCGAATTAAATTCCTGATTGTTAGCACACTGAAACGGTTGCCTTCAGCTTGAACTCAGTGGAAAACTTTCTTTTAACCGCAGTTGAGCTGTTACTGCTTGCATAGTAGGACTTCACAAGCGCTATACTGTCAGACACGGTGTACCGCGACATTTTCACGTGCAAACGGCGGACAACAAAATGGCGCGTGCGCTTGCGCATACTAACTCTCATCATGCTCTGCAGGCAACCGTGCAGTTTGAGCGTTCTAAAGCAAACCGTTCAGAAGTTATGACAATTTTATTCGATATAGTTCAATGATTGTCACATACGTTTGTCATCCATTCTGTTCACAGATGAGGCTTCGTTTACGAGAGCGGTGTCGTCAACCTCCCAAACACACAGCTATGGGCTACGGAGGATTCCCGTAGTATGGTGGCAGCGAAACCATCAGCACTGGATAAGCCTCAGTGTGTGGGCGGAGATTACTGGCGCCGCCTCGTGGAACCAGTCATCATTCTACAACGCCTCATGGGCGAGGCACATCTGCACCTCCTGCGGATGGCCATGTCTCTCCTGCTGCAAGACATGTGTTTGGTGGTACGAGGGGTGATGTGGCTACTACGTGATGGTGCTGCAGCTCACTGCCAAACTGAACCGTGCAACTCAAACTTTAATGTTGGGAGAGCCTTCCAACTTGCCTGGTGTTGTTTTAAGCGTGCTTTCGATAACTGAAACATACACATCTTTTCTCTGCACCTTCGAATGGGCGTACCTTCCTTCGAATGAATTTCCACTCATCATGTGCCCTTTTCTGCTCCATATTCTCCCAGGGATCGTTTCGTGTTATTCGTACCTAGCCGGCTCTTGTGACCGAGCGGTTCTAGGCGCATCAGTTCGGAACCGCGCTGCTGCTACGGTCGCAGGTTCGAATCCTGCCTCGGGCATGGATGTGTGTAGTGTCCTTAGGTTAGTTAGGTTTAACTAGTTCTAAGTTCTAGAGGACTGATGACCTCAGATGTTTCAAGTCCCATAGTGCTCAGAGCCATTTGACTATTTTTTTTAGTAGTACCTATTTAGCTTAACACCCACTTCTTCCCTAATATTGACTGTGTGTTTGCACAGACTTTTCTTGTTTTCCTTTAATCGATATTGTATGAAGTTTAGAAGCTGCTACACCATCTACGCACGCTGATGAAGACCATAGAAGCATGGTCTTTTCCGAATGAACTTTTGACCAAACAGTGATTCAGGCAGCTAGATTCGGACATCTTTGTTAATCCTGCCTTTTGAGTTCTTCTGGTGACATTTCCATTAAGAATTTCATCGTCTAGTACATATTTCTTTAAAAGTCAAATACAATTTTTCATAGATTTAGCTTTAAAAATGTTTTGATGCAACGAAATATTTTCATAAAAACGTTCACAACTCATTTTACTTCCTTAGATGGTGATTTCCCAGAAACACTGACACTTCTTTTTATACCTAACCGAAAAGTCAAATATCACTTTTCAAAGATGTAGCTTTAAAAATGCTTTATTACTACTTTAATAGTGATCTACTTACAAAAAATCTGTCAACCGCTATTTTACCCCCTCAGTGGTTGAATTTCCAAAATTGCTGTCGAACGTATTGTTTTTTGTGACCGAGAAACCAAATACCAGTTTCCGTACTTTTAGCTTCTAAATTGCCTTAATACCTACAAATTTTCAAAACATCCTCTCATTCCCCACTTCACCCACTTATCGGTGGAATTTCGAACGGTCCCTTACTAAACGACGCCTGCATGATAAGATGATCACCCTCTGCACCCTCTCAAAATGTCAGGTTTCTGTCCTTAGCAGGTTTGGCTGGGCGATGAAGAGTAAATGTATCAGTCAGGCCCTACTTCACCTCCTCAGGCGTTGAATTTCTAAAAACGCTTAAAAACATTTTAGTTCTAACCGAGAATCCGCAAACAAATTTTCATACATTTAGCTTCGAAATTTTTCACAAATATTTCCGTAGAAATTTTCATCCCCTGTCACACACCCTTATGGGCTGATTTCCAAAAACGCTGTGACACGTGTTTTTATTCCTAACTGAGAAATCAAATACAAATTCTCTTACATGTAGCTTTAAAAATGTTTCATTAATTCTTTAATAACGATTTAATTTCAAAAATCTTTCTTCAACTATTTCGCCCCCAAGTGGGTTATATTAAAAAAAATGCTGAAACATATTTTTAAATTTCTGATCGAGAAACCAAAATCCAATTGTAGAAGTTCTAGCTTCAAAATAGCAACATATATTTTATCTCCTATGTCACCACCTTCGGGGTGGAATATCGAAAAATCCTTTCTGAAAGAATCCCTACAGTATAAGATCACACTCTCTTCAGATTTCAAGGTTCTGTCCTTAGTCGTTTGTTATGGGCATCTGACACCGCAACAAAAGTGTGTAAGCGGAGCAGACGCGGACAGGTGATGACCCTAGCTAAGATATGGACGGCAAATGGCTAAATGCGACTTTGACGACGGGAAGGTTATTATTACGCACAGCCTGTGAACGGGTATCTCGAAAACGGCATAGCTGGTCGAATGTTCACATGTAACTTTCATGAGCCTCTACTGGTTCAAGGACAGTGAAACTACCTCTAGGCACTACACCGTTGGACGTTCAGGACCCTTCACAGAACGTGGGTTTCGGGGGATTGTATGCTCTGTAAAGTAGGATAGATGGAGATCTGTGGCATTTCTGCCAAAAGAGCACAGTGCTGGTGAACGCACAAGTGTTCCGGAGCACATCGTTCATCGTACTCTTACGTTGTTGAACATGGAGCTCTGCACCAGACCACCCCTACTTTTCCACACCTTGACCCAACGACATCGTCAGTTGCGATAGTGGTGGACAAGGAACCATAGGGATACGACCGACGACCAATGAAGACGTGCTGCCCTTCGGATGAACCACGTTTTTGCTACGCTACGTCGATGGTAGTCTCCACAAATACCGTCATCTAGGTGAACGGCGGCTCGAAACGTCCAGCACGCAACGGACGCCAGCTGATGGGAGCAGTATTATGCTTTAGGAGACATCCTTCTGCCCTTGCATGGGTCCTGTAGTAGTAATCGAAGAGACGCTTACATCTGCGAAGCACCTGCGTCCCTTCATACTTTATGCCGGCCGAGGTGGCCGAGCGGTTCTAGGCGCTAAAGTGTGGAACCGCGCTACCACTACGGGCGCAGGTTGGAATCCTACCTCGGGCATGGATGTGTGTGATGTCCGTACGTTAGTTGGGTTTAAGTAGTTCTTAGTTCTAGGGGACTGATGACCTCAGATGTTAACTCCCATAGTGCTCAGAGCCATTTGAACCAAGCCTTCATACTTTATGTCTTCCCCGACAGCGATGTCATCTTTCAGAAGTATAATTGTTCATGTCTCGGAGCCAGAACAGTGCTACACTGGTTTTAGGAGTATTATATTGAACTAGCGTGATATCTCGGTGACCAAATTCTCCTGATATAAATACTATGGACCCATCTGGTTTGCTATCGGGCGCCATCACCGCGTACAGAAATCAGCGGCCCGTTATTGCATGGCCTACGCATAGACATCTAATGCCACATACCTCGACAAACCTCTCAACAAACTATCGGATCCCTGATAGGCAGAATCAATGATGTATTTCGTCCCAAAGACGGACAAACAAGCTATTAAGAAGGTAGTCATAATGTTTTGACTTACCAATGTACGTAAGTTCTGTATAAAGGTATGAGAGCTACAACCGACTTACCAGCTGACCTGCCATCGGTTTTAAGAGACGATGAATCGAACTTGATTTGTATTTTAAGATTCTGTATTATGTCTGACCTCCTACATCCTTTGTTAGGCTGAAGATTTTAATGTGCTTTCAGGGCGACTGGTTCATCTGATATTTTCCCACTTGTCAACCATGCACGGTTCACTGTCACATTATTTTGGCTGCTGTGTGATTATAGTATGTGTATTTTAATAATAAAATGACTTGAGACATGCGTGTATTGGCCTTCTGTGTGAAAGTATTTGTGCTAGTAAAGAGAGTGTAGTTGGGTGCCTGAATGGTTCAAATGGCTCTAAGCACTATGGATCTTAACATCTGAGGTCATCAGTCCCCTAGACTTAAACGTAACTAACCTAAGAACATCACACACATCCATGCCCGAGGCAGGATTCGAACCTGCGACCGCAGCAGAAGCGCGGTTCCGGCCTGAAGCGCCTAGAACTGCTCGGCCACAGTGGCCAGCAGGTTGCTTGAGAATTAAATTTTATATTTTACTTTTTTTTGATAATTTTCCAAAAAATTAATCGCATTCGTCTCCAGTTAGTGTAGTAAGGGTGCTGATTGCCTCGATGTTGAGTGTCTTATATACAATACGAAGACAAAGTACCACCCACAGATTTCAGGTTGTATCATAATGATTCGTTGGACATTACAATAACAAAAAGGACCTTGTTTGACCTCACAGGTACTATTGAGCTCACTTTGTAAGATGTGCCTTCACCCAGTCACACTTACTGAGTGACATTCTTCTCTTCAGGTAATCTGATTTGTGAGAACGATACACTAATGAGAAAGCCAAAACTGACACTTCAAATGACAGCTGTTGTTGCCAGTACTCTACCTTATGTGCTGCTATCAGTATCTGAAGTAACAATGGGTCCAATGACTGTAAGTATGGCAGGTAATAACTACCACGGACCCATAAATTCACACGAAAACATAATAATTTATTAAAGACATTCAGTTATCAGAACAATATGACACAGAGTGCAGCCAACATATGAATTCTTTCTTTTGGGCGCTTCCAATCTACCTGCAGGAACTGCTGCTGTATAGGATACGGGTGCAAATCAGCGTGCTAGGTGGTTAATGGCTAAATGCACCTTACATCCATGCGGCGTGTTGTCGGTGACAATAGCTGCCGACGGACAGCAGCGCATGTCACCGTCCGTATAATCAGTCAGATGAATATTCATTTCTTGTCCTCCGGCAATGAATCACTTAACTGCTTAATGTGCGGAAACATATAGTAAGGTCTACAGTACCACTGTGAACACCCCCAAAAGTGGAAGTGTGCATTTTGTCTTGGTGATTGTGTCATGTATGAACTACGTTACAACGCTGAGACGCATAACTGGCATGGAAACCTTTTTGGTTTATAGAAACTGCAATAATGTACATGGTAAATTACTGTATCGTCGATTAAGTGCCACTGATTGGACCATCATGTTCGTTACTGATACACAGAGGTTCCACGACATGCAAGGGTGTTGTATAAACTCTGTAGTAATAATTTTAACTCACGAACAACAGCCACATATAGAATATCCGGTCACTGTGGAAACGCGACGAGGTCTGGAAATACGCGTAGATATTGTACAAATAGTTCCATTCATTGACAGAACAACTCCACATACGCGCATCATAGCTCGTAAAAGTAAATGACTTAACACTCCAGTCTTACGGACACTAAGCAATGAGACTTCCCTTTCATGTATTTCCTACAACGCAAGAAAATATTAAACGGTTTCCTGGTTTCATCTGCCCCGTGTGAAAAGTGGAAGTAATTAGAATTGATCTAATGTAAGAGTATCTTATACATTTGATCCTCTGCAGCTTGAAGAAATTGCATATAAGTCAAATTAATAATTATGTTTCTGACCAAGTTGCTTTTTGGTGGTGGTTTATCAGACTAGTTTCGTCCGTTCGCCCATCATCGGCGATATCTCTATTCGTATTAGAGAAGATATTGCCAGTCAGTCCTACCTACAACTGTCCCGAAAAAGATAGTTCAGCAAATATTTTGGCTGAAATAGAAATTTTCACATATACCGTATAATGAAACAACATGACATTGTTTTAAACGAACAGGTATACCTAAAAAAATAAATATTCATCTAAAATTTCATTACCATTTTTTAATAAGAGGGATGGCGCTACAGACTCAACGTCGTACGTTGCTTTGGAGCCAACGCCGTACCAAAACATTAGCAGACTGGTGTTTAAGATCGGTTCTTGTTCTTAATTTCTGTCGTGTGCACCAACAGTTGTCTTAAATACGAAATGTTACAGTGCTTTAGTGAATACCAAAGCGTCAGGAAGGCATTTCCAGACATTCATCTAGTCTTCAATGCATGTTTGATCCAGTAATAAGACTCATTTCACCTCGTTAATGTAACTTCTTTTTCGTTATACTTTTCGAATAAACAAGAATAGAAGTATGCGATGTCAAAAGGCTTCTTTCGTAAGCCAGAATTCTCCTCAGCACGGTCTGACGAAACTGATGTTTGGTCTGTGTCCTTTTCCCTCAATGCTGAGAACACATTTTGCTATGTTTGGTCGTTCCATTATTTCCTTCTCGCACTGTTCACCGTGAGAGATTTTCGAGTTGGGGAAGTCAAATGACAGAAATAAAACAACTATAGTAAAGGCAAAGAGCACAACCTAAATATATATACAGCGTGTATCATAATTAATGGCGTAAATGCATACTGTCGAAAGTAGACGACACTAGAAGCAAAAAAGTCTCAGTAAACATAGGGTCGAAAGTGCATACCTTAAGAGCTAGGAGCAATTTTTCATCTTCGGTAATGTGAAGCAAATCTCTTCTACTGTAAGCTCTTTGCTTTCCATATTTTGAGAGGTGATAAAACGGACCAAAACAAGAAAAAAATGCCCAGTAAACATGTGCTCTGAAATGCATACGTTAAAAGTTATGAGCACTTTTTCATTAGAAGAGTTGTGTTTCAAACTACGGAAGATGAACAAGTGCTCATAAACATTAAGGTATGCATTTTAGAACATATGTTTACCGGACTTTTTTTCTTGGTTTGATCCATATTATCACATCCCAAAAAACAGAAAGCAAAGAACTTGCAGCCGAAGAGATTTGCTTCATAGTATCGAAAAATTGCTCGTAGCTCTTAAAGTATGCGTTTTCGACCCTGTGTTTACTCAGACTTTTCTGCTTTTATTATCGTGTACTTTCAACGGCATGCGTTTACTGCATTAATTATGGTAACCCTGTATATATAAATGAAAACTCACTTGAAGGACTCCACATACAAATGAAATGTGATTTCCTTGCACTTTGGACTATAACCGGAATGATTACTAAACCCGTAAATGGCGCATCTTGCATTTACGGTCAAAAAACTTTCACAAGAAACTAACGTGTAGGACAACTAACATGGCGAACGCATGTGCAGGCACGCTTGCCACATGCTTGAGCGTGTGTATAACAAAGTTCTGCGAACATTAGGACTGTTCGAGTAGCTTGATGCTTGATCGAATTTCGCTTAAGCATACTTGTGCAAGCGTTAAATGGTCTGAGTGCTTGAGTATGTATAACAAGAGAAAGGAGGTTTGTGCAAGCGTTTTTCAGTGACTTTATTTAATTTTTATTTGGCCCTGTCAAATTACATTCTGTTTTTCTGTAATGTAGATCAAGCTAAGGACTGCAGTATTACTTGGAGGAAAAGATAATAACAGCAATACTGTGGGTCACTTTCTGTAGTGTGTCTACTGTTAGTAGTTAATACAGAAATAATACTTTCGTTACTTTAAACTCTCATTACTCCAGATCTGTTGTTTCTTATGTTGTTTTCTTTGTAACAAGCCAAAGCCAACACTTTGTCACTGTCATCTAAGCTTCACATTTTCTGATAAACTGTTGCTTGCTCAAGCATGTATGAGCCATGTGAGGTACCGAAGAATGCGTGTATGTTTGCACATCTGTGCTTGTCAAGCATGTAGTTACGCGTGTAGCCACCTTCAGGGATCATAAACGGAGCCAGTACCAATCGAATGTTGACGGTTGCATACAACAGACGTCGAGGTGCCACCGTTACGTCAGAGGTATACCGGCGTCCTTCCTTCCCGCTTCATATCCGCGAATAAGACGAGTCTGAGAACGGTGGTGTTGCGATCACGCCCTACTCGGCCACTGTTTCTGTCTTAATGAACCATTCTAGAGTGAGTCTAGTCGAGACATAATACGGAAGATGAGTGCACAATCATGCTGTTACTAAATAGGTCTGACAGTGCGACAATCACATATTGTCGGAATAAGATGTCCTGTAACGAAACTGTGTTTTGTGAAACTGTGAAGAATGCAAGACGAAAATTAAGTGAAGCGGTGCACACAAGTGGAAATGTGATACATCATAGGAATAATAATACCCGTAAAAAGTACGATGCTGTAGTGCTACCTTCCCTAGAGACGCAAAAAAGTTCCTCCAGTGCAAACAAAACGGTTGTGTTCTTGTTTATTACATCTACACCATTAAAAAAAATTGTTCCCTGTCAGCTGAAACTGGGCACGGAGCATTGTCACTGCCATGTCCCTAAGACCAAAAGACGCATATTTCAGTATGTTTTTGGCCATGGCAACCTTCGTGTGGGATATAACACCTGTAAAGAAATGAAGAGAAAAGCTGAAAGACGCACAGAATGGAGACAAGCTGCCATTGTAGCTGTTGCAAACCAATCCTTGAGTTGACCACTACAGAAGAAGAAGAAGAAGAAGAAGAAGAAGAACCTTCGTTCACGGACTAACAGCGTGTCCAGCCATTCATTCATTTCGTAACTTTTCCGAGGACTGCTGTAAATTTATTTCAGCAATTAATCACCATTTAGGAAATACACTTCATTCTCGTGTCGTGGTTTCTTCTACTGTCGTCATGCTCAACGGTTGTTAATGTAGAGACAAAGGCGCGAGTTCTCGGTTATACTTGTGAACTCATGCAGTCGTTCTACTTCCTACGGTGGTAGAGTCCACATTTACTCTGCAGCAGACTCAAATGACGAGTTCTCGGTTACACGGGCACCGGCGGGGACTTGCGAATCGAGTCTCCGAGTGTGCTGAGAAGGCGAGTTCGGACATGACATCGTAGGACACGATGGCGAATTTAAAGTGATTATACGAACTTAACTTTTTCTCTGTAGTTGCCGTAATCTAGTCATCAAATTTAAAATATTTCTAGAACCAATTTTCTTTATATGTGGGAATAATTGGAAGCCGGAAGTTGCTCAGTGTAGTGAATAACTGGGATTTTATAACATTGCATACTATGCGTACTTCTAACCATTTGACAAAGTACTTATATACATATCTTCAAATCACGGATGGGTGGTTCAGTTGAGCTCCTCTGACGAACTGTAACAGAAGACAGCGAAAATACAGCGTGCTTCAAATACAATATACGTATTTCGAACGCATATAGCTATTAAACTGTAAGACATACAGCTTGGGACACATAATTACAAATCTCTCAAGTTTAGATTTCAGATGTTCAACATGTCCTCCCCCAGCACTACGAACAATACCACATCACATCAAGACTTGAATTCCTCGCATACTCTGGGAAGTATGTCCATTGTCACTGATGTTATGCCATTACGGATCCAGTTCTTCAGCTATTCTAGGTTCCGTGGTAGTGTTGATGCATAAAGGCTGTTGTTAATGAAACCCCCATAGGAAGAAGTCACAGGGTGTTAGATTCGGTGACCGTGGAGGCCAGTTGCGAAATGCTAAGTCGTTAGCTGTTTGACGACCAATCCAACGGCTCGGTAGAGTTTCATTAAGATATTCACGCACTTGGTGACTCCAGTGAGAGAGATGCCCTTATTTGTTGAAAAATGAAGAAGTCCTCGTTCAGCCTCGGAAGAAATGAGTTTTGTAGCTTAGCAAGATACTGCTGAAGTTTACCCGTGTTTCCAACAAAGAGGAATGGGCCCTAAATAGGTAAGCGGGATATCTGAGTTCTAGTGAATGTCGTAGATGTTCAGTGTGTGTGTAGGCCCCAAGCTGGAACACTGTGTTTCTTTACTTTCTTACTAACGTAGAAAGCCTCGTTGTGCCAAAGTGTTATCAGTGGCAACGGAATCCTGAAGCTCGTCAGAAAACTGCGTTTGTTGTCATGACGTAGAGCCTGTAACAACTGTAATTTGTACGGCTTCATAAACAAACCACGTGTGAAAACAGGCCAAATTGTTGTTGTGGGCAGTTCTCCCGAACGTCACGACGAGTTGATTTTGTAGGACTGCGTTGGGAAGCGGTTTGAATTTATTCGACATTTTGTCGGAAACCGAGGCTGGCAGAACTTTTTCCTTTACGTACATATCCTCTGTCTACAAATTGTCGAAATCGTTTGTGAATGTTCCATCCACTCGGAGGACCAGTTTGGTACCTCAGACTGAAACGCCTTTGCACTGCAATCACACGTCGCACACTCGACTACACAAAATGATTTCTGCTGCGGAGTAGCAATTTTGAAATATGTGACGGCAACCACGTATCCAGAAGACAAGCGTCATATAGCGGCAATGAACGTGAACTACACAATGTATTCGTTCCTCCAATAATCGAGCCGTGGCACAGCGATCGATACTTTTGACAACATAATTCTTTATAATACGTATATTCCTTTTGAAAAAGCCTATATGAAACTAAGGAATTTTAGAGGCTCTTCATATGTATGTCTACAACATCACCAAAGTTCAGCATCACGCAGAAATTTTCGATATAGAGCCATAAAAGTCATATTATACTTTCATCACATAATAATGGTGCTTGTGTATAAATCCCCCGTTTTTTCTCGTCATCTGTCCGGGTCATCCAGCCCCCCCTCCCCCCTCCAGTCTATAGCTCAGTCTTTTCCGTGAGTGTTCAGTATTCTGCGTCCCCTTTGTAAGTGTTGTGAAAAGCCACCATACTGTCGCTGGGTGTGTTGTTTAAAGTCTTGCGAACAGAAACCAGACTGTCGCCGTGTTTTTAATTGTGCCTGTCTAATTACTGTGTGTATTAATCAGCATCACCAACCCTTTGTTTTTATATTTTCGTCATGTTCCAGTTTTAAACAGTCACCGTTTTATCGCCTGTGTTTTATTGTTATGATATCTCGTAATTATGTTTTTTAACTTTTCTGTAGGCTACAGAGCGGCATATTACGCTGTTGCCAGACCCCCCCCACCGTTCTGGCTGGGGGGTTGGGGATCGAAAACCAACAAAGAAAATAAAGAGAAAAAACCTTGTGTATAAAATGACCTTCGACACTGTATCACCTTCACTACAATATGGCATGAAATGTTCGATATCACTGTCGCAACAAATGCTTAGGAGAGAGTCGAACAAAATATACTTCAGCAATGCGAGTGGTATTACTATGGACTTTGTTGGGAACAAAATTTTAGTTATTCTTGGATGGTACACAAAAAACAAATTGTAAAAGCCCAACGAAACTGTCCCAGCAAAACTGTAGTCAGAAAACTGTAGTCGAAGAACTGTAGCCAGAAAATTGTATTTAGAAAACTGTTCTGCGAATAAGATTCACTCTTCACTGTCAAAATCGTCCAACATACACTCCTGGAAATGGAAAAAAGAACACATTGACGCCGGTGTGTCAGACCCACCATACTTGCTCCGGACACTGCGAGAGGGCTGTACAAGCAATGATCACACGCACGGCACAGCGGACACACCAGGAACCGCGGTGTTGGCCGTCGAATGGCGCTAGCTGCGCAGCATTTGTGCACCGCCGCCGTCAGTGTCAGCCAGTTTGCCGTGGCATACGGAGCTCCATCGCAGTCTTTAACACTGGTAGCATGCCGCGACAGCGTGGACGTGAACCGTATGTGCAGTTGACGGACTTTGAGCGAGGGCGTATAGTGGGCATGCGGGAGGCCGGGTGGACGTACCGCCGAATTGCTCACCACGTGGGGCGTGAGGTCTCCACAGTACATCGATGTTGTCGCCAGTGGTCGGCGGAAGGTGCACGTGCCCGTCGACCTGGGACCGGACCGCAGCGACGCACGGATGCACGCCAAGACCGTAGGATCCTACGCAGTGCCGTAGGGGACCGCACCGCCACTTCCCAGCAAATTAGGGACACTGTTGCTCCTGGGGTATCGGCGAGGACCATTCGCAACCGTCTCCATGACGCTGGGCTACGATCCCGCACACCGTTAGGCCGTCTTCCGCTCACGCCCCAACATCGTGCAGCCCGCCTCCAGTGGTGTCGCGACAGGCGTGAATGGAGGGACGAATGGAGACGTGTCGTCTTCAGCGATGAGAGTCGCTTCTGCCTTGGTGCCAATGATGGTCGTATGCGTGTTTGGCGCCGTGCAGGTGAGCGCCACAATCAGGACTGCATACGACCGAGGCACATGGGGCCAACACCCGGCATCATGGTGTGGGGAGCGATCTCCTACACTGGCCGTACACCACTGGTGATCGTCGAGGGGACACTGAATAGTGCACGGTACATCCAAACCGTCATCGAACCCATCGTTCTACCATTCCTAGACCGGCAAGGGAACTTGCTGTTCCAACAGGACAATGCACGTCCGCATGTATCCCGTGCCACCCAACTTGCTCTAGAAGGTGTAAGTCAACTACCCTGGCCAGCAAGCTCTCCGGATCTGTCCCCCATTGAGCATGTTTGGGACTGGATGAAGCGTCGTCTCACGCGGTCTGCACGTCCAGCACGAACGCTGGTCCAACTGAGGCGCCAGGTGGAAATGGCATGGCAAGCCGTTCCACAGGACTACATCCAGCATCTCTACGATCGTCTTCACGAGAGAATAGCAGCCTGCATTGCTGCGAAAGGTGGATATACACTGTACTAGTGCAGACATTGTGCATGCTCTGTTGCCTGTGTCTATGTGTCTGTGGTTCTGTCAGTGTGATCATGTGATGTATCTGACCCCAGGAATGTGTCAATAAAGTTTCCCCTTCCTGGGACAATGAATTCACGGTGTTCTTATTTCAATTTCCAGGAGTGTATATTAGCAAAATATTTTTAAAAACACAATCCAGGCTAGGCTGAGAGGTTTTCACCTTGCCCTCTGAATCCAACTGGTACACTGTAGACTGCTCCCTGGGCGCCCATTTCGCGCCCCCTTTAACGTCGGGCGCCTCCCCAGAACGAGTATTTCACCACCTCCTGGAATGGGCGCCGGATTATTACAGGCGCGCACCGTTCCTCTGACTGCCCCAAAAATTTGTTTTCTCCGTATTACACTCATGTTGAAAAAGCAGAACACCTTTCATGACTACAGATAGGACGTTCATATCCATAGGACATGTACGTTAGTATGTTCTACAGAAATGATTAGCAATTCAGTCACCTCGGTTTAGCATGTGTCCTTTTGCCTAGTAGGCACAAGGTCCGCCATGGGCCCTTACAACTTGTGCAATCCGTGATGGCATCGACGCGTATGGGGGCGCGAATAGCGTCCTGTGGCACGGCCATCCATGCTGTATTCACCTGTTTCCAAAGTTCATCTGTGGTAGTTGCCACTGGGTCACAGAGCTGCACCTTTCGTTTCACCACATCCGACACGTTTTCGATTGGTGACAAGTCTGCTGATCTGGCGCGCCACGACAAAAGGTTGACTTTCTGTGACACCAAGAAGGCATGTATTCGTGCACAACATGTAGTCCTGCATTGTCTCGCGGAAAAATGGCCTCTGGGGTGTTGCGCAGAAAGGGTACGGCTACAGGTTGCAGGATGCCATTCACGTAGGTCACATCGGCCACAGCACCCTGGATACGCACCAGCTGTGATTTGTTGCTGCACGTAATAGCACTCACGCCGTAAGACCTTCAGTTGCCGCTGAATGTCCTGTGCGAATTCAGTCACTGTGATGCCGCTCCCCATGTCTGTGGCGAACCAAAATGCGGCCATCATTTTCAAGCAAACAGAACCTGGATTCGTCTGAGAAATCTGCCTGATGCCATTCCTGACCCCAGTGATGTCGTTCCATACACTATTGTCATCCAACATGTTTCTGAGCATTCGTCAAAAAAAAAGGTAGGTGGAGAAGTGTACGAAGCGGACGTAACACACGTCGTAATAAACGGGATCGGACTGTCGCCCCTGCTAGTGTACGTTTTGTTCCATTGTTCCACTGTTGAGCCAGAACCGAGGAGGACACAGATCTGTCCTGCAATGCTATTCGGATGAGATCTCTACCTTCTTTGGGGGGGGGGGGGGGGGGGGGAACTTGGTAGTGCGCGATCTGACCCATCTCGCCGTGTTCCACGGGAAGGACGCATCACATTCTCTCATGCCAATAAGGCGTCCTCTTTCAAACGCACTGACATGACGGTACGGTTCGCGCAAACGTCTGCGAAGCATGCTGCACATATGCTCAAGTTATAATGAACCATTAAGTTCTGTTTATATCGACAACGAGAGCTGCAGGCACATTTTACCAGTAGGTGGCGTTACGCCGCGCTAGCGATGTTGACCTTGAACCCACCGACCGAAATGATTCAAATGCCAATCATTTCTGTGAATGTGAACGTCCTATTCAAGTCGTTTAAGGTATTCTGATTTTCCTGAATATAATTGTGTAAATTGAAACGCTTTGGAGTCGAAGCTAAATTTTCGCCTCATGCACATTTACCGCTCATTGCCTGTTGTTGGTAAACGGAAATGAACCATCATGTCTACTGTTGCGAGCCTTTGCTGAAATCGTTAATACCTCGCGACTCAAAATAATAATCCTTAAAATTTTCCTCTCTTTTACCTTTTGTGTCACATTTTTACTACTGGCTATTGGTGACAATTATGTTAAGGAGGCTGAAAGATGATATTAGAAACTTTGTAATTACCAAGGACAGTACACAGAGCGTTTCTGTGCTTTAAATGCCTCCCAATGAGTTTCGTATACTGACATAACGTGACCTGAGGCTTTCATTCAAAGATGTCCTTCAGAAGGTTCACTGTACCATCTGTTGGTGAAAAGTTCAATCTGTTATTTAGGTTTAGATGCTATCTTGCTGCTTTGCATCTCATCAGATGCTTGTTTAGTTTCTCTCCTTTGACATATCAGATCAGCAGACAGTGAAAATACGAAATTAAGTAAATTAATGTATCTGCTAATACCAGTTTCTGCGGCATAAACAAAAATCAATATCACGCAGAAATTTTCGAGAGTGCCATAACATTCATGTTATACTTTGATGATGAAATACGTATCCCTCACTTGTAAATTAAATATAGACCATAAGATTCAATGTGTTGTAACATGAAATGCTGATCACATGTTCGATACAGTGTTATCGAAGAAAATGCTTAGGAATAAGCCCCTACGTAAAGCGAAACAAAGCAATGGAGAAAAGTCTAACAAAAGATTCTTCTGTAATACAAGTGGTGTACTAGACAAGGTAGTTAACTTGACTGTTAGCTGTGGGAATTTGGATTCAGCATCTTGTCCCACCATCCTTAGTTTTTAGTAGTTTCCACGAATCATTTTAAGCAAATATTTGTTTTCATTTAATGAGGTTACAAACGATATCGTCTATGTTGACTAATTTGAATTGTACTTTTACTCCAGTCACCTGGTCAACAAACTCTACGTTGTCTTGTCTTGTACAGAGTATGTGTATTCTGATAGCAAGCGTAGGAAATTTGTAGAGGATTAAATTTATTCACTGACTGCAGGTATGCGGTACCCAAATGGTGTCTTCGAAATGAAATTACCAACTGCAGGATACTTGATACATTGGGGATGGTGCAAGAAGATCTAGAAAGTGAAAACTGTGGAGAATGTTCGTTCAGTAAAACAAACACAGGTGAAAAATACAGCTCTTTGCCTTCGTAGCTCTCCTGCAGCGAGCGTTACAGTATTCCTTCTTGCCATGCGTGTGATGAGGATTGCATAAGCTGAAGGCGCTCCAACGATTTGTCTGTGTAATATAAGAGCGGTGTATGGCATTTCTAATAAAAGCTTCGTTGTTTTACCATAGTGCGTTGCATTCATCAGTTTATGTCTAAAAGAGGTTTTGTGAAAGAATCCTTGGTTTGTCACAATGTACTCTTCATTGTACTCAAAATGACAATTCCTGTTCCGGTCTATTGCATTATTCGATGTCCAGATGAATCAGAGCCATTGGTGCTACCACAGGTGGCATCAATATGAGAAGTGTGAACTTCAGACGCCTTATACCCTCACTCACCTAGAATTTCTACGTATATTTTTCCTAGTATATAAAGATGCCCTACAGAACTTAAAGACGAACCATACGTATTAATTACTCGACAGAACTGAATGAAAGAGCGGGAGCATGGTGCCAGACGTCTCCCAGACACGCACAGATAGTTTTACATCAGAGAGTTTGAGGCCAGCATTACTATAGCGCCATCATGCGGCAGTTGAAGGAACGAAAAATAAACAGTGTTTGTCAATCAGCGATTAGTTACTGTGCATAGTAGTAGTGCTCTTCATTGTAATATGGGCCAGAGGTAACATTTGGATGAATTCACTCTGTGGGGCGGCGGTTAGAAAATTTACTGTTGTATAAATGTTTGAATGTTGAAACACTTCCCGGCCGATGTACCATATGTGGGGCGGCGGGGGGGGGGGGGGGCTATTTATTGTTGTTATTCAATAAAAATGTTTTGTAGTGTAGAAACTCTTCCCGGCCGATTAACCATTTGTGGGGCGGCGGGTGGTTGAATTAATTGTTATATAAGTGTTCCTATTATTTATGCTGTTGTTTTGCCATTCTCAACACTGGCTCTCTAACTACAATTTTGGCAACCAGAAAGTCATTAGCAAAACGTGAAGCCTGTAATTAGAATTCCTAGTGCCCACTTCATCCGAGAAACACACTTATAGCTGCAGCTTATAGCTCTGAGGAATTAGGAGATTGTCTGGGATTCATAATCAAAAACGATTGTGAAATAAAAACTCTCTGTATTCTGAAAGTCACAGATGAAAAAAAAGAATCCACACAATCTAACAGAGCACTTCAAAGTCTAATGCGCTGATGCAACTATAACTGTCCAAATTAAATATTTAAATGAATTCTCGCCATAATTTGATGATTAGGTTCATCAAACGCCACGCTAAATAATGGTAGAATGTCTGTCCCGCGGCGGCACGTGAAAATACGACATATGCAAACTGAAGATAGATAATTAAAGTCATCCCAGAATTAACACTTCTCTCAAAATGGTTTCATGGTTACGCGTATCCCGAGTAACTTAATACGGCATCCGAGGCTGTTTATAGCAATGATACCGACGCGACGCGACTCCCGACACAGATGGTGTGCTATTCAGCGTCTGGAGAGAACTGGGGTCTTGCTTCCTCGCGCAGCGTTCTTATATATAAAGCCGCGGTGCGGACGGCTAAGGGAACGCCTGATCAAATCGGCTCTCCCGACTAGCCGCTGGGCTAGTAATGCACCACATTAAGTTATTGAATAAATCATAGCTTCTTTTGCTGATGGCCGATGAAGCTCTCACTTGAAATGTGCATTCAACACACAGGTAAGTCATCATAATAAAAGTTTGACGTGGCTAAGTTAAATATTTTGGGCGAGAGAATTAATTTAATTACACTACACGCAGTAGACGAGCTCTGAACTTGCCCTTTGGAGATACGCTATCGCTATAGTTTTATAGTCATTCAATTGAAACTTCTCACATCTTTATAATTATAGCGGATCTCCATTCTACTTAAATATAAAGATCCTAGCCTTATTTATTAGCCTACTTAATCTATCTTGCTTCCTTAATTTTTAAGACAAAAACCAGAAAATCATGAATTTCAACTAAAATCTTAATTTGTGAGATCCAGAAGACTGTTTCTATTAAATAATTATGAAAAAGGAATCTAAATATAAATTTTTAAGTCTCTAGCTCTTTTCTGTTGCGCCAATGATTTTTACAGAAAAACGTCCAAATTTCGAAAATGGTTAAAGTTATTGAACTGACATTTAACATATATTGATTTAGTATTACTCGTGACATGCTAGAAACGTTTCAGGTTATTGACTTGATTTTTAAAGTATTGCGCAACATTTATGACGTTAGAGCTAGTTACAGCGGACTAGCTGGCACACAATGGAAAGACTGATGTGAATTTACTACGGCGTGAGTAGGCTGCTTCCCTACAACTCGCAGAAGAATCGTTCGGAAACTGGAGGAAGGGCGAAGTGAACAAGTGTAGTCCAGGCGTTTGGTATTGGTTACAACATTTTTTCACGTCAGTAGAGAGTATTACGAACGAGAAAGACTGCTTCCCGAAGGATAGGAGGTGGTCGGGCAGGGTCAACTACATCAGCAGATGACCGCTACATTACGTAGACGCAGCAAGCGACCTACATAAAACAGCGGATTCAGGACAGGACAATGAGACACAGAACTCAAGCTCCACAGTCGTACGGCGACTATATGGTGGTGATCTCTTTGTCCAACGACGAGTGTTTTGTGTTCCGCTGATGACCGTACGTAGACGGCACTGTTTTCGATGGTGGAAATAGCATAGGACTTGCACCAACGAGGTATGGGATAGCGTGCTCTCCTCGGATGAGAGCAGTTTGAGTAATGATTCTGGACGTACCCTCTTACGACGAGACTTCGTAATACTACCTGAAACAGTGTCGAACATGATTATTTCGGTGGTACAGGTGTTAGGGCGTGGGCAGGCATAAAGTTGCATGGTCATATTGTTCTCCAACGACTCACCCATGAACGTTATTGTGACATTATACTCCTTCCGTATCTTTGTCATTTCATGGTTGCGTTCTGTCCTGACTTCATTTTTATGGATGACAGTGCGCAACCGCTTCGAAGAACGCAAGCGGAGTAATTCTTGGAATGAGAGGATATTCGGTGGTGTACTAGCCTTCCCGTTCCCCTGACTTAAACCCCATGTGGACTGCTTTGGGAAGACGACACACGCACCAGCGACCATCCAGCGTTTGACAACCGCGCTAGTGGAGGAATGGAATTCCCTACCAGAAGAACTCCTTACCGACCATGTGGCCAGTGTGGGAGCACAGTGCAGAGGATGCATTGTCGCTCTAGGAAATTATGTACCCTATTAAAAACAACTTCCCGTCTTCCATAATGTCCAGGAGAGCATCATGAATCGCGATGGCTTCAGGATAATCACTGTCCTAGAAAAAATGTGTTATATCTCCTCGTCTCACTACTTATTTATTTTAGTTACCTTCTGTACTAAGCAGTGTGTCCCAGTTCCGTTAGGAGTGCTAGTGTGAAATTCCAAACTGCATTGCTGTCTCGTGGCGAGTTGTGGCATTACGACTGAAATTTAAGAAACAGCTGTGTAGAATGTCAAAGCACTAGAACTGCTGCAGCAGGCATCCGGGCCACGAATCTAAGAGTACGTGTCTGACACTCGTCGGAAAATGGCAATGGAGTATTGAGAGTATTGAGGCAGCATCAAGTTTTTCTGAGTCCTCAAGCGTTTGTGAGCGACAATTCGTAGATTCCTGGTTGGCCCTCCATGGCAACACCTCAGCCCGCCAAACGAAGACTGTGCACGAGATTTTGGCCAGCAAATTGATCACAGTCCTCTATCACCCACCTTATCGCAGCAGGATTTTGGAGCATATACAGTACTCTAACATTATGAATCACGTTGAAGAAAATGACTTATATAACCAACACAGATTCAGAAAATATCGTTCTTGTGCAACACAGCTAGCTCTTTATTCCCATGAAGTGATGAGTGCTGTCGATAAGGGATCTCAGATCGATTCCATATTCCTAGATTTCCTTACAAGCGACTATTAATCAAATTGCGTGCATGTGGAGTATCGTCTCAGTTGTGTGACTGGATTCGTGATTTCCTCTCAGAGAGGTCACAGTTCGTAGTGATAGACGGTAAATCATGGAGTAGAACAGAAGTGATATCTGGCGTTCCGCAAGGTAGTGTCATAGGCCCTCTGCTGTTCCTGATTCACATAAATGATCTAGGTGATAATCTGAGCAGCCCCGTTAGATTGTTTGCAGGTGACGCTGTAATTTACCGTCTAGTAAAGTCATCAGACGATCAATTCCAATTACAAAATGATCTAGAGAGAATTTCTGTATGGTGCGAAAAGTGGCAATTGTCAATAAACAAAGAAAAGTGCAAGGTCATCCACACGGGTACTAAAAGAAATCCGATAAATTTCGGGTATACGATAAATCGCACGAAACTAAGGGCTGTCAATTCAACTAAATACCTAGGAATTACAATTAAGAGCAACTTAAATTGGAAAGAGCACATAGCTAATATTGTGGGGAAGGCGAAACAAAGACTGCGTTTTGTTGGCAGAACACTTAGAAGATGCGACAAAGCCACTAAGGAGACAGCCTACATTACACTTGTTCGTCCTCTGCTGGAATATTGCTGCGCAGTATGGGATCCTTACCAGGTAGGATTGACGAAGGACATCGAAAAAGTGCAAAGAAGGGCAGCTCGTTTCGTGTTATCGCGCAATAGCGGTGAGTGTGTCACTGATATGATACGCGAGTTGGGGTGGCAGTCACTGAAACAAAGGCGGTTTTCTTTTCGGCGAGATCTATTTACGAGATTTCAGTCACCAACTTTCTCTTCCGAATGCGAAAATATTTTGTTGACACCCACCTATGTAGGGAGAAATGATCATCATAATAAAATCAGAGAAATCAGGGCTACCGGCCGGTGTGGCCGAGCGGTTTTAGGCGCTAGTCTGGAACAGCGCGATCGCTACGGTCGCAGGTTCGAATCCTGCCTCGGGCATGGATGTGTGTGATGTCCTTAGGTTAGTTAGGTTTAAGTAGTTCTAAGTTCTAGGGGACTGATGACCTCAGATGTTAAGTCCCATAGTGCTCAGAGCCAAATCAGAGCTCGAACGGAAAGATTTAGATGTTTCTTTTTCCCACGCGCCATTATAGAGTGGAATGGTAAAGAAGTAGTATGAAAATGGTTCGATGAACCCTGTGCCAGGCACTTAAGTGTGAATTGCAGAGTAACCATGTAGATGTAGTTTCGTAGGATTTGGTCCCAATCGACTTCTAGTTGTTCCGTAAATTGAAGTTCGGAATAAAAATCACTATTACGACGTAAGAAAACTGTACTGCAGTACAAAATGCAATCCCAAAAAAGGGCTGCAGTGACTGTTTCAAAACACTTGTAAAACGATTTAACCTGTATTGTGATTCAGCGAGAGACTATTTTGAATAAATATAGTGATTTTGCGAACATAATCCATTAATTATCATTCATAGCCACAGTCCTAATGGAAATGGACACACTGTGTATATTGTAGCAGTTGTTTCTATGTATGATCCAAGTCTCATCGAGCTACGTTACACGGCAGCGACACACGATGCGAAAGTTACTACAGTCCTTAAGTTTGCACGCCAGATTATATGGGTACAACACAATTTTTCTTTATTTTATATCTTTCCTGGGATAGCAATTTTAATATACAACAATGTATACTCCAGGTGAGGAGGTACAGGGGTAGATGTTCAGAATATCAACTCGTAGGCTGCACAGAGAATTTGCCGAGGCGTGCTTACGCCGTTACGTTCCTCGAGAGAAGGACGGTGCGCGCCTGTAATACTCCGGCGCCCATTCCAGTAGGGGGTGAAATACTCGTTCTGGAGAGGCGGCCGGCGCTAAGGGGCCGTGAAACGGGCGCCCGGGGAGCAGCGCAGGCGGACGCCTGCTGGCTGTGGCGCAGCATCGGCCCCGTTCTCGGGGTGGCGCGAGCTGCCACCGCGGGGAAACCAATAGCGCCGAGCCGGCTATGAACCGCGATGAGATTCCTTGCCATGCCGTGTAATCCACCCCGCCCCAAATTCCGCCTTTTATTCTCCTCCACCAGTGTGGCGGGTTCGTCCCGTCCTCCCGATAACTCTACCAGCTATCCTATCTGAAGGCATTTGATTCTTCAGCTATTCAGTCCCGAAAATTCATAAACTGGCCAACTTAACAATTATATTCGTTTTCTATCTTTTCATTAGCGTTTTTATTTTGCCACTGTACGTTTCAGCTTCCCATCATCAGTGCTTCAGTCGTCATGCAAAGACGTTCATTGTGGTGTCATCGCGTCAGAAACACGTATCTGTGAATTTTGCTGATTTCTCTATTATATGACACATATCGTTCATATTGTTATCTGAATACACAGAGTGTATGATAAGTGTTTTCTCTGTGAAGTGTATAAATAAACAGGACAGATCCTTCGGTTTGGTGTCATATACGACAAAAGTCAACAAGAACCTCAGATACGTGGGTCTGGCTTTTTAACATCGCAAGAAGGTCACTGCATAGTAACTTTGACGGTACAAACCCCCGTTACTAGATGAATATTTCTAGTATGCAAGGATTGCTTTGTGAAGAGCAAGCGCGCTACATCGTGCGCGAGATTTCCAACGGTCGGTGGGATGGTCTCAGCCACCGGGCAGCCACGTGGCCCGCAGCTTGGGGCATTGTTCGGTTTTTCGCGCATTACGCGAAAACTATGTAACTTACGGTGAAGAGCGATGCGCCAGTGGCTCGTGGTCAGCAATATGCACCTTCTGAAAGATCGATCTTTATTACAAGTCACGAGACACATAAGTTATAGCAACCACAAAATCGGTTAATATCACGAATACTGAAAGATTAATAAAAATAGTAAACAAAAACTTACAGGGATGAGCGAGCACTCATTAAAAACGTTTCGTCATAGCGGATCGAGTACCGTAGGCATACGTTAAGATTCATAAATAATTAAGCCCTTAAAGTGTAATAAACAAAGTTTGAGGGAAAATTGTTTATAAAATTCAACAGAAAATTCATGACGTAAAGAACGGCACTATATAATATTTTGGGTGGCATCACACGTATTTTGAACTAGTTAATGTAACATAGTAAGTAACGTAACAAAGTAAATAAGATGAACTTTTTAGCGCGGTTCCGATGGTATACTTATTTCTGTCGAGGGATGTATGTATCAAAATTTGTAACCTTACCTGGTGAGACTGGTACTTGCATAACCAGGGGGTTGATGTCCGAGCCTATATATGCGAGCGGCCATCTTGCCCAGGGGTCAGTCGTTTTGGAGGGTGGGTGGCGAGCAAGCCCCACTTGAGGGTGGCCCATGTGGTCGTTTGGGAATTCTTTTTCGCGCCGATTTATTTCAACAAAGAGTACTGTTTAATAGTGCAAGTGTGCAAGCATATATTTTGGAGAACTGGATGTGCTACGATTATTTGTGTGAGTACAATTTACGAAGTACACATCGTCGTAAGTGAACATGTGAGGAACTGTGATTTTGCGCCAAAACTGTTAGAACAAAGAGGACAGTGGGACTTGTGGTTCTGTTCGAATTGATTGAGTAATTTTCGTTTATAGCAGCCTACGTTACTGCTGTTGGGGGCTCGGAGTCAAATTACTATTAAAGTAAAACTGTAAACCGTCTCGCCAGTGCCAATTTCATTGTGTGAAAGAAAAGGACAACGCCAATAAATAGTGATTGAACTGTGTCGTGAAAAACTAATTTTGATATATTAATCGCCTAATCTTTGTTCCCTAGCATAAACTGTACTCATGTCTGAGTGAATAATTAATTCAAAAACTATAACTAATGCGCGGGTGTGGGACAGTGTAATAATGCACCAAGTGTGGAAATCATCCCTTGAGACTTACGTGAAAGCCAAAATTTGCAATACCATTTTTAAGCAACATTTGTATAAGCACATCCGTGAGAACGCTTCAACCGCACTTCTTTATTTATTTTTACCGCCCCGTCGCATAATTGAAAATCTGATGATGAAACTTTGACTGGGGAATGTATACTATCCGATTAAAAATTTCCGGTCATTCCGACGTAATACGGAATTGACCACTAGATGACACGGGAGGCGGAAACGCCAGTCTAAAACGGAGCGTAGGTACTCTGTTGTCGGTGGAGAAGCAGTAACCGCAGAACGGACTGGTCGGGATGCGCAGTGACTTCGAATGTGGGAAAGTAAATGGATGTCGTAACAAATTTATCAGGGAAATTTCAGCTATTCTGAAGTTCCCAAATCGACCCATGGTGATGTGACTGTGAAGTGCAAACGCGAGGGAACAACCGCAGCTAGATCTCATGTACTGACGGATTTGGAAAGTCGAGAATTTTGGAGGGTGGTTGTAAGAAACCCGCAGAAGCAATCCCTCGTGAGTTTCAAAGTGCAACCAGCAGTCTAACTAGCACAATGAATGTGCGTAGGGAGTTAAAAAGAACCGAACACAATGTTCAGCAGGTTCTTATAAGCCGCACACCTCTGTCGTCAATTGTAAGCAACGCACCAACTCTTAAAGGAGGAAGTATCCTTCCAACGAGTTTAATTTCGATTCGTCAGCCTCAGCAGCATACGATACGTCTGATTCAACAGAATTTATTATTCTAGCTCCACTGCTCTGAACTAATTCCATTTCTTCGATTATTCGAACCAGGCGAAGATCTCAAAAACTCTCAGTACGGTACTTGATAATGCGCAACAAAGAGTTTACAAGGCCTCAGTTACACTTATTTGATACTGTTCTCCAAAATTATCTTTGTTAACTCACTCTGACATTCTACGTATGCATAATGATTTGTTTGTGTACGTGGCGCTTAATGTCGCTTAATGCCCGCATCTCGTGGTCGTGCGGTAGCGTTCTCGCTTCCCACGCCCGGGTTCCCGGGTTCGATTCCCGGCGGGGTCAGGGATTTTCTCTGCCTCGTGATGGCTGGGTGTTGTGTGCTGTCCTTAGGTTAGTTAGGTTTAAGTAGTTCTAAGTTCTAGGGGACTGATGACCATAGATGTTAAGTCCCATAGCGCTCAGAGCCATTTGAACCATTTGAATGTCGCTTAATAATGTTACGTTCCGATGTAAAAATGTTGACACTCAGTCTAGGGACGTACCAGACACGCTGCATCATGATGTTCGGAGAGTTTTCGCCTTTTCAGTCTTGTTACCCAGCACTTATCCACATACAGACCGAAATAAATTTCATAAGACTAACTGGTTTTACTAATGTATGCCAAGCTATCGACAACTCAGCAGGTTAGCCGAGAGGGCTAATGCGCTACTTCCTGGACTCTGGTAGGCCCGCCCGGCCCCGCATCGAATCCGACTGGCGGATTAGGGACGAGGGCCGGTGTCCCGGCCAGCCTTGATGTGGCTTTTAGGGGTTTTCCACATCCCACGAGGTGAATACTGGGCTGGTTCCCACGCAGCTATCGACTGCGTACACACAAAAAACGACTCTTGACTTCTAACAAGAGACGTCTAGCTCTAAGAGAGCTGTTACATAGCTTACTGCACTAACGAAAACACGAAAACTGGAGACTCGAATTTTTCATTAGGTGAAACTGGGAAACATTTACACGGATTTCTTATCAAAATTTTTAATTTTTTGTTGGATTTACCGCGTTTACATTATTTAGCCTTAAAACATGGTAGTTAAGGGATGATGATGATGATGATGATGATGATGATGATTATGATGACCCATACTCCGAGGGGCGCAGCGGACGCTGCGGGAGCCCCGCACCGCTATTCTGGGCAAAGTCCTAGTGGAGGCGGTTTGCCAGTGCCTTCCTCTGACCGTGGTGCATATACTTCTACCCCAACATTGCATTTAAGAGTGCAGAATAATTTTATACAGGCTCATGAGTATGGGGCAGGTTTACGCACCTACTGGGGCTCGTTTACGCGCATCGTAAAAAACAGTAATGAGTAAACAATGCACACAAAAAATTTTCAAAACATGTTCCATTTGCAATAAACAAAATTAAAGGTTTACTTACACTAGTTAACACGACAAAGCACAACAGTTTTACTGGCAAAAACATTTTTGCGAACTTCCACCTCTTAGTATAATATGATCTACGTTGAAGTTTGAATCTTAATTAAAGGCCTATTCATCATCATTCTCCAACTTGCAATTACGCACATAAAAAACTAATGTGTTTCTGTGGCACAATCGTTGTGAACCCATCTTTTACATTTAAGGCACCGAACCCACTCTTGATTTGTTTTTCATTTCAGGCAGCAAATCCGAAGGAAATTTTCATCCTCTTCATCAGGATGCTGCAGATTTTAAGAAAGAGAACTACTCGCCAATAGACGCTTTGGTAGTACTAGTTTGTGAGAGAAAATAGAGGGAGGAGGAGGCAAGACGATAGACGACGCACAGGCAAGCGGAAATTACGCGGACCTGAAGGGAATGTCAGAAGGTAGGAGAGCATGGAGAGCTACCATGTGGGTCACTAATGATGGTACCGGAAGTAGGTGTATCCACATTTTTCCTTGTTCTTGCTTTTAGCAATTTCTTACCCTAGTGATGCCTCGTACTCACAGAATTAATTCTTACAGTTTGAGATTTATTAGGTTCAAAGAGCTTTTTTAACTATTTTTGACTACAATTCTTCTGTATCTTCATTTTTTTAGATTGTCTTTCCAACTCTTATCTTAAAGTTTCCTCGACTGAGGTATCAGTTAGGATACGTAAACTTGCCCCAACTGAACTGTGTAAACGTGCCTCATCGACATGATTCAATTAGTTTAGAAACTACTGTGGAAAATTTCAGGCTTTCAAAATATTCAAATGTACGTCGTAGAGTAGAATAACCTCGTGCAGTAAACAAACATATGTTTATATATTCTCGATCCTAAAAGGTATGCTCCCTAGGATCTTCGATTTGAGTAATACTAGTAAAATTTACTCACCTTGCACAGAAACACAAATATGTACTTCGTGCTAAGACTTTCATACATCTGGTACCAAGAAGGTTTGTGTAAGCCCTCAGGAGACGACAGCAGCAATTTTCCACTGTCGGTAGCTCTCTAGTAAGAATGGTTCACTAGAAAAGCGCTCTGCGTATACGTGCCACCGCCTCCCATACGTTCTGACAAGAACTCGCCACTTAAGATCCACCTTCCGAAGTTGCGAGATAGAATGGCTAATGTTCTTACAATTCACACACGAGCTGTCAGAAGTTATGGCACCTCTTCCACTTTGCTTTCTGTCGATAAAGCTGAACACAGGAAAGTATAGTAGGTGAATTACAGCGACCTAGCCAGAAATTCTACGAGTTTTATTAACGTTTATTTTGCCTATATGTGGATAAATGCTAGAGACCTCTACTGAAAGAGAGCAAAAGATTATATTTTGACTAAAGTTCAGTCTTGATCACACCATTTATGTTTCAATGACATAGGTAACCGGTTTCGGTTATTTTTACATAACCATCATCAGACCCATGGCTCCCTTAGGATGGTAGGCGGAGCTCTCCTCAGCTGCTACGAAGTCAACTTGACTGATCAGTTGACTTCGTAGCAGCTGAGGAGAGCTCCGCCTACCATCCTAAGGGAGCCATGGGTCTGATGATGGTTATGTAAAAATAACCGAAACCGGTTACCTATGTCATTGAAACATAAATGTTGTGATCAAGACTGAACTTTAGTCAAAATATCACTGTATTCCAAAAATGTTTACCAAAAGAGCAAAAGATGTCTTAAAATTAGGGTGCAACGTCTGTGATACTTTGCTAGACTCAGTCCCGTGAGTTTACCACTCTTAGTACCTCATTCCCAAAGCTAATTTCATCGACTGCTTTAATTTCGTCACTTTCAATCTGTCTGGTTTTTATTTTGTTGATACTTATTACCTCTTTTCAATACATTCCACTCCCATTAACTGGTCTTCCAAGCCCACTAATCTCTGAATTACAATGTTATCGACTAACTTCCAATTTTCAATCTCTTCTCCCTGAACTTTAATGTCCTTTCCAAATTTTCGTTTGGTTACCTCCAGAGGTTCCTCAATGTACGGATTGAATAATATCGGGACCAGGGTACAACCCTCTTTCACACCCCTCTCAATTACTGCGTCGCTTATATGTACTTCGACTCTATACACATATCAAAAAAAGTGTTGCAGCATCACCTGCACGCAGGTGTGTTCCTATCGTGACTGCTATTGCACCGATCGGAAAATCACCCCTGGCGTTGTTTGCAGACGTACACACGGTTATTACCATTAGCGCTATTTATGGAAATAACACAGCACTCAAACGGACTGCAACATTTCAGTGGAAGTAAAACACCAATAGGGATGCATTAGAGACGTCTGTGGAACAGGAGGATGGACATCCATCATTCCACGAAGGACAATCGCGATCAATGGGCCATTCCGCATCATCAGGTTACGCGCAGAAGGCTTGTCAACAAGACAAGTTGATCGACGTGCTCACCGAAGTCGAAGTGATGTGATGTGCACAAGAAATCGTTTCCACCTGACCGTTAGTGGCCGCCCGTCGTGGCCGAGTGGTTCTAGGCGCTTTAGTCCGGAAACGCGCTGCTGCTACGGTTGCAGGTTCGAATCCTGCCTCGGGCATGGATGTGTGTGGTGTCCTTAGGTTTACGTAGTTCTAAGTCTAGGGGACTGATGACCTCAGATGTTAAGTCCCATAGTACTTAGGGCCACTTGAACCATCTGACCGTTAGTGTTGATCACTTACACCGCACGAGGCTGTCAGGTACCGTGGGCTGAGTGCTCCAGAACTGAATTCGGTATTCGAAGAGGCTACAGGACGCCATGTATCGGGTCAAACTGTCCGTGATGTGAATCCACATTCCCGACAACCATGGCGAGCACGATGTTGTACCCTACAACGCCATGAAGTCCGGTACAGATGGGCAAGGAATCATGCAGAATGGACGACCGAGGATTAGCGTCGGATGTTGTCCACGGGTAAAACTCGGATCTGTTTGTAACCTGATAATCGAAGTCCTCCAACACTGTGGCCCACATGAGAAACATGGTGGTGGTGGAGTGATGTTCTGGGACCACTTCTCGTGGTCGTTGAAGGCAGTCTCACTGCTCTGCGGTACGGGGACGATATTCAGCAACCAATGGTGGAACCATATCGCCAACGTTTTTGTGACAATTTCATCTTGAGGGTTGATTATTCACGTGTTCATCGTGCTGTTCCCGTGAACACGTTCCTTCAACATGTTAAGATCACCAGAATGGAGTGGCCTGTCTCATCCCCGGACATGAACTCAATCGGACTTTTGTGGGATCGATTGAAAACAGCTGATTTTTTATGTCGACGACGACCACGCGTGGCTTACGCAGAATCGCTATAGAAGTGTGGGACAATTTGGACTAGGGCTGGCTTCAGGATCTCATCCATGGTACGCCACGATATATTCAAGTCTACATCCGAGCGAGGGGACGCTGCACTACTTGCTGACTGCTCAAAAACAGTGAATAGCTCCCAACGAAAAAAAGACGATTTTGTCGTTACACAAACGCTTGTTTTCTTGAGTTGGTGATCTGGGCACAGAGCATGCCTCAGAAAGAAAAAAATTTTCTTTCCTGTGCCATGAATTTAGAAACAGAGGGGTGTGTGCCGCGCGGTATTAGCAGAGCGGTCTAAGGCGCTGCAGTCACAGACTGTGCGGCTGGCCCCGGTGGAGGTTCGAGTCCTCCCTCGGGCACAGGTGTGTGTGTTTGTCCTTAGGATAATTTAGGTTAAGTAGTCTGTAAGCTTAGGTAGTGATGACCTTAGCAGTTAAGTCTCCTAAGATTTCACACACAAAAAACAAAACAGAGGGGTGATGCAAGTTTTTTGGTGATGTATGTAACTGCAGTTTCGTTCCTGTACACGTTGGTAGTAATCTTTCGCTTCATACTGTTTGTCCATGCTACTGTTGAATTTCAACGAATGTATTGCAGTCAACATTGTCAAAATCTACCTCTAAATCTACAAATGCTATAAGTTTCTCTTCGTTCACAATTTCTTTTAAGACAAGCCGTTGTAGTGTCAGTATTGCCTCGCGTGACCCTGACTCTCATTGGAACCGAAAATGGTGTGCTCAGGAGACCGCTCCTATCAATCTTTCCATTCTTCTGTAAATCATTTGAGTCACTGTTTTTCAATAACGAATTATTTAACTGACGGTTCTGCAATATTCTCACCTGTTGGAGTCTACGTTCCTTGAAATTGGAATTATTACAGCCTTCTTTGAGTCTGGGGTAAAATGGTGGCCCCAATTCGGTACGATTTTCGGGTGACAGTATTTGTCACAAAAATGAAATGAAAAAAAAAGATCAATGCGCACGAGGGACTACTGCTTCTCCTGCTAGGCGTTCAATAACCCCTGGGCGTCTACCAGTGAATAAAGCCATACGCCTTGCTTTCTGGTTTCCAGAACTGGAAATTCCTGCCCCGCCCCCCCCCCCCCCCCACCCCTCCACCAAACATTGCCAACCGGGAACCCAACGGTCTGGTATTGTCTTTATTGGAATATATTTAGCTGAAAAGAATGAGTTCTACGACGGCTCGCCCCGGTTTCATGAATCGAGAATTTAAGCTTAAAAACATCACCCTCTCTCTTTCTCGTTGGCTCAGCGTGAAATGGTACGTTTGCGCAACTGTCACGCATCGCGACGTCCCAACGCCCTGCGCCGCTGCTGCTGGCCTGTTTTTGGTTCTGGGAACCGCCACTGTGCGGAATGGGCGGTGCTTCTGGGAACCGCGGGCTAATCCCCTCGCCACTGCCGCTGCTGCTAGCAGGGCAGGGCAGGACAGGACAGGAAGCCGGCCGCCCACGCCAAAGCCTCGCTGAGCCGTCACCGCCACCACCAGCCGGAGGCTGCGGGGGCGTCTGTGGGACACGTGTCATCACAAAAAGCGGCCCCTCCCACACACCATTACGCCACTGGCCTCATTTCGCTAGCGATACTGAATAATAAATGAGAATTTTGTGAAAACAACTTTTCTCGCAGAAATGCACGTCGCTTAAACCTGCAGACTAATATCCATTTCAATTTCACTTTCAATGAACGACTTGAGGCAATGAATGTTTTCACATGCTGACTATAATGAAGTATTCACATAATCCCAGCCATTGCAAAACAACATGCAGTATCATTAGTAGGGGAAGTCCGTCTAAAATTACGTACCAGTTGGTTTTTACGTCAAAATGGCTCTGAGCACTGTGGGACTTAACTTCTGACGTCATCAGTCCCCAAGACATTAGAACTACTTAAACCTAACTAACCTAAGGACATCACACACATTCATCCCCGAGGCAAGATTCGAACCTGCGACCGTAGCGGTCACGCGGTTCCAGACTGAAGCGCCGAGAACCCCACGGCCACACTGGCCGGCTACATTTAATAGATTTGTACTTAAGAACAAGTAAAAGACTATTCCTGAAACAATGCTTCAACAGTATCAGATAAGGTTTCTCATTTCAATCGTACAAAAAGTGAAGACTGAAAGTGAAATTACGAATGTTAATCCACGAAACAACAAAATTAGTTCCGTTTTTGAAAAAATAATTCTCATCAATCGTATCTATTTGCAGACATCACAAATAAAGTTTTTTTTGTGTCTGTGACTTACTGCAGCACATTCAGTGTGTGCCCACAAATTACAGTGCTGACACTTTAACCAGTGTTCTACGGGTTTTGAATGCGAGTAGAGTTCGAAGCAGTATGAACAGTGAAAATCTCCGGAACATCACTGTTCTAGTCAGAAAAGTCTTTCATACAATAGTTCTTCCCCAAAACTAATTTTTCCCTCTGCTTTTTTCTTTGGAGCGCGTTTTTCTTTCTCGCGTTTCTCTCCACGTCTCGGTTGAAGTTGTTTTACATAGGGGCTATTGGTGAGCACAGTATGTGTCTTACGTTTTCGTTGTTTACTTTGGAATCCATCTCGAAATAACCTGGAAGGAACGGGGCTGATGTCTGCCACTGCTGCATTCCCTTCCACAGCTTCAACATCTTTACTTTGTTCTCTTAATGGTTCAAATGGCTCTGAGCACTATGGGACTTAACATCTTAGGTCATCAGTCCCCTAGGACTTAGAACTACTTAAACCTAACTCACCTAAGGACATCACACACATCCATGCCCGAGGCAGGATTCGAACCTGCGACCGTAGCAGTCCCGCGGTTCCGGACTGCAGCGCCTAGAACAGCAAGACCACTGCGGCCGTCGATTCTCTTACTTTGGTTTCATAAAGAGAGGTGGTCGACTCGGTTCACACTTGAGATATCTTTGGAGTTTCACAGTCTAAAATATCTGTAGTTGTCGCTGGAGCAAAGACGTGTTCTGGGCATGTGTCATGATAAGAGGCCAGAATCCAGTGTGCCGAAAGGCTCAAGCAGCATTAGCAAGGATTGCTGCACCAAAAAGTGAGACATCTAGTGGTTGGTGCGTATGGGTGTAGTGTGCAGGAAAACAGAGTATAGTGATATCGTTCTCCTTAGCAATGGACATACAGATTCAACATTCTTACGATTTGCATGTACACCTAACAGGAGGATTACCTTATTGTCTGGAGAGATAGCTGCACAAAAAAAGAGGTTGAGCCACAGCAAAAAATGTCTCCTGTAATGCAACCCGTTTCCTGACCACAGTCTCTAACAGATGCCCGCCGGTTAGCCAGTTAACTCTTTTATCCAGTTTTTCTAGGGTAAATCAGCATTGGTGGGATGGAGCCAGGAGGACTCGTGCAGCATACTACAGTAACATGAACACCTCTTTCTGCATTGGTTATTTCGGCTACCTGCATTTTTCCTCTCTGTGCAAATACTTTCAAAGATTTCTAGACACTACTCACACCAGATACACTACTGGCCATTAAAATTGCTACACCAAGAAGACATGCAGATCATAAACAGGTATTCATTGGGCAAATATATTATACTAGAACTGACATATGATTACATTTTCACGCAATTTGGGTGAATAGATCCTGAGAAATCTGTACCCAGAACCACCACCTCTGGCCGTAATAACGGCCTTGATACGCCTGGAAATTGAGTCAAATAGAGCTTCGATGGCGTGTACTGGTACAGATGCCCCTGCAGGTTCAACACGATACCACAGTTCATCAAGAGTAGTGACTGGCGTATTGTGAAGATCCAGTTTCTCGGCCACCTTTGACCAGACGTTTTCAATTGGTGAGAGATCTGGAGAATGTACTGGCCAGGGCAGCAATCGAACATATTCTGCATCGAGAAAGGCCCGTACAGGACCTGCAACATGCGGTCGTGAATTATCCTGCTGAAATGTAGGGTTTCGCAGGGATCGAATGAATGGTAGAGCCACGGGTCGTAACACATCTGAAACGTAACGTCCACTGTTCAAAGTGCCGTCAATGCGAGCAAGAGGTGACCGAGACGTGTAACCAATGGCACCCCATACCATCACGCGGGGTGATACGCCAGTATGGCGACGACGAATACACGCTTCCAATGTGCGTTCACCGCGATGTCGCCAAAGACGGATGCGACCATCATAATGCTGTAAACAGAACCTGGATTCATCCGAAAAAATTACGTTTTGCCATTTGTGCACCCAGGTTCGTCGTTGAGTACACCACCGCAGGCGATCCTGTTTGTGGTCCAGCGTCAAGTATACCGCGGCCATGGTCTCCGAGCTCATAGTCCATGCTGCTGTAAACGTCGTCGAACTGTTCGTACAGATGGTTGTCGTCTTGCAAACTTCCCCATCTGTTGACTCACGGATCGAGACGTGGCTGCACGATCCGTTACAGCCATACGGGTAAGATGCCTGTCTCGACTGCTAGTGATACGAGGCCATTGGGATCCAGCACGGCGTTCCGTGTTACCCCCCTGAACCCACTGCTAACAGTCATTGGATCTCAACCAACGCGAGCAGCAATGTCGCGATACGATAACCGCAATCGCGATAGGCTACAATCCGACCTTTATCAAAGTCGGAAACGTGATGGTACGCATTTCTCCTCCTCACACGAGGCATCACAACAACGTTTCACCGGGCATCGCCGGTCAACTGCTGTTTATTTATGAGAAATCGGTTGGAAACTTTCCTCATGTCAGCACGTTGTAGGTGTCGCCACCGGCGCCAATCTTGTGTGAATGCTCTGAAAAGCTAATCATTTGCATATCACAGCATCTTCCTCCTGTCGGTTAAATTTCACGTCTGTAGCACGTCATCTTCGTGGTGTAGCGATTTTAATGGCCAGTAGTGTACATCAACACTACAAACGTTACATGGTGAAATACCTTAACTATCCATTATTTCTTCAAAGATCGAAAAGATCGAAAAGATTTCGTTGAAACCTGCTGCTCTAGTGGAAGATGTTGCCTCATGTTGACGTATATTAATGTCTGGATTTCGCTTTAAGAAGCCAGAAACCCAGACCCACGCAGACATCTTGTTTTCCTTGTTGAATCTGTGCTCAACAGAAATTTTCTCGGCTATGTTGAATGGAAGTTGCCTCACCTCCTCCACAGTCACAGCAATTATACGCGACTGCAGTAGTTTCTGGTGTTGGACTAGTTAGCGCTCCAGTGCAGTGTTGAATATTGGCTAGAATATACCTAACCCTTTATGAACTGAAGATTTTGTTCGGATTGCTAGCTCGTATTCCAAGCGTAGCCTGGGAACTCTGAGCGATTTCGACGCTCGCAGCCCTCCCATCTAGCCTCTGGTAACAGCACCTACAGCCTACCTGCATCTGCACCGCACCCCAAAACTGTCGTGACGATTTCCTTACTTTATTGCCTGCCATCTGAAAGGGAAAGTACACGCACTTATATTTGGCCTACGTGAATTCATTACATTTGTGTGTCACTGCCCATTCGTCAATTTTTGTTTAATTTTTCGTTTAATTTATTTTATTATAGAGTGAACTACTGCTATTGTCGTTAAATTTAAACAGATACGTAAGATAAATAGCTTAATTAATACCAAAGATGACACACAATAGCACGAGAGTCAACATGGGGGTAATATGACGTACTGTGTCATTTTATCCTGATACAAGGTATGTAATTGTAGACTGAAACGCCTTCTTTGATCATTCGAGAAACTTTCAACTACTGTTTGCTCTGTAAGAACCTCTTACCTCTCAAAACATAAATGAAAGTATGCTTTAGGAGATAAATTATACTTTACTCAAACATGTAATTACCTACAACACTAATGCATATAAAGGATATGCATATGCATATGTAATGAATATATGTGAATAAAAGTAAAAAGTTGGATGCTTACTTATAAGTTTCTCGTTCACAGCGCCAATACTGAAGCTGGCAGTCCGGCGCCATATACGTAGGAAAAGGGTTGCCAACCAACTTTTCTGTACAGCTTAGTGCAGGTGAACCACCGAACTGGTTTCGAACATAGCGTGACTATGTCATTTTATACGGGTATGTCATTATGACCTGACCGCCCCTATTTCTTGTGGTGGAAGCAATTGTATTCTTCTAGAAAAAAAACCATCAGTTAATTGTGAGAACTGATGCTGCAATGTATGCTTTCATTGGTACGTAGCCGGGCTGTTACTGGACGTTCACGATAATAGTCACCATGGAAAGCTCTGTATCTCATGCGCAACTGCCGCCGCTGATTAACGGCTTAAGGAGTGACGTTCATGAAATTTACCTAAAAAGTCAATAAGTTCTCAAAGTTTCAATCCTGAAATCGCTTCCGATGTGTCTGAAAAATGATTATACGTCTGTCGCAACTTTCTGGCACAACACTTCAATACTACCTCGATGAACAACGATTCCGTGGACATTCCCTGTGGGTTTTATAGATCATTGGTGATTCTGTTCTGTATGTTAGAAACAAAACCTAGACTCCGGAGTCTCTAAATTCACTCATATGGAAACAATACCGTAAAACCACATCTTCATTTTCTAAAGTTGCCAGTATTAAAACTTACGGTGCAGTTCTTGTATTTAAGAATGGTAACGTAGCGATGATGAAGATACTATAGAAAATGGGCTTTAATGGGCTTAAAGATAGAAAATTTCACTTAAGACATCGTGATAGGCTTCAAGCCTTTCTCTGCAGCTGAAAAGCCAGTTGAAAACCTGGTAAAGGAAAGAAGACAGAAACCAGAAAAGAAAATACTCTGACCTTCTGAAGAGGGAAAAAGTGAAATAAAAAAAAAAAGATTAGGTTAAACTTTACATTTCATTTCCTAAAAGCGATTTTTTAAAAAGTCTATGTACCTTTCCTCAGAATCTATGAAGGCTTCAAGAGCAAATTTCTGCTCTGAGTGTAAACTGAGATATGGACGAAGTGCCTTCAATTTTGAATGAATTTTATATCGTAAGTTTATTTGTAGAGCCGGCCGGAGTGGCCGTGCGGTTCTAGGCGCTACAGCCTGGAGCCGCGTGACTGCTACGGTCGCAGATTCGAATCCTGCCTCGGGTATGGATGTGTGTGTTGTCCTTAGGTTAGTTAGGTTTAAGCAGTTCTAAGTTCTAGGGGACTGATGACCACAGCAGTTGAGTCCCATAGTGCTCAGAGCCATTTGAACCATTTTTTACTTGTATAATTACGACTTAAGAAATTATTAAAATTCTCTTCTTCCGTATATTCAAAAACCTCACGAGAGAAGCTTGCTATAATCAAAGAGATTAGAGAGAGAAAAGTTCGTAGGATCTCTCGAATAGTGCCTGAGAGGGGTGTGTGTGTGTGTGTGTGTGTGTGTGTGTGTGTGTGTGTGTGTGTGTGTGTGTGTGTGTATTTATATTAAAATAAAACTTATAAATTCCACAATAAATTTAAATATATATAATCGAAGGAACTTAACAGTAAACGTTTTAAATTCATGTACAGAGCTGTACAAAATTCCGCTCCAGTATCTTCAAAATTGTAGGTTTGGTACATCTCTTATACAGCGTGTGTTTTTCATGCTCGTCTCCCCCCCCCCCCCCCCCCCCCCCCTCCCTTGAGAAGCCTAAACACCAAAGGTTATCGCTCTCCTATTCAGCTTTCCCACAGGACGGATCAAGTCTACCCATCTGTTTGTGCAACTTTGAGATCGTTTTCTAAAAGTTTTCCTTACAGGTACCATATCGGGATTAACTAGGTACATGTGGGGGACAGCCTAAAAATCAGAACCGCGCTTACCGTTTCACCAGTCTTCGTCGTTAATCTGCACGGCAGACCCGATTCCTCCAATCTCCAAATCAGGGCCATTGCAAAGTGAGGAAAAAGAAATACACGTGAACTACTGAACAGCAGCCTGCCTGCCTAGAGCGTCAAAGACAAAACCGATCAACTGCTCCGTCATCTTCTGCCTACGGGGATACTGGACGGGAGTATGTAGGGACAAGTGGTTAGCATGCCGCTCTCCTTGTTTTCATTTTTTTTACTTCAAGGAGTAGATTGGACTGTTTTAAGTCCAGATTTGCTTACAAAATCGCGGTTCTTTTCAGCCGATAACCAGCGAGACAGCGAGATGCTAGTGGAGCAGATTGGTCCGCAATCGACAATAAATCGCATGGGGTCAGCAGTTCTGCCATTTGCTTCATATTTTAAGGAAATTGTCTTGAGACAGGGTCTGCAGCTGTGATGAATCGTTTCAATGATTTAATGCGGCCTTCAGCTATCATTTTTCTTTATACGTTTTACGCTTGCACAGTTTCGGTCTTAGACGATTATCCAGTTTCTTGATAAGAAACATTGATGGCACGCTATAGGCATCTACATCTACATATCTACATCTACATACGTACTCCGCAATCCACCATACGGTGCGTGGCGGAGGGTACCTCGTACCACAACTAGCATCTTCTCTCCCTGTTCCACTCCCAAACAGAACGAGGGAAAAATGACTGCCTATACGCTTCTGTACGAGCCCTAATCTCTCTTATCTTTGTGGTCTTTCCGCGAAATGTGAGTTGGCGGCAGTAAAATTGTACCGCAGTCAGCAAAAACCTGTATAGTACTACGTGCAATCAATTAATTTTGTTATGAAGATGTTTGATAATAGTCTAAGATGGAAACTGTGTAAATGAGCAGCGAATAAAGAAAAAAAAGTAAGCTGCAAGCATTTGAAAAATCCCTGGTAAATATCTCGATTGCCTTGCTCGGAACATTAGAACTGTTCTTAATTTATCTGGCACAGTGTTGTCTATTGCCTCAGACAAAAATACAAAATGTGTGATACATCTGTGGTAATGATAAAACTGTGAGACCGTCGTATTTGTCTGTTCGTCTGTTTAAATCTCCACAACTTGTAGACGAACTTTCATGGAGTTTATGCATGTAAATGCAACGCAGCTTGGCTTTACTTTACAAGAATCGGAAGGCGGAATAAAATCGTAATTAAAACTTTTAACTAAAATCGTCTGCTTAGCTTAGTAGTTCGGATATTTGATCATCAAGGCGTACTATACCAAAGACTCAATTGATGGCGCTGTTGGGTTTTTGAACTCAGTGACAGATGTATTTTCGGAAGTTTACGTCGGTGACAGAAATGGTCTCACAATATTATCTTTACGAATGCAGACTAACACTGAACTCACTTGGCTCCGGTGGAGGACGCATTTAACGTTTGTAAATGAGAAGTGAAAACTTTGATCCTAAATTTAACTGTAAGAAGTGTTCAAAGGATGAATGTTCGTGCATGTAAAAAAAAGGGACCCTGTAAAATCGAATTATTCTTTTGAAAGCAGAAACTTTATAGTTCTATGCGAATGTTAATATGTACGACAAGTTTCTATTGTCATTCACGCGGAACAAATACTCCTATGAAATCACATGAATATTTTGAAAAATCCTGTGTTGTGAAAACAGCGTAGCCTACATTCCATATTGCATTAGAGTGGGCTACATTTTTAGACGATCAAATCACTATTCTATTTTCTTGCTTCGTCAGAAGGAGAGTTATTTTGCCGGACGTTCTGCCTCAGGAAAAGACGGACGCAGTATTCGTAGTACGGTCACTTTATCTAAGTTGGTCTGTAACAGCCTCGTGCTGCATACCGCCGACATACAATTATGAGCCAAAATATTATGAACAGCTGCTTAAGAGCTTGTTAGTCCGTCTTTGAAACGCAGTACAGCGCTGATTCTGCGTATCAGAGGCCCGACAGTTTATCGGGAGGGTCGTGGAGCTATGAGTCGTTAGATTTCTACGCACAGGTCATGTAACTGGCGTAAATTACGGGGCGCTGATTTGCGTACGCGGTGACGGCGCCCGATAGCAACCCACATGTGTTCCATAGAATTCATAACAGGCTAATTTGGTTGCCGGGACATCAACGTGAGTTCACTATAATGCTCCTCAAATAACTGTAGCACGGTTCTGGCACCGAGAGACAGACAATTATACTGCTGAAAGACATCTGAGTCGGGGAAGATATAATGCATGAATGGATGCAGGTGCTTAGCAGCTGGAAGCATGTCTTCGATTACTGCCACAGGTCCTACGCAAGCGGAACAGAATGTCTCTTGTAGCGTAATATTCCTCCCACCAGCATCCTTCCGCGGCGCCCTGCACGTTTCGAGCAGGCGTTCTCCTCGATAACGGCGTTTGTGGCGACGACCATCGACCTAATGTAGCAAAAACGTGATTCTACCGAAGAGCCAACGTGTTTCCATTGATCGACTGTCGAATCCCTATGGTACCGTGCACACAGCAATTGTAAGTGGCGATGTCGTTGGGTCAACATGTGAACACCTATGGGTGTCTGCTGCCGAGCTCAATGTTCAACAATATGCGATAAACGTTGCGCTCCAAAATACTTGTGCATGCACCAGCATTGTGCTCTTTCGGCAGAGATGCCACAGATCACAAACTATCCTACCTTAAAGAGGCGACAAGCCTCCGAACCGCACGTTCTGTGAAGAGTCGTGGACGCCCAACCATTTAGCGCCTAGCGGCAGTTTCATTGTCCTTGTATCTCTTTCCGAGGATCATGACAGTAGCCCGAGAACATTCGAGCAACTATGCCGTTTCCGAGATACTCGTTTACAGACTCTGTTGGAAAGACGCTTACCTCAGTGGATTTTCCCATTTGCAGCTCATATCTTTGCTGGAGTGATCCCCCGTCAGTGTCTGCTCCGCTTACGTACTTCTGTTAACTGCGTCACCTACCCGCAAGGCCACCAGGCGGCATCCAAAGTCGCAGCGAGCAATGGTTATAATGTCTTGGCTTATCAGTGTTCATTACTTCCTGAACATGGTTCTAAAATGTTTTAGTTCACTCCAGGGATATCCGCTGTGTGAAGTAATTTGAAGCTCTTACAGGTCGCCTGCCTTACTCTATAAGAAAGCGCCCATGCAAACTGCTATAGCGGACAGTTACAACACACTTGAGCGACAAAAATTGGGACATTTTACTGATTTAACGGTTACCTACTTTCTCCTTGTTGTGGGCAGGCCGCTCTTCAGCCGCTGCATTACATAAACTGCAGTTTTAATATTTTGAAATACGTGATGTTGCGGCATGATAATAGCCACATAATGTAAAATTGGTTTCGTAATGAAGATGTTATGATTGGGGCCTATGCTAACTATCAGTAGGGATTGGCAATTAGAAATAGTAAGATACAGGAAAAGAATTTATGGAGGATGATCTACAGAAAGGGATGTGGGAAGTGTTTGTGTGAATGAGGTGATATTTGGGACGTAGCAGTTAGGAGATGAGTCGTGAGGTGTCTTGGCTGGCACCTTATAATTTTGCCACCGGCCACACAACAAAGTGTCGCGGGTTGCCGCCTTAAGGCGCCCGCAACCCGACCACAGCTCATCCTGCCCGTGACGCCACTACGGTATTTGGGAGCGTACAACGCCGCTTGCTGCCGGCACTGACTCACCTCCGCAAGGCACGTGATACAAGCACGGCTTCTCATTATTCCTCAACCGGACAGCTTTATGAAACGCTGCCCAGATGTACACTAGTCAGTCTGCCAGTGTGCGAGTTTCAGCTCCCGTTCGCCATTTCGGCGTCGATGTTCACCGAGTACCTTCGACAGAGCGCAGAGCTTGCCAGTTGGAACGGAGACATCGATAGTGTGGCAACGGCAGTGTTTCCTTACTGTAGTCGAACTACACCTACAAGTACTGTTACCGAATAACCTAGTTTCTAATCATATTGGGACGATCTTTCAGTTGCGTTCATTCAGGGGCTGTTCGTTTCCTATGAGACCCTAACGATAGTGTGTACTTTCTGTGTCAGCCAATAGGGTTCTACAGTTTTTGGTTGCCTGCGCACATCTCTCTTCTCGCGTTCCCCACCCATACAGCAGGATACTAAAAGCGGGATGTCAGCTGGACCAGGAAAGTGAGAGTTGAAGCCTGCATTTAGGATGGGTAGTGTAGGTTACGGTTGGAGGCTAGAGATGGGCTCAGGGTCTGGGAGATGAAAGCGACTGAAATCACGCTGCGAATGTTGGAGGTGGGACGTGTTGACACAGGCGCAGCAACAACACAGCGTTCTCCGGTATCAGGGAGACTGCAGGATGTTGGGACTATAGATTATTGGAAATTCTAGTTCCTCGATGAGGTGTGGGAGCTTCAAAATACGGGCACAGTTCAACTTTGCGTGAATAGTGGAAGTGTCACGTGCTCAAAGTGCTGTTCTGTTGCATGACCTCCTGTCCCAAATTACGGAGAAAATGTTTTAAACATTCATTACTAGATGGAGCATTTATCTTTGACACATGGCACATGGTACTCCAGACGCCACCACTGTTCTTCACAAAGTGTCTTCTGTTTACTTGATCCACAGTTCGTGGGGTAAGCAAAGTGCATGCGAGGTTTTGTTTGTATCAATATCACATTTTTATAGAGGAAGGAAATAGCTTAGGCTCCAAAAATAGCAAGACAGAATCGAGAAGTGAACAGACGAAACAAAGTGTGCCTGGAAAGTGAAAGGTAAGCAAGGAATTTGTTTCGCAAGATTTACTCGAGATTGTGCAGTCAGCTAAAGCCTTTAACCGAGTACATCTAATTCAAACTCATACTTCTAAATTCTTGATTTTAAAGATGTTGCAGAAACATTGTTGTCAATGCTGACCTGTAAGATCAAATGAAATAAGTTCAATGTGTCTCGTCTGTCTCATATAGCTATTAAATATTCTTACTCTGAAAAAGAAGAATGTATTGAGAAAGAGGAAAGGTCATAGCTGATTCATGCTATGCAACATTTCATCTTAAAGACCAGCCATGTTTCTCAGTGCAAATCAGGAAGACGCGTCGACGATGTTACCATTTCTTTCTTAGCAGTATAGGGAGCTCTACAGTAACTTTAGAAACACCTGATACCAAGAATGAAATTGTGTAACAGAGAATTTTTCCCTGAATTTAATTTCCTTATTGTTTTGTTAAATACTTAAAAATATGAAAAATGGTCTTTGTTCACTATAGTTCTACTAGTTCAAATATTTCTGTACTTGTATTATCACAAATAAAACATAGTGACTCAATATTAATGGCACTTTAAGCAAAATTTTCTTATTCGCACTTAGAACCAGTCAGTCCTCCGGCATGACACCTAAGACGTTCTGAATAAATTATTTACTTTCTAATTTGTTTAGTTTTTTGTAGTTATGAAGTGAGAAGTGAAATTCTTCGCTTCTCAATTTCTGGATTCAGATAAGCTGTTTAGAAAATAAAATACACGATTTTTGATCCCCCAACAAATGTGAAGTTTGACACTTGGTATGATTGACATTTGTGCTCTTCAATTATTCATCGTGATTTATGAAAATTGTAGCACCATAAACGAAGCAGGCAAATGATATGACACATCCAAAATATTCAAAGGCTTGTATGACTTCTAGGTAACTAAATATCAGTACATAGGATGCAGAACAACCGTGTCACGCTTGAAGTCTCGTATCACAGGGTTGAACGTTGAGTTTCGTTGTGTACCAGCAGTATACTGTCAGAGAGAACTACGTCTTGTCGTCGTCATAGGACGCCTTATGACAAACGTAATGTATTGAACTCAAGGTAAACTGGCTGCCTTTGTGACTGTCGTTTGTTGTACAATGAACCAGTGTAGTCCTGCAGCAGATCTTACACCGACTTGTCTCTAGGTGATTGTAATCTTTGGTACCAGACAGTAACTTGATACTCCGACCCAGCCAGTTACAAGAATTATTTCTTTAGTCAAGGATTACTTCTAATTTTAATGTACATCGGTCTGAAATTTATTACAGGTAGTCTACCTGCTTAGCTGAGTGGTAACGTGTTTGTCTACCACGTAGCGATGCCGGATTCGATTCCCGGCCGGGTTGGAGATTTTCTCCGCTCGTGGGGTGGGCGTTGTGTTGTCCAGTATCATCTTATTATCACTGACACGCAAGTCACACAATGTGGAATCGCCTGAAATAAGACGTGCAACCAGACGACAGAACTTCCCCGGATGAGGCCTCCCAACCAACAAGCCACACGATCATTCCATTCCTTTTTTTTTATTGCAAATAGTCTCACTCAATTTCAAAAAAACATAATATTCAATTCTGCACATTTAACGCTACTACACTACTGGTAAATTTAACTCTTGGTGAAGAAATAATAATCTTTGGGTATCCGTATCGACGAAATTGTAAACTCGATAAACTCCTGAAATAACTCACTTCAATCGTATTTGCACGTCGTATCACTGAAGCTCTTGGAGACGGACAAATCACTACATGTAGACATTTTGCTTATTTTCATTCGGTAATGACGCATGGAATAACGTTCTGGGATAACTCTGCTTGAAGATAGGAAGTTTTCATTGTTGAATAACGTGCTGAAAAAACATGTGGTGCTGCTCACCCTGGTAAGCTTATAGACATCCGTTTAAGAATTTGGGTACTGCTTCACAGTGTAAGTATTCTCTCATGAAGTTTGCTATAAATAACGTATTAGATGAATAATGATGAAAGTAATTACAAGACCAGAAGAACAGATGACATTCATTATTCTACATTAAGGCTGTACTTAGCACTAAAAAGTGCACAGTGACATTACCAAAATTTTTTATCACTTACCCGGTGACAAAAAATGTCTGACAGACTGCAAGATTAAATTAGAAAACAAAATGAAAAAGTTTCTCTTTGATAACTTCTATTCTGTACAAGCATTTCTGTTTATGTAATATGTAGAATGTTGTCAATTATAATTCCTGATTCACGCCTGTATTAAAACGGACACGCTCGAGTAGGACTTGCGCTCTGCGAGTTCCGTACAAACTTAATTATGTAGGAAGATCGTTCTCCTACAGGCTTTGACGAGTGAGTTTGCTAGTATCAAAATATGTGATTCTTTTATGTGTATCTTTTGATTTCGAGCTGCACCGCGAAGCGATCGTAGGCCTTAGTGCTTGACCTAACTTTCAACTTGATAGATATACCCATTCCTGAGAATAAGGGGCCTTAGCAGAGCTACAGACAGACGGACAACGAAGTGATCCTGTAAGGGTCCAGTTTTCAGTTACTGAAGTACAGAACCCCAGAAAAGTTATAAATGGCCAGAATGTAACCATATTTATATATGAAAGTGTAATAAAAATGTAAAATTACCCGTTCCGCATCGTATCGCCTAATTGTACAAATGATACATGGAACATAAAACCAGCCAACTAACTAACTGCGCAAATTGTATGGTGCTGCCACAAAGTAGGATACGAAACATAAAATAGGCTGTGTGGCCAAGGAAAACTTTAGGACGGTATAAGAAATGCATTTTAACTGCCAAAACGGAAGAAAGAAGTTTTTCACTTATGTGGTCATAGCGTCCGTAGTTGCTTTATAATTCTTGAGGGTATTTTTGTTCTGTCGTTACAACTACAAAAATGCGCATTTTTTCCACCAGATGCGTTTCGCTTTATTGAGGTAAAGCATCATCAGTGGTCTGTAATTAAGTTATTTACATTTTGATTTGCATTTAGATTGAAAAACAGTTCGTTAAGAATAGGTTGATTTGTACATACGGTGATTTTTCGGCTGATTTCTCACTTACATCGGTAAATGCCATCTGCTAGCACATCTTTGTTTTTGTGTGTTAGACACTGATAGTTTTGGTCTAATTTTTAGATGTTCTGCAGCACTATGCGTTTCTTATGTTTTTCACAACACATTTTTATGCAAACCACTGTATTCTGTCTGTTTTTGTACTTTAAGTATGTGTTGTGGGTCGTGTTTTGTAGTGTTGCTAATATCACTTTTCCACTACTTTGTCTTTGACCTACAACAATTTATTAAATTACATTACTGTATGTGTGTAATTCTATTTAATTATTTTTTGTGTAAGAGTAGAGAAGTAAAAGCGATGGAGGGTTTTTTTAGAGGAGGGGGAAATAGAATTACACACATACGATAATTGAAAAAAGAAAATTCTTGTAGGTCCAAGACAAAGTAGTGGAAAGATTATGTTGGCAACACTACAAAACACAAACCATAACACATACTTGAAGTACAAAAACAAACAGAATACAGTGGTTTGCATTAAAGTGTGCTGCAGAACATTTAAAAATTAGACCAAAATTATCAGTGTCTAACACAGAAAAACAACGATGTGCTAGCAGACGGCATTTCCCGATGAAAGCGACAAACCAGCTGAAAAATCACCGTAAGTACAAATCCACCTATTCTCAACGAACTGTTTTTCGATCTGAAAGCAAATCAAAATGTAAATAACTTAATTAAAGACCACTGATGATGTTTTACCTCAATAAAGCGAAACGCGTCTGGTGAAAAAAATCACGCATTTTTGTAGTTGCAACGACAGGACAAAAATACCCTGAAGATGAAAGCAGTGTCCATTGATATCAAAACAAGCCAATTTCGTCAACCATCTTGAACATTTAAGAACATTATTAACAAGTTGCGACACAGCTAACGTTGACTACGCTCATGCTCGTGGAACAGAAACTATTACATATGTAGTGAAAATGCCATTTCAAGATACAAACTGCAGGATGACACTTTGTTTATTTATTTGTATGCAGCGTGACGCTAGGCACATGAAAGTCGAGTTTCCGTGGTTAATGCTGATGCAAAATGTTCGTTTCCCTTCCTGGCTGTATAGTGCATCACGGGTACTGCAAGGCAATAAACATTCATGAATATTTAGCGGCCTCGTAACACAGGAGGGCAGACTGTACACTGCCCCAAAAACATGAACTTTAACTGTTGCTCAGCACGAAACATTTATATGGACTCGACATGCCATGAGAAACCTCTTCACTTACCTGTCTGTTGAAAAAACTAGAATAACTCGACACTGTTTTCCTCTTACGGCTTGACGTGATGCAACTATTGGCTTATTACGGAGGGGGACAAGGGAGAGCGTGTTGGGAGGAGACACAGAGGTAAAGGACCACAAGGAAAGGAGATGTAAAGCGAGAATTAGCATACTCTAACACATAACATGAATTGAGGCTATATTTTACAATGAATGCGTTAATTAAGTAATGCAACACTTTTTTTTCTGAAAGCAGGATGGTTTTAATCAGGATTCCAGTACACCGTATTATATTTATTCCCCACTCTTTTGGTTACAGAACCCTACTTCTGAACATAAACTTCGTTCAGTGCGACGGCCTTACGCCACCTTACTGCGAGGACCTGTAGGGTACCACTCTACTGATCAATGTCGGAGCCAGCGTATTGCTGCATCAATGATCTTCCAATCATCCACGTAGTGCTTCCCGTGGAGTGCGTCCTTCATTAGGCTAAACAGATGGAGGCAGATAGGCGCGAGATCTGGGCTGTAGAGTGGATAAGGAAGGCTAGTCCAGTGAAGTGTTGCGAGTTCCTCTCCAGTGCGTAGGCTTGTGTGAGGCTACGAACACGCTGAAGTCGTTTCTTCCATTTCCCAAGGGTAGCACAGTACACTTGATCGTAGCACCACGAAGGAGGACATCAAACAGAATACCCCTTCAGAGTCCCAGAAGACCGTCACGTGACTTTATGGGCTGAAGGTGTGGCTTTGAATTTTCTCTTCGGAGGAGAGATGGTCGCTCTGTTTTCTGTTTGGAGTGATGAACCCAAGAGTCATAGCCCTTGACGATGTTCCATAAAAGATTGTCACGATCAGCCTCGTAGCGTGCAAGCAATTCCGCACAGATGATCCTTCGTTGCTCGTTATGGTCTGTTAGGCTGCGAGGAGCCTAGCGGCGACACATCTTTTGGCACCCAAATTGGTGGGCGCGAGTGTCAGTACTACCAACACAGCCGTTCAGTTGTACAGCGAGGTGTCTGTCTGATCGACCGGTCCCTTCGAGTGAGAGTGTACATACTTCCAACACTGGAGGCTGTGTGCGGTTGGTTGGTTGGTTGGTTGGTTGGTTTGTGGGATTGAAGGGACCAGACTGCGACGGTCATCGGTCGCTTTTTCCAAAATTTCAAACACCCACACAGAATAAAAACGAACAATAGAAATGACAACAGACGACTCAGGACAAGAATGACTCAGACAGAGACCAGACAAAAGGAATTAAAATCACACAGAGTGTGACAGTGGTTGGCCGACCATAGAGACAAAAAAGGAAAAGCTAACCACCTAGAAAAACACTAAAAAATAACCCAGTCTAAAATCGTAGGCCAAAGGCCAGACTCTAAACAAAAAAAAAAAGACAAGCTCTCAGATTAAGTGATAAAAGCCCCCTGCCCGAATAAAACGCAAAACTAAGCCTGGCTGTGTGCGGTCAGCCGCCACGCGGGAGATCGGACAGATTTACGCAACCTTGTTGGGATCATCTCAGACGCCTAGCCCAACGATTCATCGTGCTTTTGTTCACTGCCAGGTCTGCATAGACATTCTGCAAGCGCCTATGAATATCCGCGTTGCTCTCGTTTTGCGCCAAAAGAAACTCAATGAAAGTTCTCTGCTTGGAAAGGACTTCCGTTACTGACGCCATTTTGAAGTCCACGTATAGCGCCATCTATCGGGAGTTCATGAAACTACAGAGGCTGAAGTAAGAATATTGCATGATGTCCCGCAAAAAAAATCCGCATTTTTTCAACCGATTCTGGACGAGAAAATAATGTGTTGCATTACTTATTGAACTCTCCTAGTATGTCTTGTAACGATGGAAACATTTATAGACATCCACAGCACAATGACAGCGTACGAATGTACTGAACGGTACCTCCGTAAGTGTTACGGAATTTAAATTTGGCGTACGTTACGTTTTAAGCCACAAATAGTTGGACAGCGTCTTTCAAAAAGTTTTATCCGGTTTCACAAGAGTGTACCTCGTTTATCAGGAGAATGACGGCAGACTTGTGGTGCATGTTAACTTACGTACAGAACTACAGAGTCCTTAATTTCAAAAGAATAATTCGTTTGATAAGGGTATATCTTTTATATGCATGCATATTCAGTCTTAAGATTTTTTTGTAATCTTATTTAGTAGCAAAGTTTTCATTTACTTTTCACAAATGCTCAATGTGCATCCCTTCAAAGGCACGGAAACATCGAGAGGATAAGCAAATTCGTTCGATATTTTTGGGCGTTTGACTGGAGTTAATGCATTCGCCGTCATTGTTACGCCGCGTCACAGTTGCTATAAAGTTGTCGGAAGGGGAGGCACAGAGGTGAGGTCTTTCACATTCTCATAAAAAAAAAATCGCGCAGTGTTGTATCAGGTGACGTGGTGGTGCCGGCCGGTGTGGCCAAGCGGTTCTAGGCGCTTCAGTCTGGAACCGCGCGACCGCTACGGTCGCTGGTTCGAATCCTGCCTCGGCCATGGATGTGTGTGATGTCCTTAGGTTAGTTAGGTTTAAGTAGTTCTAAGTTCTACGGGACTGATGACCTTAGATGTTAAGTCCCATAGTGCTCAGAGCCATTTGAACAAGTTTTGACTTGGTGGCGCATGGTGCAAATAACAGAACCGCACGCCCCTTAGAATAATCAGTTGTTGAGGCATCTCGTTGCTGAGAAATGCTCTTACAGTTATTAAATGCTGCGGTGGTGCTGTGTCCTGTCGGAAAATGAAATTCACATGTTCTCAGAATCGTGGAAAAAGCCACTTCTCTAACAGATCCAGGCAATGTTTAGTTGTAGCTGCACCAGTGAGTCCGTGAGGTCATGAACGGGCAATTTACAAGTGTCTCGCCGCTCGGAGTGGCCGCGTGGTTTGAGGCGCCATGTGGCGGATTGCGCGACCCCTCCAACCGAAGGTTCGAGTCCTCCCTCGGGCTTGGGTGTGTGCTGCTGTTAGCACGAGTCAGTTTAAAAGTGTGTAAGTGTAGGGGCCGATGACCTCAGCAGTTTGGTCCCTTAGGAATTCACAGACATTTGAACATTTTTAACAAGTGCCTCCAAGGTAAATTCTTAGTTTCGATGCGTAAATTAAAATACACACACAGTGTGTCTTCATTCCTCCAGTAGACAGTTTTGTGAAATGAGGGAAATCTAGTGGAACAGCCTGTGTGTGGGTGTGACTGTGGTTCCAATGACATGCGATCACCCAGTGCTTTGTCTTTTCTTTTTGAACTGCAGTGGTTAGCACGCTGGACTGGGTTCAAATCCACCTCCGGCCATCCACATTTCGGTTTCCCGTGATTTCCAGGCAAACGGCGGGATGTTCCTTTGAAAAGGGCACGGCGAGTTTCCCATCCCCTCTTTCCGTAACCAAGCATGTGCTCCGCCTCTAATGACGGCGCTGTCGATGACACGTTAAGCTCTAATCTTCCTCCCGTCCTTCATTTCTCCACTCCTTCCTTTCTTTTCAGAAATTGCATTAGCACTATTGCACGCAGTTGAAGTATTAATATAAAATTATAAAATTCAAAAGCATTAACTTTGGACTGAAGTTGCGTGGTTATAAACCAGCAAGGCTCCAAAACGTTTTCGGTGTGTTTTGATGAGTCGTTACTCTCATCAAAGTTAAACGAAATGCTAAGCGATATGAAGGGAAGTATCTCTGTTAAAACGGCTCATTTGTCGGAGTCAGTTCGGCTATGACTACAGAAGGAGTGCTTACTTGGATTGCTCAAGGCAAGATGGGTGGGTGCAATATCGTTGTAGGAACTATTCCGGCATTCGCCAGTAGTTGTTTAAGGAAATCATCTACGGTCGTGCAAATGTTTTAGTCCCGCTCCTTCCTAGTATAATTCCAGAGTCTCAGTTATTGCTTCGCGGCATGGTCGCAAGAGAACGGAGTCTGGGATTCGGCGGTCCGTCCAATTAAAACCACGGTGTTTCACCACTGTGCCCTCGTTCTGTTCCGCACCGCGAAAATTACAGAAATGGCAAACTGACCTATTGTCACTCACAAAAATAATCTACGAAATGATGTTAGCAACGGATGCTGACTGTATTTGGAGAGAAGACGTAGAGACTTCTGCGCCTGCGATTGTACACTAACCAAATGGCTGTGAATTATAGCAGCCACGGATAATGGTTCCATATCACAGCATCTCAGCCGTGTAAAACAAAATCTACAAAATTCAGTGAAGCGAGATAACGATGACAACAGAAAATGATGTGGATTGACGTCTCTGCTAAGTAAGGCGAGTACAAACACTGAATACTACAAAGAAGTTATAGCAGTGTTCAGCGATCTTCGGATGACTAAGTGATTGCGGACCGAATCCTAATTCGGACTGGGGAAGCAGACGCAGGGTTTTGCCGTATCGTTTTCAAAGCAACCGTCCAGTCATTCTTCTTAATGGGTTAAGTGATATTTTAATCTTTACGTTACACTGGCTAGTGAAAATTTGAGATCATTATCTTTGTTACCGTGTATTTTGTCATTCTCGTTTTCAGATGCGGTAAGTTCCTACTCAGTACGAAAAACTTATTTACTGTTGGCCTGCAAAATGTAAGCGTTCTGCTGTGACGCTTTATGGTTTCTCCTCACGCAAGAGCATTAAACGTCGCACAATCACTTTGAACAGAGTCTATTAATGGATCTCTGCTTCTAAACCTCCAGTTTCGTCTCTTTCAATCTGTTAAGCAATAACGCTCCACCTACATTCAAGTCCTAATGTTTGTCTGAAGAATGGTTACAAATACTATCTTTATTAGCGATCTATTACGCCTCGATACTTAAACTACCCAAAGCAAGGACTCCTCGTGGCCATCCACACAATTCGACCACGCTTGGTACCTCGAATTGCCCAAAAGTGTCGTTATTAAGCGTAGCACTTTTAGTCATGCGTGAGCTCCGTGACACGGTTGACAATAACGATTATGCTTTAACTTTGGATGCAGTTGTGCTAAAAATCTTCGGCAAATAATGCATTATTTTGACTGAGTAGGTAAAACCTTGGAGGTAACAGGGATTGCAGTGGTTGAAGGAGCTACTTCAGTAGCCTTATTTTACAGTTATTATTGTTTCCCCAATTCAAATAGCGAATTTTGAGAATAGCGAAGATGCCTCCAACCAGTCTGCCGATGGAATGATTTCTTCAACATTGTTTAGAGAATCCTCAGAAAGTAACGGAATGAGATATTTAATCCCATTCCTCTATAGTACAGTTTCACAGCTGAAGCTCTGCGTCATTCCGGTCGGTATCAATTGATTTTATTCTACTTCTTTTAGAGTGTTTTTGAATCTTACCTGAAAGACGATTTTATTACAGGAAGAGAAGGAACGGCGATATATCCGCGTATCAGTGGCTAATTTTCCGTTAAGAATCTTTGTGTTGACACGTAGCTGCATATATTGCTGTAATTCATTCGTTAAGGTCAAATATCAATTTCTGCTCTAGGTCTGTTATTATAACACTTTTATTTTCCTCGGACACCGCGAAATCAAACTAGAAACGGGGGAAAAGGAAGGTGAGCCACCTGCTTTCGGCCAGTCAGACTGCGAGAAGCCAGAGACGGCAGCAGTGCCATCTAGCGGGCCAAGTTGGAACTACATCGTTGCGAGGGCAGCCCCTACCGCCACATTCAACGTGGCTGTTGCAGCAAGTACGTCGCATGGAATCCTCTATAGCATCTGCAATCTGTTGTAGCGACCAGTGCATGACAATAGTTCGGTCTACAATAAGCAAGGAACAGAGTCTATTTGACTATGTAAAACAGAGGACGCATTTTACATGCATTCATTGAAGGACAAATGTCTGGATTATTATTTTTTTTCGAGACAATTAACACCACATCTAGCTTTTACATTAAATAATGACCCGTAATTTTATGGATGAAATCCATATAATTCGATTATTTTTCGAAAATTAATTGTGAGATTACAACCACTGTTCAAAATTCCTTGGTTACCGGGAAATGGAAAAATGTATGGATCTCAGTTGGACATTCTTCAAGATCTGCAAGGCCATGGCCAAAGGCTCACGGCATAAGGTGAGCACATTTCAAAAACGCCATAGCGGTCTGTCGTCCATCATCAGGATCAGTACACGAAAGGAGTAAATTCCACGCTAAACTGCATCATTACACCTCTACGTTACTTCTGCAACATTTGGGCTTTCCATTTATAAATTGATACACCGTGACGTGTGCTCTGAGTAATGTTAAGAGATGTTAACTCCAGAGCTACATCTTCAAAATCTTTAAGCATAATCTCGAACGTAGTAAGTTTATGCCGAAACTCTCATAGCCTATAACAGAATCCCATTCTTTTTACGCTGAATTAAGAAATTCATCTCGGATGTTGGACTTGCAAGAAGGCATCTGCATCTCTTCATGACCTACAAAAACCTGAAAAGCTCTTCCACCTGGACCTGGAAAAAAAAGGTCTGCAAACACGCTTCTAACTACTGATTACAGCGATGTTATCCTGCAAGATCTTTCTCAAGGAAGGTCACAGCGCCTGGAACTGGTTATGAATACACGAGTTCGCTATATCTGTGATGTTCGACTCTCCGGCCATATTTCACTATCACAAGCGTGGCCATCCTAACTGCGCGCAGACAAGCACAGATATTTCCATGGCCTCTATGTTCTCTACTGCCTTATCAACGAACACACTCATGTCTCTCCTCGACATTAGCGCTCTTGTCTTAACAACATGGCAGAAATATCACCTCCTATCAGAGCAAAATCCTTTCTGTCCCACTCCATCGGTTAAACACTTTCTCGAAGTCCTTCTCAGTAGCAGGAACTTGACTGGAATGACCTCCTGCATTGTATTACAGAACTGAATAACGTCTCCAGCTTCAGAAGACAGTTAATGAGTTATCTACTGATACAACAATATTGATTACCATTGTTCCTGTACGCGCTTGTTACCCTTGACATCCTTCTTTCCAACCATATCTTCCGCATTTCCCAGTATTCTTAGCCGGTGCAGTCTCCTTAAATTTCATTTCCCCTCAACTCGCTACGTCATTATCATCATCATCATCATCATCATCATCATCATCATCATCATCGGTATTATTATCATTATTATTAGTGACAGTAGCAGCAGCATTAGTAGAAGTAGTTCCTGTATTAATTTAATTAGTTCATAGTCAGTATTATTTACCCAGATTCTCTTTATAGACACTAAAATATTGGTAATGCTATTTGTCATATTAAATTTGTTATTTATTAGGTAAGTATAGTGTAAAAGCGATATTGTATGTGAGAAACCATAGTCCTACGTAAGAGAGGGCCTCATGGTCCTAATCAGATCATGTTAAACAAATTAATAAATAAAACCAAAAATAAACGAAAGTTAGGAGACATAATCTTGGGAAACAAAATCCCTTTAATGAACTTGTATTGCAAGAAAGTGTATTCTTTAAATAGTTTGATTATGACCATTAACAAACTTTGGATTCTCTGGAGATAAGGCTGCGCCATAATCCTCTTCAAACTACTTCATAGTTCGACGTTTCGATCGCTCTGCTGGGTTCTTCTTCAGGACTCTGCTGGTATCCTTAGAAGGCTGAGAGCACTGTCGAAAGGTAATGTCGCATTCTTTCGGAGAAGTGGAGTTATTGGGTATAAATCCTCCGACTGGTGTTGGTGGACCTTCGTCACTCGGTGAATATTGAAAGCAGATACAGAAATAGAGAGGGGATCCAAAGAATTATTACTGTTGTTGTTGTTTCCTGATAGTTGTTTATGTTCCTCGCCTGCTGTTTGCTTCCGCGATAGCGGGTAACCACGAAGACGTAGGCCTATAGCCATCATATCTATTGAATCTGTACTCATTCTTTGATATTTCGACTGCTTCACGGAATTTCGTAGCATTAATGTCACGTCCTCTGGATAACGCGAGTATCTTCTTAACACTCATAACCTCGTTACATTCTTTCTGCTGCTCCGCTGCCTCCGTCTGAAACAAATGTGGCGTTCGCGCTCTTTAACGCATTACTACCTAATTTACGGACATTGAGAATGTACGCGTGCTAGCCAAAAAAAGTAAGAATTATACAAGGAAATTCCGTGAAGCAGTCGAAATATCGTGCTTGAGGAGCTGAAATTGGTCTTATTGAATGAATTAACTTCAGTCGTCTCACACGCAGCCAAAAGACAGCATGCGGGGCATATAATGCGTACCCAGGGAAGTAGAAAGTGACGTGCCGTGCAGGTGAAAGGTTCGATATAAGGATGGGAATAAATGGAAATGAATCTAGTCGACCCCACCTCGTCTTCGTTACAGAAAGTGAGTTGCCCTTGGATCCTGAGTCGGGAGGGATCATCAGCACCTCACCTACCACACAGCTGGTGAAACGAGAAATAGTCCAGTGCACCGTAAACTTGCTTTGGGAGCCACGGGGCTTGGAAGTAGTTAGGTACCCTAGCCATTGGGAATACTTAAATTACTAAAAAACTTAATAATTGGCAACCAATGCTGTACAATCGCAATACAGTCATGAGTTGTTCAATTGACTCTTTTATTAGAACATGTTATGCGTTTCGAGATTACACCCATCTTCAGACATCTGTTACAAAAAAGTACAAAACATAAGTGAACAGCACACTCAACAGGTCTCAACGTTACAGAAAATGAGATCGCGTCATATGAGTTACATACCACAAACTTTAACTCCCTCCTAACCAACCAGGCGTAAAGTAAAATTAACCCTGCAGCCACGAAAGAATATAGGTCCATTTAATATTACTGCTTGCGCTGATCCATTTCCTCCAAGTTTATTCTCGAGGCTTATAATATGTTTGCAGACAGGCATGCGGTGGCGGCGTTGACGATACACACGTCGACGAGGCGAGTACAGCCTTGACAACTCAAAGAATATGACTTTAACTGCGACACAAGAAGTCTTGAAGCAAAGCGTGTAATGATGCTAAACAAGTCAACCAGCAGCGAAGCGCCCTCGGTAGGGGGCGCTGCATAGTCAGAAACTAACATAGTACTTGTTGACCTTTGCACATACTTTCGTAATATTGACAAGTTTCTTTCGTTCTTCTCTCTTTCCATTCTCTCTATCTCCAAGTTTTAATTATCATTAGTTTTCTTTTATTTATAATAGATTTTTGTGATATTAGGAGGAAGGGCTAGTTTTAATAGAGAAATTAGTAATAATTAGTTGAAATAACTTATGGAAGTGCACCCAGAAGACGTATTTCGAAAACCGTCGATATTTTGAGAGTTGCACACCCGGCCTATTTCAGGGCACAAATGGTTGCACGATCTATGTCTACAAATGACGGTGGTGTGCACCTGTCAATATATCGGCCTAGGTGCTTACCCGGGAGAAACTCAGGTTTGATATCACAGCTAGTTCTTGTAGATGGACTCGGTTGCGTGAATGGCGGTGTGCCGGCAGGTAACGAGGTCACCAGTGGATACTAGGTGCTTTAAAAAACGACCATAAAATTAGTTTTTGTACAGCTTGTTCCAAAATGTAAAAAATGCTGTCTTTAGTTAGCTGAGAGGGGGACCACTAATTAACATATATAAATTTTTAAAAAAATACATGTGTTTTCATGTCTGAAGATTGACAAACTATTTTTTTTTTCCTGCCATCTCCCATAACTTCACAGGGGCACAACGTTGAACTGGATTTGCCGTGTTAATTTTAGAGAGTGGCTGGAAGCCCTTCTTGTCGCCAATTCTCTCCCCTCTGAACCTGCACCCCACCTCCGGGATGGAATACGTGTTCACCACCTGTATGCACCTGCTGGTCTACTGCTAGTCCATGCGAAAGTGAGAGATGTTTTCGAAATGTATGCGAATTATGTTGCTGAAGTGGATCTCGGGCACCAGCTCGGTATTCTACTAGTCGGATGTGGGAAACCGCCTGAAAATCACGTCCAGACTGGCCGGCACACCAACCCTCGTCGTCAATGAGCCGGGAAGATTCTGTCCGGGAACGGCATAGTAGCGCACATATGTATCCGGGCGGCTTATTGACTTACCATTAGACTAATGTATTATTTTATTTCTTTATTTCCGTAAAACAACTAATAGTAGCCATTCAAGGCGTAGGCTGGGTATCAGAACGTCTGTTAATAAGAGGATACAATTCAGCTTCATTTTTTCCTTTCTTTTGGAGGTCCACCAATGGACGCGGTCATTAGAGATGCTGCTACTGACGTATGTAACGACAGTTGAATCTGTAATAGATTACTCTGAGCTACTACCACTGGTAAATCTGTGTGGAAGTGTCCGGTAAGTAAGGCAAGTTTCCGTTTAGAAATCTCCGACATAGTTAAGCATAGATGATTGAACTCCTTTGTACCAATCGTGAACTGAATGACTGTTCAGTCGCAATGACCTGAGTAACCATTAAAGAAAGTTGAAGCTGTGTTAGCTAACGATCAGTTTGTCTTTAGGAAAGTTGAAAGCACCAGAGAGGCAATTCTGATGTACCGTTGATAATGGAAGCAAGAATAAAGAAAAATCAAAACACTTTCATAGAATTTGTCGATCTGCAAAAAGTTTTCGACAGTATCAAATGACGCAAGCTGTTCGAAATTCTGAGAGAAATGGGGATAACCGACAGGGAAAAACGGGCAATAGACAATATGTACAAGGACCAAGAGGGAACAATAAGAGTGGAAGACCAAGAACGAAGTGTTCGGATTAGAAAAGGGTGTGAGACAGGGGTGTAGTCTTTCACCCCAACAGTTAAATGTAAACATCAAATAACCAATGACGGAAACAAGAAAAGGTTCAAGAGTGGAATTAAGAATCAAGGTGAAAGGATATAAATGATAAGATTCGCTGGTCCATTAAATTTCGGGCATGCAGCCACGCAAATAAAATTTCCTCCACTGATATTTCGGCCGCGTATCGTCCGGCCATTCTCAGAGTGAGTCACAAGACTGACGACAAGATGACAAGCGCGGCCTTATATGCTCCACCGCGACGGTACTGCGCATGCGGGTCACAGATGCTGGTCGGCGGAAAAGAAATTCGCTTACACATGCGCCGCCTGTGGCGTACATACATTCGATCCGCTTATCGATGTATGATCGGCGGTGGTGACACCATGACGACTTCTCTGCAGTTTAATTACCCCAAGACCTGGATTCCATGTTTTGCACAAATTAAAAACATTATCTCTACTTATTAAATTATTAGCGTATCTAATCTCTATAGCTTCCTTGGCGACAGATACCCAAAAGGAAGAGGTGGATGTTAGAAACTTCACATCACTGTAATTCATGGAAAATCCTGTATCAATACAATGTTCGGCCACACTTGTCTGGCTGTAATAAGCGAGTGTATCTTCAATGATCCACACATTTCTCATGAACGGTGCGTGTTTGGCCTATGTACGACTTCTCACCATTTCCGCAAGGAATCTGATACACATCCGCTTTACGAAGCTGTAAATCGTCCTCCACAGAACCGAGTAAAGCTGTAATCTTCGTGGGGGGCTGGAAGATAAGCTTAACACAGTGTTTCTCAAGAATACGGCCTATCTTCGAGGAAAGAGTACCCACATAGGGCAAAAACGCACTAGATCTGAAGGAATTACTGTCTTCTTCCCCATTACATACCTACATTCTAGGTTTTTCATTGAATGCTCTACGAATTTGTTGCGGAGAAAATCCATTCGATTTAAAAATGCTTTTGAGGTATGTGAGCTCTTCTTGCAAATTGTCTTTATCGGATATACAGTGCGCCCAACGCACTAAGGTCTTAAGCACACCTAAGGTCGTGAAGCGTGATTCGCTGATCACATTGCTGTCCTGAGTTTAAGTTAAGATGAATTATATGATATGCTGAATGGATTGAAGAGCCTGATGTGTACCGTATGTGGAGTGAGAGTAAATCGAAGGAAGTAATGAGAAGTAGCAGAAACGAGAACCCATTGCATACCGAGCAGGCAGGACGTAACAAGCAAACTAGCACTGGCAAAAAGGGCATTTCTGGCCAAGGTAAGTCTGCTAGTATCAAACATAGGCCTTAATTTGAGAAAGAAATTCCTGGGAATGTACGTCTGGAGCACAGCATTGTATGGTAGTGAAACATGAACTGTAGGAAAACCGGAACAGAAGAGAATCGAAGTGTTTGAGTTGAGGTGCTACAAAATAATGTTGAAAAATAAGTAGACTGATGAGGTGATGAATGAGGATGTTCTCAGGAGAATCAGAGAGGAAAAGAATATATGGAAAACACTGACAAGAAGAATAGACAGGATGACAGGACATCTGAGCAGTTTATGTGATCGCTCTAAGCTTGTTGATACCAGTGCCTATCAATTTTAAATGTTTATTACAGAACTGAGGATGGTCACTAAGTGATCGAAAATCGATTTTACGGATAATAAAACAAAAAAATACGACCAATGCTGTTTCTCCTTCCAACTATATCCATTATCTGGTCGTGGTGCACAGAACACTCCATGGAGTCGCCAATCATCTGTTAAGACATCACGGGATGACTTCGAAGGTACTGGAGGGAGCTGTAGAGGGTAAAAACTGTAGAGGAAAACAGATTGGAATACATCCAGCAAATAAGACGTAGGTTGAGCGTACTACTCTGAGATGAAGAGGTTGGCACAGGAGAGGAAATCGTGGTATGCCACACCATACCAGTGGCAAGACTTACTCACGGAAAAAAAAGGGAGCACATGTAAGCATAAGCGAGAGAGCCAAAATGAGACATGAAACATAATTTCCGAGTTATAAACGCTGCAGCTTCGGTCGCCATAGGTTTCCGTCTGCGAGCAGTGACGCTGTGCCTTACGGGCTTGGCTCTGACATTTGCGACGCCCTTTGCCTTACATCGTTTGCGCTCAGCACACCCGTACAACATTCTCAACGCAGGTACCACTATGCTCTCGTTCAGGAGATGTGTACAAATTGTCACCAGCTTTTCGATAGCCCCCTTGTTTGGGTGAAGCACTTTGTTGTTTCCAATGTTTCGGTTAACGTTTCATTCTTGATTAACATGCCCACTGCCGCGAAAATGAGTAAGAATGGACGCACTTTCGATTTACGTGGTGACTACAGCTGCAATCGTATTGGAGAAAGAGTGTGACCTGTTTCTTACTCCCCCTTTGACCAATTTCACCTCCACGGGATGTCAAATCGTTACGAATAAATCGGTAACTTCATTTCAAGGCTGAAATGCAGCTGCTTCGAGTGGGTGAAGACGTTTTTCGGTAGCCTTTCCAGCTTAAGTTCAAAAATGGCTCTGAGCACTATGGGACTTAACATCTGAGGTCATCAGTTCCCTAGAACTTAGAACTACTTAAACCTAACTAACCTAAGGACATCACACACATCCATGCCCGAGGCAGAATTCGAACCTGCGACCGTAGCGACCGCGCGGTTCTACACTGTAGCGCCTAGAACCGCTCGTCCGCAGCTCGTGGTCGTGCGGTAGCGTTCTCGCTTCCCGCGCCCGGGTTTCCGGGGTTCGATTCCCGGCGGGGTCAGGGATTTTCTCCGCCTCGTGATGACTGGGTGTTGTGTGATGTCCTTAGGTTAGTTAGGTTTAAGTAGTTCTAAGTTCTAGGGGACTGATGACCATAGATGTTAAGTCCCATAGTGCTCAGAGCCATTTGAACCATTTAGAACCGCTCGGCCACTTCGGCCGGCTCCAACTTAAGTCTATAAAACCAATGCGTTGCCGACGTTTCGACTTCGATTCCTTTTTCCATGGTTACCAATGCACCCCACTGGAACAAAAACAGTGTGAGCCTACATTTGTGTTTAGTTTCTGTAGATTGTTACAGCGAGTTGCTCCAGCGTATCAAGCTAGAGAGACAGTTCACACGTTTTGTATAGCAGCCCTTTTAAGGTTGGAGTTCACAGTTCTTTAGGAGTTGTTTTTGAGGTCAGAATAAAAAATAAGTTGAAATATAAATGTAAAATATGCTATGAAGAATGAGGGGAATAGCCTAATAGCCTGTGAAGTACGTGTAACGGAACAAGAGACGTATTTGCTTGGTGTATGTTGAAATGGCACCTACAATATGAGCACCCTATAAACGGTAGAGAATGAAGGTATGGTGAGAATTAGCAGTATTATTTGCCGTAACTCTGCTCAGCTGGAGAGACTAGCGTGAAACAATCAACTGCAGACTAAAGTCAGATCCGAGAACGGCTCCACTTTAGAAAGCAGGTTTGAAAAGTTTCTCTGCTGGTTGCCTGGGTAGCTTTACTAGAGACGAGCAACTCCGTGCAGTCGATGGAAATGCCGGCTCCGGTCTCTGCCATCTGCTATGGCATCCCTCGCCTTGTGGGTTAACCCCCACTGGCCGCTAGTCTGACCGCAGCGCTCTGGAGTTACTCCGGTGAGAGAGATCTGTAACGGTCGCTGCCGACCTGACCGTAACCGAGCACTAGACTTGTTTGCGTCCAGATCACCAGAGAGAGAGAGAGAGAGAGAGAGAGAGAGAGAGAGAGAGAGAGAGGGGGGGGGGGGGAGAAAAGGGAAGGGGGAAGACATGTTGTGCGAGAATTGCTACGTAATTGCTGCCGTGCTCTTGTACTGGGTATTAGCTTCCCAACTTTTTTTTTTTAGTGTACTGTCACAAAGTTTCCTATCTTCTCTTATTTTATTTAGCAATACTTCCTTGTTCATAACAGACCCATTAAATTCGTGGTTTCCTAGTGCGGATAGCTACTTCATCGTATCTAATTACTTCAGCTGAAATCTTATCTCTCCATTTACGTTACTTTGCTTTTAAATCGTATCTACATTCAAATAGCTACAATGTTTGTTATGCCTTCCTTTCCGGACGACAACATTAGAGTAGCCGCTGCAATTGAGGTTTTTCTAACTACAGTGATGAAGTCTTTGCCCACTTACTTCAAAGTTTTAGGAAGAAATTAAGAAGTCATCTCGTGAGGGAATGCTCGAATCATTACTTTCTGTATCGTCTACATTTCTTGACTTTCTGTTACAGTACTCTTAGATTTAACACGAAGTATTTATAATTTCTTCTAATCCTGTACTTCAGTTCTGCTGTACTAAACACCTTCGCAGTTGTTATTAATGTTCAATGTGATTTGATCCATTATAAATGGTTCTGAAAACAATAGGATTGTGTATAAATAACTCATCTTCTACCAGTCACGACTTTCTTTATTTTATTTTTTTGCACGACACGTTTCAGGAAATCATTCCCAGTGCGTTTTTTGTGTTTGTTATCTCATTCCTATGTGATGTCGATGTGTGCGGTTCTGCTTCATTTCGATATGACATTATACGTCTTCCACAGAGCATGATATGATTTTCTACAGCGGTTATTTACCTTAACAATTTGGATCATAATGTACTTATGTCTATTTTACAATTGTGCTTATTTCTATGTGTTACTATTTTTAATTAAGTATACTATCGAAACATCTGAGGAAATTCACTGATTCACTTTCAAGTTTTTCGTTTAATATTTTATCTTCATATTTTCTGTAATGTGAATATATCTCCAGTTGTTCTAGCAAATGCATTTTATGTCCTTTATTTAGTCGGTGGAGTACTTTGACGTTTTGCTCTATTTTTCCAAATGTATTGTGTTCATTTGCTGCTATGGTTGGTGTAGTGTGTCTGTTGTGTGTAGTCTTTTATGTGCTCTGTGTACCTGATGCTGAAATTTCGGCCTGTTTGTCCTAGGTAGAACATGGAGCATTCCTGGCATGTGACCTTGTGTATTTCAGAGTCTGAGTATGGATGATGTCTACACTTTATATTGTGTATTAGTTTTTGTTGTAGTTTATTAGATGTAGAAAACCCAATTTTTACTTTGTGATTTTTGAAAATATATGCAATCTCCTGTGATACATTGCCAATGTGTGGGGTACTGAATATACAATAAATGACGAAAAACTCTAAAAACCATAAATAATAAATTAAAATACAACCAGTCTATAGCTGTAAAGTCAGACAAAAGCAATGAAAGAAAAAGAATACACAGGCAAAGGATGCTAACAATATTCAGCACATTGAAAAAGATCCAACTAAACAATTTCAAAATAAAATTAAGGAACAACTAAAGAACACACATTTCCTACTGACAGAAACCGAAAAGAAATATCTTACATGCATGAATCGAAAAGCACCACACCTAAGAGCACAGCCAAAAATACACAACGATGGAAATCCGATACATCCTGTGGTCAACTCTATAAATAGCCAAGAATACAAACTATCACAAAAACTGAATAATATACTTGTGAAAAATGATACATATGAAGCAACATATTCCATAAAAAACAGCACGATACTAGCTAAGGAACTAAAAACCAGAAAGCTCCCCGAAGATGCTCAGTTTATATCACTTGGCATCACCAACCTTCACTCAGACATACCCATACAAGCTGTAGCAGTAATACAAAAGAACCTTATGAAGCACAAGAAACTTTCATACATAGAAATTGTTGAATTTATGGGACTCCGTCAGCTAACCCTAAGTTACAACTACTTCACTTTTAATGGCAACATATATAAACAACCAGATGGCCTAGCAATGGGATCATATATATCTGGTAACATAGTTGACATATACATAAATCACTTAGAACAATAATTATTTAACAGCCAAGAATCTTGACTAAAGAAAATTGAATTTTATAGGACATATGTAGATGACACACTACTCTCAGTGAAACGGGATACCAAAGACATACAGACATTCTAAACTACTTAAATAACCTACATGAGAAAATCAAATTTACAGTGGAACATATGAGCAAAATGAAAGCATCATCTTTCTGGACCTCAATATTACAAGACACAACACATGCACATTCAAAATTCATAGCAAAAACGCAATGACTGACACCACAGCCCCTGCAACCTCCTGTCACCTAAATATGCATAAACAGGCAGCATACAGGTCAATGCCACATAGGGCAACTAAAATACCATTGAACCAAGAAAACACGCAACAAGAAATAAACACAGTGAAAAAGATTGCAGTTGCCAATGGGTACAATGCTTCCATGGTTGACACAATCCTAGACAAAATGAAGAAAGATCCAGGTACAAACTACACCACAGAAGAAAAAGAGAAAAAGGAATGTATATCTAGTATTCCATACATTGGCAATGTATCACAGAAGATTGCATATATTTTCAAAAATCACAAAGTAAAAATTGGGTTTTCTACATCTAATAAACTGTAACAAAACCTAATACACAATATAAAGTAAACATGAGCCATACTCCGACTCTGGAATATACAAGGTCACATGCCAGGAATGCTCCATGTTCTACCTAGGACAAACAGGCCGAAATTTCAACACTAGGTACACATAGGATATAAAAGCCTACACACACAACAGACACACTAAATCAGCCATAGAAACAAATATAGATAATACAGGACACCCACTCGGAAAAATAGAGCAAAATGTCAAAGTACTCCACCCACTAAATAAAGAAGATAAAATGGGTTTGCTAGAAGAACTGGAGATATATTCACATTACAGAAAATATGAAGATAAAATATTAAACGAAAAACTTGAAAGTGAATCAGTGAATTTCCTCAGATGTTTCGATAGTATACTTAAATAAAAATGGTAACACACAGAAATAAGCTCAATTGTAAAGTAGACATAAGTAAATTATGATCCAAATTGTTAAGGTAAATAACCTCTGTACAAAAGCATATCGTACTCTGTGGAAGAACTATAATGTCATCTCTGTTGACTAGTTGTAGGAACATCTGTGTAGCTGTTTTGTTTATGTAAAATATTTTCGATGTTTAAAAGTGTACAACAAGTTGTGTGTGATGTTTAGTGTGTGTGAGACTCTGCACAAATGGACCATAAGAAAACTGTAAGTACAAATTCTCACCACTAACTTCACAAAAAGGTCGACAACCAACTAAAAGTCACGTGTTTTCTTATATATTGCAGTAAAGTCAACGAAATGAAGCAGAATTTCACACATCGACAACATCACATAGGAATGACATAACAAACATAAAAAACGCACTTGTAAATGGGAATCATTTCCCGAAACGCGTCGTGAAAAAAATAAAATAAAGAAAATCGTGGCTGGTAGCAGATGAGTTATTTACAAACAAACCTATAATATTCAATTCATGTACAAAATATATGGTTTTCTTTCTTCGTCTGCACATTCTGTTATTTATCCCCATAGATACCTTGTAATTCAGTATCTAATGAAAAGAAGTTAATTATCTGTTAGGTCTTTATCGAACATTTGTGACATATTTCCAAACGGTTAGATGTAAGTACAAGTTATTTATGGTCCATTGGAACCAATACGTACTTGACGCGGGTGCAAGTTGAAGAGAAGTTTATGAATACATATGCCATGGAACCATGCATCCGTACAGTAACGATGAAAATTGACTTGAGGTTTCCTTGACGTTACGAATCACGGTAACATAATTTGTATGCTATCATTTCATACGCTGCCAACATAGTGAGAGCTCTTAATACCTTTCGATATCTATCACTCAGATGTGGGCCAACTTCTCTTTCAGTACCAACAGTCACTTTCCTCGTCTCAATCTTCAGTAGTTTTTATTTGTCGTCTCAGTATGTTCATATTTATTGTATATTTCGCATATTTCTTAATTCTTGTTGGCCAGGAACATTTCTTCATTCGTTTCAGGAAGCTCTGCTTAATGTGATAGCTTAATTTTCCTTGTTGGTAGATCATATCTGTATTTCAGCCAATGTTAATTTATTATTTACCATTTTCATCACGCTGACAAGGGAAACTCCACATCGCACCCCCCCCCCCCCCCCCCTCAGATTTAATGGTAATATGATCCAGTGGACAGCGCATAAAAAACTGAGCAGAGTTACAACAAGGAATTCAAGAGTCAAAACTTCCAAAACGGAACGCAACTTCAAAAACGCCAAAAACATATGTTTTGGCAGAGCACAGAGAAACTGTGCGACTGTGAAACTGTTGCGTCCGTGTCTTGCAGGTTATGTGAGGAGGCATCTCTCTCATTCACCTTGCGTAAAGTTAGGTGCGTCGATAAGAGAATCCCATCATACGATACATGTACTGTCACTAACGCCGTGCATGGCACACCAGACGTGTTTTCAGGTGGAGGAATCGGTGACTTGAAGTCTTGATGTCAAACATTTGCGGTTTCCATTCGAAAACCACTTTCTTTCGGCTGCTAATAGCGTAGTTGTAAAGAACTAACTGTCATTATAGATCCCTTCCTTACAACTCGCTGTTGAAAACAGACGTTACACCACGACACAGATAGGTTTGAATACAACGGGGGGGAAAAAAAAAGTTGTTGCGAGGGAGTTTTGAACACGACCACGATCTCTGAACGGCGTTTTCGGTGGTCTAGACTGCCCTATACTGTATTTCTTCTACTTGGACCGTTCACTATTTCTAATTTGCTTTTTTTCGCAGTTCAGTAAACGTTCTTCCTGTTTTCATGCTTGATCTGTGTTCCGGGTGTTCCGGTTTTGACGGGCTGTCCAATGGGCCATCTTACCGCTAAGCCCGAGGAGGGTGCGACGGGGAGTTTCCCTTGTGAGTGCTGAATGCATGCTCGAATATCTTCGTGTTATTTATCTACACTTAACATTATTTGCGGTGCAATATCTGTTACAGCGAAAAAAATTTTATACGCTTAAATTTCTCTAGCGACATCGTAACAACTTGAGCCATTAGTAATGAGAGTATTTTCCTATAACCTACGTGATTAAATTTTCTTAATTGCTAGCCATAGATATCACGTTTAACGTTTGTTTTGTGTAGGCATGTAAATTTCCTGTCACTATAGCGCCCACAATGCCATAAACAAAATACCTACTTTTATTTCAATCGCCCTCGTGAACTTTCCTAGCTAAACTATGACGACAAAACAACAGAGGTTTCAATCACGTCTGGATTTTGCTGCTGATTACTTCCGTGAGAAGAGAGAGAGAGAGAGAGAGAGAGAGAGAGAGAGAGAGAGAGAGAGAGAGTGGTGCTACTTATGACCAGCAGTGTGTGGGTTACGCGCCCATCTGGGTTGCAATGTTTGACACTCGACCCTCAGTTTAGATGAACTTTGAGCTAGCTTGACTACCTCTAAGTACTGAAACAGTACTATTCCAGACTATTTGGGTACAATGGAACCTCGTAATGCAGCATCAACATTTATGTTACAACGGATGTCAGACTACCTTAAGTTGTGTGTCTGACGGCTCATTCTGGAATTAGTCATTAGGTGTGAACTGCTGAGTTGCTGTTGCACTATCGGCAAAAAAAAAATTGTCATCTTCAAGTTCAGCGGTACTGTGTGTATACTGACGGTCTGTACTTTTATTGGTTCTTCTTTCACGATGATCGGCGATCAGATGGCGTGAGGAGACCTATCTGCGCACCTATCTGTTTTCACTCTGCAGGCGGTAAATTTTCCGAGTTTAGAGGTGAACAGTGTTTGCAACTTTCGTTGTGGGGTACAACCATGCCATACTCATGTTGTACAGCTTCAACCATTCGAACGTGGTCTTACTGTCGTGCTTCGGCAACTGGATGGACGTATAGGTGGACTGCTGTACGTGTTGAGCACAGTGTACCGGTGGTGTACCGCTGATTTCAAAAATGGTCTATGAAACATTGTCACACCTGTAGAGGAGGTTCTGGACGTCTGCATAGTGCAGACGCAGGTCAAGATCGACGCACTGTGATAGCTGGAGTGGCCGACCGATTATCATCATCATCATCATCCATGGATGAAATCCGGGCACATGGTGTACCTGCTGTGTTATCAGAAACCATTGGGAAGCGTGTTTGCTGCAAGATACAGATCACGCGTGCCTCTCGCCAGGCTACATCTGACACCGCGACAACGACAAGCATGGCAACTCTGGTGTCGTGAAAGAGGTGGCTTGAGTGTGTAGTGGCAGTCTCCGTCTTCAGTGGCAAGAGTAAGTTCGGTCTGTATGTGAGTGCACGACTACAAGTGAATGGTGTAGACGTGGTGAGATGCCTATTGTAGAGGGCATTCGCCCACGTCTCAAGTCTCATTGCAGGGTACATGGTATGGGGTGCTATCAGTACCAACTCTCGATCACATTACGTGTTTCTGGCAATGTAATGTAGTCAGGGTTCGCTGCAAAGCACAGGTTGTTATCCCCATGCTACCGTCCTTTCCCCGATAGGGGAAGCTGCGCTTTTTGAGCAGTACAATGCACGTCCACATATTGCTGCTGTGAAGCAACGATGTCTTCGTAGTGAACAAGGACAGCAAGATCACCGGATCTCTTGTCCACTGAACACTAATGGAACATGATGAAGCGGAAACATTTCCAGGGCCTGCAAGAACCATTGTCTAATTACAAGAAAGGGCGCAAGATGCTTGGAAAAATCTACCCCAGGATGCCTTTCGGCACATTTATGATCATTTGCATTGTGACCAGAGTGAGTTACTCTGTGTCCTGATGCGACTCTTTCGGCGCCCCTTTCTGCGACATATGTTTCAACTGATCTGAATTTTTTATCATGTACTCCTATAATGCCTAAAAATCAAACTAAGGTTTCCCGCTGTACCAGCTAAAGGCCATTAATCCGTCACACGGATTCATTCCTGGCCTGGCTCACCCTCCTTTCTCACAAGCAAGAAGACCGTACGAACTTCCCCTCACTGATTTGATTCATACTGAAAGGAAGAGTAGGGCACGACTACAACACCACCATACGTAAAGTAGAATATGCAACTCTCAACTGTTTTCGACAAAACCCAGTTTGAAAATTTTAGGTGTGCCCATTCGGTGTGATTCAGCTACCCCTACCTATGGGTATTATGCAACCCGCAATGCCTTCAAATACGACATGAATGTTTTTCATATGCTCTCGCTCTTTCTTTCTTTCTTTCTTTCTTTGGCTTTTGCCTTTTCCTGCAGGTGGGCAGGGACGGCATGGTTAACCGGATTTGGCAATGTTAGTGGAAGGGGTGGCCCTTCCTGCCCGGGATGGAATTAGTGTATCCCAAATGTCTGCGACTAGTATAATCTATGGAATAGTACAAAAGTGTTCAAATGTCTGCGAGCCGTGTAACTGAGACGGGATGTGGGGACCAGTCCGGTATTCACCTAGGGGGATGTGGAAAACCGCCTAAAAACCACATCCAGGCTGGCCGGCACACCAGCCGCCGTCGTCGTCAATCCGCCGGGTGGATTCGATCCGGGGCCGGTGCGCCTACCAGTCCAGAAAGCAGCGCATTAGCGCTCTCAGCTAACCTGGTGGGTTTTCATATTCTCTCGTTCATAAAGTGCAAACTATTATTCCTTCAGCAAAAATGAGCAGGACCATTTTGTAGCAAATATAATGTAGTAAAATTTTGTATTATGGGATACGTTTCTGCTAGAAACCACAGTTTGCGAATTATTGAAGGAAACGTACAGAAGTGACATTCCATCGCGTTTTCCTTGCAAACCATAGCCTCCAGTGAAAAAATGTTCCAGTACAAAATTTAACTTCATTAAATTTGCTACAAAAAGATCTTCATTTTTTCTTTAGGAGTAATAGTTCGTGTATAGCGTGCGATAGAATATGAAAATTTTGGAAGCTTTTTTTTTTTTTAAGGCATTGAGGGTTGCACGAAACCTGTCGGTAGGGGCAGTTGAATAACCCTGTATGCTTCGTACGGTTGCTACAATTTAAGTGGTCCATAGCCCAACGAATAAGCGCTCGGTTTCATAATCATAAAGTCCATGGATAGAATCTTGCTGCTGGTACTTTTCTTCATTCCTACGTATTTCTAGCAGAAAATAAGTGTGGTACTCCATAAAATATAACAGAGAACCGTTTGTGAATGTAAACAAGGTCTGCTTTTAAATAGAGATATTGAGAAAATCATTCTCATGAAAAAATTCGGGGTTCATTGGAAGTGTTGTATATTGCAATAATTATTGTTTTCAATGTTTCTGTGATCGTTATAGTCATTTGTGCAGCTTACACATTATAATTGTCACAAATGTAGGTAAAATAATATAAATACTAAACTGCTTTGACTGAAAATTCTTGCGTATCCTTTATTGCCAGTCTCCGAACGAAATTGTTTTTCTCCTTCCTCCAGGATAAAGGTTATGAAAATAATAAATGACTCGTTAAATATTGACAATTTGCACAGTCATAATGAATCTGTTTTTAGAATTACGAAAAAACAAAACAAAAAAAGTGCCTGTAGGGGGAATCGAGTCAAAGACCTCGCACTTTTGAAACTAAATGTTCACTCGCTCTGGTGCGGAATCCTTGAATACAAGAGACAATTGAAAGTATACAGGGTGTTCCTAAATTCCCTTTGCAAAATGCTAGGACTTACAGAGGGAGTGAGTACATAAGATTCTGAATTGGACGTACCGTTTCCATTTTAAGACTGTTTCAGTTCAGATGTGTACCGCGTCCACCTCTGCTAAGGGATAAAGTCTCAGAGTTGCTTGTCCCGGTATGCAACAGGGTGGGACAGGATGACGTATACTACGTCTGATGGTTACCTTATGTAACACATCAGCATTATTCTGTACGTACAGTATGCAGGCTTCTTTTTTGTTTTGGTTTACTTTAAACACGTAATGTTTATAGTGTTAATACAAACAAATGTGCTTACGTGATGAAAGCAGAAGTGGATAAGTAAAACATCTGAACGGAAACGGTACGTTTCCGAACACGGATTCCTGTTCGAAATATTACTTACTCACTCCCCTCTACAAGTCCTAGAAGTGTGTAAAGGAATTTCCGAACACCTTGTAAAAGCAGGCGTGAAATTATCACATCTGACTTTCTCGAAAATGGTTGTGAGTTGCCTCTTCCTGTTTGCATATGTTGAGTCCTAGTCACGCCCTATGTGTCCTACCAATGAGAATCAAATCTGTGAACGTTACGCTATACGAGCAGGCTTTGAAAACTTAATAACATGACAGTTTTTGACTAGCACCGCTACACGTTGCACACAAATCAGTCAAATCAGTGCTTGCGGCCTTCGCATTTTTACCGTCGCGTTCACGTGTGGAGACGGAGAAGCAAATGCCGCAGGCGCACATCGCAGGAAATGGAACGCTTCCTCCCGGGCGGCGTGGCTCTAACCGCGCCCACGCGATTCGCAGAACGGCTTATTTCGGCTCACATCAAACAGGAGGCAGGGACACGTAAGCAACGGCCGTGGGCGCAGCCGCACCACATAAAGATAAATGTTTGGCGCTCCGCGGCGTACGCCGCTGCCATTGTCTCGATTGTAATTTCGCCCGCGGCTTCAATTTCCGCGCCACCGACAAACGGCCGCTAATTCTTCAGCGCAGCGGCGCCACTTGCCGCCACAAAGAGTCCTTTGTGCCTCAAAAACGCGTCCCCCGCAAAGCGCGCGCCACACCGCGGCGAACAAAGAACTCGCGTTCCGCGTTTATCTAGGGTGCAACGCGTTTCAAACCCTCTGCCTTGTCGAGCCGAAAAGGAAGGAAGTCTATATGAACCTCAAAGCAGCAGTCTTTCCTGCATGTATCCCAGCTTAAATTACCAGGTAAAGCACATAAAAGCGAAGAATACAAAGCGACATGCTTATAAACGAAGCGTCGTAACACGCTATGAGACACACACAGCATTTTTTTTTTTTTTTTTGATACACTTTTCTAATTCGTTTCACGCTGTTCTTCCAAATTCGTAGCAGTAAGAAAATTTCACCAATTTTACATTAATACTTTCTCTTTACATCAGTGACTCAACTTGCCTAACACTATCCATTGGATGATGATCAACATCACAATAATAATAATAATAATAATAATAATAATAATAATAATAATAATAATAATAATAATAACTGCTGAAATGTATTCGTAGTTGCTAATACGAATAACCATCAGCTGTATAAGGGAACGACAATGAAAATTTGTGCTGGAACGGGACTCGAACCCGACTTCCCGTTTTACGCAAGCGTCCCCCTTAACCGCTTTGGCTATCCATCCACAACTCGCAGCCAGACCGAAACTTTCTGCATTTTGGTAATACTAATATATAATCGATACTAGTATTACAAATGGTTCAAATGGCTCTGAGCACTATGGGACTTAACATCTGTGGTCATCAGTCCCCTAGAACTTAAAACGACTTAAACCCAACTAACCTAAGGACATCATACACGTCCATGCCCGAGGCAGGATTCGAACCTGCGATCGTAGCAGTCGCGCGGTTCCGGACTGAGCGCCTAGAACCGCTAGACACTAGTATTACAAATGCCAAAGTAACTCTGTCTGTTACGCTTTCACGACCAAGCTGCTGAACCGATTTTGATAAAATTTGATACGGATATAGCTTGAAAGGTGACGAAAAATATAGTCTACTTTAGAAAGTATGTAGTAAAACATGTTTATTGTTTGACGAATATAAATCCAAATATGGAACAATAATTATTCTTTGAAAAAGGTATCGACTCTGACTTTTGAACTTTGTCGTATTTGTCAAAATGCTTTTATTCGTTGTTGTGTTACACGTAATATGATTCAACGTAATCAATACGATGCTTATTCAGTTCTGAAAATGTTCGTTTCATATTTCCATATTATCTGCAGTATTATTAATTGTGAAAGTAACTCGCTCAGTTATGTTCTCACAACTTCACTGCTGAACCGATTCCAATGGTATTTTGATACAGATATAGTTTGAGCCCGGACTAAGACCATGGTCTGCTGTAGAAAGTTATATCTGTTTTAGTATTACTAACATTTTTAAATTCAGTATACGTGAGTGGGAAGCACACGACACTGGTGGTATGATACTGAGTTCCTAAACAACCTAGCATAGCAGGAGGGTTTTGGTGGAGACACAATGATAAAATCGGACGGTGAGCCCGACAAGCGTATTTAAAATGTTACTATAAGCCTCGCAAACTGAAGTCTGATTTAGCGCGTCGTTCTAAGAGAGCTCAAACTGCGAAAGTTGCTCGAATCCAACAAAGCTCAGAACAATCGTTCGTCCGCCGGAACTTGGATGCAAAACGTCAGGCGGCCAAGGGCTTCAGAGACATTAACAGTCGAGAGTCCTTCACATATTAGATTCTTCAGAGTAAGAGCTACATGAGGCATGGAATATAGTTCCTTAATACGTCCTTGCAATTCATCTCTAATTGATCACGCGTAATATGAAGCTAATAAATGAAAATTAATATTTTTACTTATAATATGACATAGAATCTACTTACCTGTATTACGAATAAAGTTAACTTATAAAGATAGTAGTATTAAGCGGGGGGAGGGACGGGGGGAGAGAGAGAGAGAGAGAGAGAGAGAGAGAGAGAGAGAGAGAGAGAGGGAGAGAGAGATCTTAGTTTCTTATTTCCGAATGGGGATCGATCTTGAGAACATTACATTAGATGTCCTGCACCCCACCTATTACGCCACAAGCGACGAGGTGCTCAGATGGACTCTTTATTTACATCAAACGGATCATCACAGAAATAGACAGACAAAATTTTACGCATTTTATCCTTTGGAACACTCGCAAACAACTTTTCATGATCTTTTATAAATTTATTTGTTCAGTGTGGTGGTACACACCATTTGTAGCTCATTTTCCGAAACGTAAATCCCAATGCGAGGTACCAGTGTGAATTAGCTTTAAGAGGGTGGAAATGGCGCGTTAGCCAGTAACGTTACGGCGATCACGTGACTGAAACGGAGCGTTTTAGCTGACTTTCAAATTATTTGAATATAATTTCCTTTCTTTATACTGAAACTAATGAGGGAAAAAAGCATGTTATGAAGACAAAATGACATTCATTGAAGACTATTTCCAGAAAACAGTTAAATATCCTATTGACGTCACTCGCGGCAAGATCGACGGGTGGTGCTACATATGCAGACAGAAGTCGCCGATATGTACCACGTCCTCAACAGAGCAGCTCTTCTTTACAAGTCAGCACACGCAGAGATCCGGGACATTTAACCACCCACGGCAAGCTTAAACCTAGCACACAGACAACACAATATCGGCGAAACTCTGCACCATAGAAAATATCACTGACACCGCTAGCTGGGCTCATACAGTCTACAAAGAGGCAACAGACATAAAACCAATAACGACTCTCTACACCGAGCGGCCGATTTTATGATGAAACTGACCTCTCAGGTGACGACTTGGGCATGTTATAGATATGCTTGCGCTCAGAGCCAGGAGGTATCGTTGAGCTGTCGCTACTGTCAGTATAAATGCTCCAGTAGCCATAAGACCCGTCCAGACTGCCGCAGAGGTATTCTTCTCTATGGAGCTTGCTATGCGGTCCTTCCCTCTCCCTCCCTCCTTCCTACCCCTCTTCCCTAAAACAGTTACTCTCCAATCACTTTCTACTACGTCCTAGATGGGACCGTATTAGTCTGTCATCGCACGCGGATGTACAGATAACATTACAGTCCTGCATCATGTGACTCGTCGAAAGAATGACTAACCCTTTCACAGAGGTGGCGATAAAACTTTTTGTGATGCTCATCATGCTAGAGGGGGCAAGCAGGAGCTCCACATCTATTACAGAGATCCAGGCAGAAAACACGAAGAAACTTGGAAGACTGCTATCGACGCCATGTGCCGCAACCATTAATCACTAGAAGCGATTAGTCAGTGAACCATGAACAGTATTTCGTTAGATGAACAATTGTAAATACAAGAGAGGAAGTGAAGCACGTAAGCTTTTTGCCATAATGATAGAAGCTGAAGAAATTAATTAAAATTTGTTCCACGACCAGGAATTGAACCTGGGTCTCCTTGACTTACTAGACAGGTGTGCTAGCCATTACACCAGCACAGCATTCTAGCTAACATAGCTACACGGACTACACTAATCCAATACCCTCCCTAACACAAGCTTGCTTTATGTGAATTTTACCCAAACTAATGCACATCTCTGCGGTACGAGGATGACACAATGAATAAAACTGGGATAGAGCTATTACGGCTGTGTGTGCCAACCTGAAATTTACTTTCCTTTTCAATATACCCTCATAGTAAACTTAAACACTTATCCCATCGCTCGACAAAGAGTTAAAAGCCTGCAACATAAACTCTTGTGGCACCGTTCGCCTCTCACGAGTGACCTCTCGGGGATATCACACGTATATTTATTTCGTTCAATAAATTGCTGCAACCAACAATACAGACATGTTCTGAGGGTAGCGAAATATCCTAGACAATGAAACGCTGGCCGGCCGGAGTGGCCGTGCGGTTCTAGGCGCTACTGTCTGGAGCCGAGCGACCGCTCTGGTCGCGGGTTCGAATCCTGCCTCGGGCATGGATGCGTGTGATGTCCTTAGGTTAGTTACGTTTAATTAGTTCTAAGTTCTAGGCGACTGATGACCTAAGAAGTTAAGTCGCTTAGTGCTCAGAGCCATTTGAACCAATGAAACGATGTGCCATCACAGGATAACCAGTGCGGCCAGCAAGCTCCTTGTTTGTGACTTTTCTTTTTTTATCTTCGCTGTATTCCTGTAACCAATGAAACAAAAATTTCCGTGAAATAAAGTTCTAACCATATACGGGAGGAATTTCACCATGGACGTGCTTTGCGGTCAGTACCTCCGCTCACAAAAATCGCGTTGTTGTAGTCCGGTACACGCTCACAGAACATCTTGGTCTGACTGCCGGTCATAAGTCATAGCCTGTGGAATACTATGTATCGGCTACCTTCCACGCGACAAGTTCTGACATCATCTACAAACGGACAGGCGCCCAATTTAAAACGATATGCCATATACTGATCTTTGTTACTTATTTATGGACTCACTCTCGTTCGAAAGTCGACCTCGTATTCACCTTCTATAGCTGCAGACACAACACCACAGCACAGCGAAAACGATGTAGGTACGGGTATCAAACCAGTATGTAACTTGATTTGCTGAGGAGGAGGAAGGTACGCAGAATACACAAAGCTTTGCAAGAAGATGAAAGGCAGGGGCTGACGTCTGAGACGGTGGCCAGAGCGTGGGGCATTCGTGGCACGCTCGGCCCGCAGCTGTGCGGTGCTGGACAGAGGGCATCTCCAGCCGCGCATGCGCGCGTGCTCGCAGCCAGGCCGCTGGAGCTCCAGGTCAGCGCTGGAAATGCAGAGCGGCCGGCGATTAGGAGCGCGGCGTGCTATTTGCGGAGTGCGTGCCCGCCCCGATCAATAGGGGGCCCTGACCTTGCTCCGACGGCAGGCCCAGCCAAATATAGACGCACACCTCTCCTCCCACCGTCTTCGCTTAAAGGAACAAATCCCACCGCCAAGTGGTGGGTCCCCTCCTAACACCATTCCGTTCACGCAATCTCCGGGCTGCAGGAGACCTCCTTGGCTTTCTTAAACAGAGTTCCAGCTATGTCTCAGAAACAGCGTAAAACGTAAACTCCGCCCACATGACTTGGCGGGCACAGCGGTACCGACCACCGCCGTGTCATCCTCTTCCAAAGTTCTTACTGGATGGGGTATGGAGGGGTGTTGTCAGTGCTCGTGACCTGGACTACTTGGTCAACCAGCTCCTGAATTATCGTCGAGAGATAGCAGTCCTCGCACCAAGGCAAAATCCGTGGCAGTACCGTGAATCGAACCAGGGTCCTCTGCATGGCAGCCAACTGCGCTGACCCGTCAGCTACGGAGACTGACCTTATTAACAGCATTGGCGTTGAAATACGGATGAGGAAACAAACAATCTTGGTTGCAGGGATGCAATTATTATTTATTTACTAATGACGTAATTCGTCTGATTCAGGCATCTTCAGAATGGCTGATACTATATTGAGTTAGGTACATGTGATACCGAACATACAGAAAGTCCCAGCAAATAATTGCCCTCAACAAGTACAGCACCCAATGTTTCCAAATATTTGACGAGGGCAATTAGTTGCTGGTACGTTCTGTATGCTCGGTATCACATGTACCTAACACAATCTAATATTCAGACAACCTAAAGACGCCTCGGTCAGGCGAAACGCGTCATTGGTAAATAAACACATCCCCGTAACCGAGACTGTTTCTTGTTTATTATTGTTCGCTGTACTATCTCTGTCATGTGTTTTATAATACAGAGACATAGAGAACAGACATGGCAGATACTGAGATAAGCGAACACGTAATAGACCATCTACATCTATCTACAAGGATACTCTGCAAATCACATGTAAGTGCCTGGCAGAGAGTTCATTGAACCACCTTCACAAGAGCGTGGACTGATGATGCTTTCTGCAGATGACCTCATGACTAAGTCCACTACTTTCACCGCCTTATTCTGCAAAATAATGATAACTAAAACAGCATCCTGAAAGAAACATATTAGCTTTCCCCACGACAGAATGATACACGATGATACCTTCTTTTCACACGACATGAGGAGTTCCACACAGCTACGTCCGTATCGTCCGACAACTAGCCCGAGTCTGCCAAACAAGGCCGACCAACAGGTACAACGGCCCTCTATTCAAACCTAGTGGAGGTGGTAGGACGTCCTCAGCAGTGACCAACCAGTCAGTCTCTTTGGTGTAAGCTTCTCTTTGCTGAATTTGATCACTACCATTGTCCCTGGTTAGCTCTGATGTCGCTATATTTACTTCAGACACACTTTCATGCACTCAAACGCACCAGGATGGAAACGGGGAGAAGGAAAAGGAGTGTGATCCATAAACCAAACACAAAAGTGTCCATCTTTGTGCAGCGAGCTGTCTGAGTGTGATCCATCGATAACTTCGAATGAGAATGAAATGATTATTAAATCAAGACCCTACACTGTCGACAGGGGTTGATATACATCAACGGGGACAGTTGAAAATGTGTGCCCCGACCGGGACCCGAACCCGGGATCTCCTCCTTACATGGCAGACGCTCTATCCATCTGAGCCACCGAGAGCACAGAAGATAGTGCGACTGCACGGACTTATCCCTTGCACGCTCCCCGTGAGACCCAAATTCCCAACTTAATGTCCACACACTATTCGTAGTGCCCCTGCCCATTCCACTCATTACTCGCGGCAGACAATCTTACCCAGTCCCGTAAGAGTTCGGGCAATACGTGTGCATCCGCACAGAAGGAGGTCAATGGCCGGTTAGCCTTAACTATATGAAGATTGTATCTGTTCTGTCAGACATGTCCGACAGAACACGGGGAGCGTGCAAGGGATAAGTCCCTACAGTCGCTCTTTCGTCTGCGCCCTCGGTGACTCAGATGGATAGAGCGTCTGCCATATAAGCAGGAGATACCGGGATCGGGTCCCGGTCGGGGCACACATTTTCAACTGCCCCACAGAACAGATACCATCTTCATATTGAATGAGAATTTCCGCTCGTTCTAACGTTGCAGGAGGCACAGCTGTGAACGGCCAGCCGCCACGCTGGAGTTCGGACCGATTTGCGCGACCTTGTTGCAGTGATGACAGACACCTCGCCCAACGACTCATGTGCTTTTGTTTACTGTCAGATCTCCGTAGACATTCTGCAAGCGCCTACGAGTAGCTGCGATGCTCTAGTTTTCCACCAAATGAAACTGACCAATAGCTATCTGCATGGAAGGCATCTCCGTTACAGACGCCATTTTGAAGGGTTTGTATACCGCCGACACCTATCTGACGTCCATGAAACTATAGGAGCTGCAGCCGGAATATTCCGCGGTGTCCCACGACAAATTCTTCATTTCCTTAACGGAAACTTTTTGAGAAAAAATGTGTTCCATTACTTATTAACACTCCTTGTACATAACATTGGTCTTCAAATACGAGACGTAATATTTAGAAAGTTTTTAAGTCTCAAACGTTCGCAACTAACAGCTTCAGAATATCTAATTCTGACAGCCTGATTTAGGTGCTACTTGTTTTTCTCGACTAAGAGCACGTGGATTGTGAAATAAGCAGAAACTTCTCTTAGAGTTTCAAATATGACGCAGACCCTACCCCCGCACATTGCGGGCGGCTAGTTTGTGGACGCAGAGCAGGCGCCCGATATCGTCCCAGATGTGTTCCATCAGGGACAGATCAAGCAAATTTGATAAAGTTGATGCTGCAGACGTAAACGTTATTTAACTATCATGCTACGCAAATCGCCACAGCGTAATACTAACCTTGTGAAACGGACGGTTATCCTGACGTAACATTCCATCACAGTAGGAGAAGACATCAAGCATAAAGGCATGCACTCTCCGCAATAATTATCAAGTCCCCTAGACTTAGAACTACTTAAACCTAATTAACCTAAGGACATCACACACATCCATGTCCAAGGCAGGATTTGAACCTGCGATCGTAGCAGCCGCGTTGTTCCGGACTGAAGCGCCTAGAACCGCTTGGCTACAGTGGCCGGCACACCTCAGCCCATTCTGATTTCCCCTTCTTAAATCGTCAGTACTGCCGAGGTTCCCCGATATCGGAATACCACCCCAGCTTTGTATGTCCAGGCCATGGCACAAATTTTAATCCATTACTTCAGCTTCTATCCTTTGCACGATAAAGTTGAGACTCAAAATGTCTCCAGGAAAATGTAATTCCATTAGATGAGTTATCACGTAGTCCAGAGTTGTCGTGGTGCCGATTATTACCACAGGTCCCATTGCAATATCATACTTGACCTCTTAGCAGCAAAGAATTCTGAGAAAAATCATGACGGATACAGGAGTTGGTGACAACAACGCCGCTGTCGCGAGACTGATTAATGTAAAATCCAAGACTCCCCAACAACAACCGCAAATGTATATACATAAAAAAGCAGATAAAAGTTCGGTTGACGTCTTCCTAAGAAACAGTCTCCGCTCATTCAAATCTGACCATGTAAGCGAAAACAAGATGTGGCTTGGATACGAAGAAATATACTGAAGCGCCAAAGAAACTGGTAGGCATGCTATGCAAATACAGACATATACACTCCTGGAAATGGAAAAAAGAACACATTGACACCGGTGTGCCAGACCCACCATACTTGCTCCGGACACTGCGAGAGGGCTGTACAAGCAATGATCACACGCACGGCACAGCGGACACACCAGGAACCGCGGTGTTGGCCGTCGAATGGCGCTAGCTGCGCAGCATTTGTCCACCGCCGCCGTCAGTGTCAGCCAGTTTGCCGTGGCATACGGAGCTCCATCGCAGTCTTTAACACTGGTAGCATGCCGCGACAGCGTGGACGTGAACCGTATGTGCAGTTGACGGACTTTGAGCGAGGGCGTATTGTGGGCATGCGGGCGGCCGGGTGGACGTACCGTCGAATTGCTCAACACGTGGGGCGTGAGGTCTCCACAGTACATCGATGTTGTCGCCAGTGGTCGGCGGAAGGTGCACGTGCCCGTCGACCTGGGACCGGACCGCAGCGACGCACGGATGCACGCCAAGACCGTAGGATCCTACGCAGTGCCGTAGGGGACCGCACCGCCACTTCCCAGCAAATTAGGGACACTGTTGCTCCTGGGGTATCGGCGAGGACCATTCGCAACCGTCTCCATGAAGCTGGGCTACGGTCCCGCACACCGTTAGGCTGTCTTCCGCTCACGCCCCAACATCGTGCAGCCCGCCTCCAGTGGTGTCGCAACAGGCGTGAATGGAGGGACGAATGGAGACGTGTCGTCTTCAGCGATGAGAGTCGCTTCTGCCTTGGTGCCAATGATGGTCGTATGCGTGTTTGGCACCGTGCAGGTGAGCGCCACAATCAGGACTGCATACGACCGAGGCACACAGAGCCAACACCCGGCATCATGGTGTGGGGAGCGATCTCCTACACTGGCCGTACACCACTGGTGATCGTCGAGGGGACACTGAATAGTGCACGGTACATCCAAACCGTCATCGAACCCATCGTTCTACCATTCCTAGACCGGCAAGGGAACTTGCTGTTCCAACAGGACAATGCACGTCCGCATGTATCCCGTGCCACCCAACGTGCTCTAGAAGGTGTAAGTCAACTACCCTGGCCAGCAAGATCTCCGGATCTGTCCCCCATTGAGCATGTTTGGGACTGGATGAAGCGTCGTCTCACGCGGTCTGCACGTCCAGCACGAACGCTGGTCCAACTGAGGCGCCAGGTGGAAATGGCATGGCAAGCCGTTCCACAGGACTACATCCAGCATCTCTACGATCGTCTCCATGGGAGAATAGCAGCCTGCATTGCTGCGAAAGGTGGATATACACTGTACTAGTGCCGACATTGTGCATGCTCTGTTGCCTGTGTCTATGTGCCTGTGGTTCTGTCAGTGTGATCATGTGATGTATCTGACCCCAGGAATGTGTCAATAAAGTTTCCCCTTCCTGCGACAATGAATTCACGGTGTTCTCATTTCAATTTCCAGGAGTGTATAAACAGGCAGAATACGGCGCTGCGTACGGCAACGCCTACATAAGACAACACGTGTCTGGTGCAATTGTTGGATCGGTTACTGCTGCTACAGTGGCAGGATATCAAGATTTAAGTGATTTTGAACGTGGTGTTACAGTCGGTACACGAACGATGGGACGCAGGCAGCATCTCCGAGGTAGCGATAAAATGGTGATTTTCCCGTACGACTATTTCACGAGTGTACCGTGAATATCAGAAATCAGGTAAAACATCAAGTCTCCGACATCGCTGTGGCCGGAAAAAGATTCTGCAAGAGCAGGACCAACGACGACTGAAGGGAATCGTTCAAAGTGAGAGAATTGAAACTCTTCCGCAATTTGCTGCAGATTTCAATGCTGGACCATCAAGTGACAGCGTGCGAACCATTCAACGACATAGCCTTTCGGAACCAAAGACCTATTCGTGTACTCTTGATGAATGCACGACACAAAGCTTTTACGCTTCCCCTGGGCCCGTCAACACCGACACTGGACCGTTTATGACTGGAAACATGTTTCCTACTCGGACGAGTCTTGTTTCATATTGTATCGAGTGGATGGCCGTGCACGGGCATCGAGACAACCTCATAAATCCATGATCCATGCATGTCAGCAGAGGACTCTTCAAGCTGGTGGAGGCTCTGTAATGGTGTTTGGCATGCGCAGTTGGAGTGGGACCCCTGATACGTCCAGATACGACTCTGACAGGTGACCCGTAGGTGAGCTTTCTTTCTGATTAGCTGCATCCATTCATGTCCATAGTGCATTCCGCCGGACTTGGGCAATTCCAGCAGGACAAGCACGTCCAGAATTGCTACAGAGTGGCTTCAGGAACACACTTCTGAATTTAAACACTTCCGCTGGCCACCAACTTCCCCGACATGATCATTATTGAGCGTATTTGGGATGCCTTGCAATGTACTGTTCAGAAGAGATCTCTGCCTCCTCGTACTCTTACGAATTTATGGACAGCCATGTAGGATTCATGATGTCAGTTCCCTCCAGCACTACTTCAGACATTAGTCGAGTCCATGCTACGTTGTGTTGTGGCATTTCTGCGTACTCACGGGGCACTAGACGGTATTAGGCCGGTGTACCGATTTCTTTGGCACTTCAGTGTAGTATTTACGGAAATTGGAAGATATATACCAAATAAATTAATGAGATAGTACTGATATCAAATGGCGCACAAATTAGGTCAGAACATTGTTGCAGAGGGAGTGAAGAAAGTATATCAAATTTAAAACGACGCAAAATCCCCAGAAGCTGAAACTTTAGTCCGAACATAAATGCGAGACGCCGTTAGTAGTTTCCACAACGAAATTGTCTCTAAATGTGACAGAAAATCCAAAGAGATTCTGGTCGTATATAAAGTATGCTAGCGGCAAAACGCAATACACCTTCACTGCACGATAACGATGGTGATGGCGCTAACCACAGCGCCACTAAAGAAGAGTTACTAAACACGGTATTCCAAGATTCTTTCACAAAATAAGACGAAGTAAATATTCCAGGATTCCAATCGAAAACAACAGCCAACATGAGTAACTTAGAAGTAGGTATCCTCAGCTTATATCACGTAATAAAGGCAAGGCCACCAGTCGAGGTTATATACCAGTCAGGTTTCTTTCAGAGTTTGCCGATACAATAGCTCCATACTTATCAGTTATAAACAACCGCTCACTCGTTGAAAGATCCATACCCGAAGACTGAAGAGAGGCACAAGTCACACCTGCACCCAAGAATGGAAATAGGAGTGATCCGCTGATTTACAGAGCCACATCATTGACGCCAATTTTCAGTAGGGTTTTAGAACATATACTGTGTTCGAATATTATGAATTACCTCGAAGAACACGGATTACTGACAAGCAGCAACATGAATTCACAAAATATAGTTCTTGTGATACACTGTTAGCTCCTTATTCTGGCCAAGTAGTGAGTGTTGTAGATAGGGGATGTCAAATTGATTCCATTTTTTTTAGACTTCCAGAAGGCTTTTCACACAGTTTCTCATAAGTGACTTCTAATCAAATTGCGTGCCAACAGAGTATCCTCTTAGTTGTGCGACTGGTAATTTCCTGTCGGAAAGGTCACAGTAGTCATTTTAATAATTGACGAAAGTACCCAGAGTGAAACAGAATATCTGGAGTTCCCAAAGTTAGTGTTATAGGCGTTCTGCTGTTTCTGGTCTACATAAACGCTCTAGGAGACAATCTGACCAGCCCTCTTACCTTATTTGCAGATGATGCTGTCATTTACCGTCTTTTAAAGTCAACAGACGAACAAAACGAACAGCAAAATGATTTTGACAAGACATCTGTATTGTGCGAAAAGAGACAATTGACTCTAAATGATAAGAAATATGAAGTCTTCCAAATGAATATTAAAAGTAATCCATCAAATCTCGGTTATACGACAAATCTCAGAAATCTAAAGGGTGTAAATTCAACAAAATACTTAGGGATTACAATCACGGATAACGTAAATAGGACCGATCACATAAATGACATAGTGGGGAACGTAAACCAAAGACTGCGATTTATTGGCAGAACACGTGGAAAATGCAACAGGTTACTACTGCTCACACTACTCTTGTCCACCCTCTTCAGGAGTATCGCTGAGAGACGTGGGATTCCCATCAGTTCTATTTTTGGCGAAAAACTTCAGTAGCGCCTTCAGTTTAGTATTATCTGACAGGAGGAAATGCCCCTCTTTCGTATTTTTGCGCTACGTATTCAGGTAGCGGCTCGATAAGAGTGTTACGTTTATTGTGGTTGCTTTGTCTAAGAAATATAATGCACAATCAAACCGGTTCTTCAAAACACTGCTCTGAAAAATGTGAACGATGACGTTACTTTGATGCTGAAACCCAAGGGGGGCCTGCAGTTTACGCATTTACCGTTGCTTGTGCTCTTGAGCTCAATACGTTAATCATAGCCGCCAAAATCAGTGCAGCACAGACATCATCATATCCGCCATGAGGAGAGCATTCACTCTGCCTCCATCTCTACCCTGAGACCACAGTGACCTGCCGGAAGAAGACAACGACGTTTTGAAATAAATCCCTTTCGGCATTTCGCTGCGTCATTCTATAAAACAAAATAGCCGCCATAAAACAAAAGCCGATACTTCGGCGGTCTGACAGCGGCCCTCTTTGAGGCGAGAAAATTGTACCTCCGTCGAGTGTCGGCTTTTGTTTTATAGTCGCCATTTCGTTTTACAGAATGAGTCTTCCTAATGTCCAGGAGAACATTCTCTTAATTGATGCTGGCCTCGGAAGCCAGTGCACTTACGAATGGTCAAGTCGCTTAGGAAAAGGGCAACAGTAACAGCGTTTTGGCAAGCTGTGTAACACTTCGAGGACGTATTCGTGAATTTTGCGTTTGCTCTATGCCGTGTTCTAACCACTTACTCAAAAATCTTGAGACAGTGGAAATGCGAAGTATAACTCATCGTATAATTCAGCACACAGCGCTCTAGCTGATGTGACAGTCCAATTAAGAACCATTCGTTGTATAGTCTGATCAGCCAGTCTGCAGTTTTAATGCGACTTCCCACACTGGTCTAGGCAGACTTTGGCTATGTAACTCAAAAATAAAACCCATGAAAAAGCAAAGAACGAAAACAAAATTACCGAAGACTATCCCTAAACTGGTGGTACTCTTGATTTTCACAACAGCTTCGTAAGAAATAGCAGTTTGTGACTGAAGTAACATTCGGTCACAGAGATCAACTAACTAATAATTCTAGCATAGGCAGTTGTTCATCACACGCTAACATGGGAAACGAGATTAGTTTCATGAGACCTAGAAAGAGAGACAGAGCGCATATGCAAAGTGAGACGGCTAAGAAATGCCACCTCAAATATATACAGAATGAATGAATATATCATTTTATTGAGGGCTGTAATTTTCAGCAAATATATAGTACGTATTTCAAAATAAAATTCAGTCATCAAGTGCATATATATTTATATTTCGCTTTACCTGTTTCTACAAATTAATTTTTCATTTTCACAAACCTATAAAATTAGATCTCTCTATATCCATCTTTATACAAATGATTGCGGGACCTCGGCTGTTCAGTAAAGAATGTCGAACCACAACACCTTTCAGCAGTCTAAGTTTCCAATCATTATTTTATTGAGCACCCAGTTTCGGCTATATATTAGACCGTATTTAGTCTCCCTGACCGACGTGTTGGAAGATTTCCACCTCTGGTCCAGTCAGAATAAGGGCCCTCATGCAGTTATTGGTATCCATAGACTTCTGTCGTAGACATCCCCTCACTCATCACTTGTGGACCAAAGCATACGTCGTCCTAAAGAAGGCGTAATGTATCACCGAAACTGGCTGCTGAATATGAATAAAATAACAATTGGAAATTTAAACGCCTAAAAGATGGTTTGATTCGAAATTCTCTACAATATTAGGGCTATTATACAGAAACAATAATTACATAGAATATGTTTCTATGAAAAAGACATTGACTTATGCCAAACCAATACTAAGTAAAAAAAGGTACGGCCAAACTTTCAGGAAACATTCCTCACAAACAAATAAAGACAAGATGTTATGTGGACACATGTCCACATAAACGCTTAATTTCCATGTTAGAGCTCATTTTAGTTTCGTCAGTATGTACTGTACTTCCTCGATTCACCGCCATGATTTCATACGGGGTACTCTACCTGTGCTGCTAGAACATGTGCCTTTACAAGTACGACACAACATGTGGTTCATGCACGATGGAGCTCCTGCACATTTCAATCGAAGTGTTCGTACGCTTCTCAACATCAGATTCGGTGACCGATGGATTGGTAGAGGCGGACCAATTCCATGGCCTCCACGCTCTCCTGACCTCAACCCTCTTGACTTTCATTTATGGGGGCATTTGAAAGCTCTTGTCTACGCAACCCCGGTACCACATGTAGAGACTCTTCGTGCTTGTATTGTGGACGGCTGTGATACAATACGCCATTCTCCAGGGCTGCATCAGCGCATCAGGGATTCCATGTGACGGATGGTGGATGCATGTATCCTCGCTAACGGAGGACATTTTGAACATTTCCTGTAACAAAGTGTTTGAAGTCACGCTGGTACGTTCCGTTGCTGTGTGTTTCCATCCCATGATTAATGTGATTTGAAGAGAAGCAATAAAATGACCTCTAACATGGAAAGTAAGCGTTTCCGGACACATGTCCACATAACATATTTTCTTTCTTTGTGTGAGAGGAATGTTTCCTGAAAGTTTGGCCGTACCTTTTTGTAACACCCTATATATATATATATATATATATTTGACGACTGAATTTTACTCTGAAATGAATAAATGTATCGAGATGCCGATTTCACCAAGTTATAGCGGAAAATACGGTAATTTACTGACGTTAGTAAGCTATTTTTTGGTTTATAGTCGCTCAATCACGACACAGCCTTTGCTTTTTCTAATGGAACTAAGTAGGCTTCTTTTTCTTTTTTTTCGCGCGGAGTGGTTGCGCGGCCCCTTCTGCCGGAGGTTCGAGTCCTCCCTCGGGCATGGGTGTGTACGTGTTGTTCTTAGCAGAAGTTAGTTTAAGTAGTGTGTAAGTCTAGGGACCAATGACTTGGTTCCTTAGGAATTCACACACACTTGAACACTGCCGGCCGAGTGGCCGAGCGGTTCTAGGCGCTACAGTCTGGAACCGCGCGACCGCTACGGACGCAGGTTTGAATCCTGCCTCGGGCATGGATGTGTGTGATGTCCTTAGTCTAGTTAGGTTTAAGTAGTTCTAAGTTCTAGGGGTCTGATGACCTCAGGTGTTAAGTCCCATAGTGCTTAGAGCCATTTGAACCATTTTTTTTGAACATTTTTAAGTAGTTTTTCTGTGGCATTTGGAAGAAGCTTCGAAGAGAACTTCAACGATATAAAATGTATGAGACTTGAGCAAATAGTATCAAGACAGCAGCACCGCAATCCATTCTCCCACCCCTAGTATAAGAGGTTCTACAAACGTCTGTACCAAATGTAGTAAACATCTAGCTCGCGTATGGTTCCTGTGTTTACCTGTGCGCTTGAAATTTATCAGTCTATGTTCTGCTGTTGTAACAATCAGATAACTCGCTCGTGAAGCTACTGAGACAGTGAAAAAAATGAATTTTGTTTATGGCGAATGTCGCCAAACAATTAAAGCAATGGTGCGATTTTATGCTGAAGAGTATCCAGATTGTTCCAAGCACTCACGATCTATCTTTGCAAACATTATGAAAGTAAGTTCTCGTAACTGGAAGTGTGGAGAACAAAATAGCCAAGGAGAAGGAAGAGAAACTGATGAAAGAAATGAGAATAACATTCCAGCAGCAGTAACACACAATGCAAATGTCATTAACAGGCATCTCAGAAGTACGAGAGGGATCAACCAAACGAGTGTTCTGCGAACACTGTATTCCATCGCATTGCATCCTTTTCACAATTCGTTCCATCTACAGCTTCATGGCAATGACTTCAAAAATTGGTAACAGCGCTCCGAATGTTTTCTACGAAAAATGCAAAGTGACGCGCCGTACTAATCAAAATTTTGGTTAACAAAGAAGCATCGTTTACAAACCAACATCAAGTCAATCTTCGTAATATACACTAAAAATCAGTCGTAAATCCACTATGACTCAAAGAAGTGGACATAAATAACGGTCTTGTCTGTCTAAGTTTGGTGTTTTTCAAGACCCGCACCACTGGTCCCATTTTTGTTGATGAGAATGTAAGTACACTCAAGTATCTCGTGTTTCTGAGATGCTCTACTGCCGCAGTTATTGGAAGACGTTCTACTGGACATACGGCAGTCCGTGTGGTATGAAGTTGAGGGATGTCCCTCCGATTCTACACATGGAATTACAGACCCTCTTAAGAGAATATTTGGAGAGCAGTGGGACGGTCGATCAGGAAACGCGAAATCGTCTATATACTCACCAAACTTAACACTTCTGTACTTTTAGCTGTAGCGGAAATTAAAAAAAAAAAGAAGTTCATTAAGAAACACCGACACTTTCCAAAGGCATGAAACGTGAAGGCACAGTCAGTGTAAAAGCAGCACAGGCGCAAAGATGCGAGCTGGTGCCAGAGCCATAGAGACTCGCCACTTGCATGAGTTCCACAAGCGCCGCGGGTGGTGCTCAGGGTGAAGATATCGAC